>NC_143585.1:2529028-2839445 GCF_048544385.1 Mastigoproctus giganteus | reverse complement strand
TGCTATTTACTACCTCGCTAACTTCGAAGTTAATTCTGAACGTTCATTAAATGCCATAAATCATTTTCCATCGAGTATGAGTTTTGCACCGGAAGGTGTTCCTGTGGCTTTCTGGAAGAACAGCTTGATTACACTGCGGCCACAATGAGAGCCTGTTCCCACTTTACTAAAAAAAGAAAATATATCGCATATTACTCCTCTCTCCAAAAAAAAAGGGAATTCTAACAACTTCGGAGATTACAGACTTATTCATAAATTAAATTCTTTGACCAAGATACTTAAGATCACTGTTCGCAACCAACTTCTATCAGTATTTAAAAATGTTTTCCACGAATGCCAACTCTCCCTGGAAGGTCTGCTACCACACACTTACTAACCGTTCACACCAAGCTTTAAAAAGTCCTGATTGTTCGAAATTCAGATCCTGAATGCCAGTAAACAGATGGACGTAAATTACATCGATCTAGCCGAAGCCTTTGAATGGGTCAACATTATAGCACTCACGAGCACGCTTAGCAATGTAGGAAGTGCCAGTTCTGCACTAGACGGGTTAAACAGCTTTTTAGCCGAGAGACTGCTGCAGTTTTCAGTTCTGGATATTCCTTCCTTCCAGTTGCCATCAGAAGAGGTGTTCTTCGAGGCTCTTCTTTGGACTCACTACTCTTTGCCTTTTTTTTTTAAATAAATAATGCGGATAACTCTATCAATAGCGCAGGTGATATTGAACTATACAAATGTATAAGCGCATAAACAATATAAATGATTGTAGCCTACTGGAACAAGCAATGAAAAAATTAATACCGGATAATTGAATGGCACGGGTTAACGCGCAAACAATTACGTTTAAAAACTATCACAAAAGAGACATTCGTTTTCACTACCAAATGGATGGTAACTTGATACCACGTTTAAATAGGGTGATTGATCTGCGGGTAACCTTCTTCAATCATGCCAGTCCAGCAGAGAATATTGGTCAACTTTTCAGAAAGGCGTCCAGGAAGTTAGGTTTACTTCAACGTTCTTTCAGATCAAAATGAACCAGATAGTCGTTTGTCTCCAGTCCTGGAGTATTCTTCGATCATTTGGTCGCGAAGCACCAAGAGTCTTGCGAAAGGAATTGAAAGAGTACAGAAGTCGCTTATTAAATACGTTTGCATCAGAAAACACCTCAACTACAGCGCTAAGAATTATAAGAAATGGCGCGTCCACTTTAAACTCCTTACAGTAGAGGAAAGAAGAACGCGTTTAGATTTCAACTTTTTAAACAAATTAACAAACAGCGCGACCAATCAGGTAAACTTTTGGAGAAAGAAAATTGTTACCGCTCACCTGGACAGGAAAGAATTTCCTTCTTTTTAAACCGAGTTTTGCACGCGCCATCCAATACTTCAATCGTATCGACGATGCAATGGTGGATGAAAATGATACCACTATTTGCATCGTCCATCTTTAACGAGATCATTAACAGGACAGACTTTAATCTTTTTCTTAATGAAGAAGCATTTAGTAAAGCGAGTCAAAAAGAAGTTGCACGAAGGCTACCCAGCTGCTCATTGCTTAAACATAATTGTTTTGCTCTTCAAAGATGTTTTATTTTTTCCACTGAGAAGTGCTGTAAATGGCCCAAAGGATTTATTACGTCCAGCTGTACAAAGAAAGCCCCTGTCTGTGGAGACTCAGATCGATGAACTACAAATTTAAAATATATATAAAAAAGTTGGATTAACCAAACAGAGTAAAATGTAAATTATTATACGCTTTAATTGCAAAATCAATATTGTGATGGTTCATTACCTGACGGAAACAGAATAGAGGACTTCCAAGTAAGCGTTGAGGACGAGGGCGAAATTAGTTTTATAGCGAGAATTCAAGCTGAGTGTAGTGAAAGTATTTGTTCAAGACGAGATGGAAGAGTTTATAATATTGTAGACAAAAACAGTCCATTGGAGTTGTCGTCTGGAGTGATGAAAAACCATTCTGAAGCGACCACAAAGAGCTCTGTAGTTTCAACTGTGAAATGCAAAGCGATTTCGAAAGCGTAACAATTTAATGAATTTAATTTGAACTCTCTCAAGAGTCTGTGACAAAGTTATTCCTGTTGAGGGAACCAAATAACAATAAAAAAATGGGAAGTATAAGCTGCTTGTAGAGAACAATTATAACTTTGTCACTCTTGAAAATAGAAGAAGAACGCTTGATTAATCCAAGAAGTTTGGTAGTGTGAGATATTACGTGATCAACGTGGGAAGAGGGATGAAGGTCACATTGAAATAGAACACCTAAGTCCGTGAACGTATCAATATTAGAGAGTTTCCAATATAATAAGTAAGGACGGATGGTCTAACTGCACGTTTCGAGCGATATAATTTACATTTTAATGGGCTTAGAAACAAGTTATTTTTATTGAGCCACAGTGAGAGGAGATCAACACAGGACTGGAGTTCATCGCTGTCAGTTGAAAAATAAATAACTTTGTAAAGTTTAATATCACTGCATTGGGTTGCCACTCAACATTAACGGGCTGAAAGTTGGAGTGGAATTCTTTTTCAAAAAAACGTTTGGTAACGGATCCAACCTCGGTATTTTTCCATTTTTAGAGCTTCAGGCAACGAAAAAAAAACAGTATTATTACGAAAGACCTGTAATTTCGTGCATGTACATATTTCACTATTAGGGCTTGACCACCCCTCTTATCGGAGGAGTTAAACTATTATTCTTAAGCCACTCGAATAATTAAATTCATCTGTCCTGCGTGTTATATATTATTATTTTATTATTATTATTATCTGTTTATTTCTCTTTCGAGACACCCATAGACAGCACGTGGCTAGAGGGTGTGGTTACATTATAGTATTTACAAGCATGTTTACATGAACTTATTTACAAAATTTGGAGATGCAAAAACACAGAATATGTGGTTAATGAATTAATTGTTAAGTTGGTTTAATTAATTGCAAATGGTTGTTAAATGCTAAATATTATTATATAAATTATTAAATTAGTCTTCTTATTATATTTATACTTGCCGATACACATTACCAAAGATTTCTGTCCTATACATTTTGTCTGTACATAGTTTCTCTGCATCTATATTTAAATTATTAAAATAATTCACAGTATTTGCTGGGAAAAATCTCCCCAGAGAGTCCAATTGAGTCAGTTGGCACTTGAGACTTGGTTCTTCTCTGTTTATTCTCGGTCGTGTCATCCGAGGGCGAGTGATCACGTTTCCCACTTTCGGCGAATCTATTCTCTCCATTAGTAGCTTTGCCAGAGTTAAGATGTTTCTGGTTGTGATGATATACTTCCAGGGTGTGATGTCCAGATTGGCAGACAAGACCGCTCTTGAGATGGTAAACGGTTTCCCGGCGATCTTGTTTAGCCATCTCAGGAGCCAGTATATATGCTAATTGCGTGTGTTCTCTGGTCGATTTTTCTGTTTTGCTGGACGAAAAACCCCAAATTCTGGGAGAAAAATCTTGCTATCTACGCCTGAGAACGAATAACTGAGCCACCCAGCGAAAAAAGCCCATTAAAGTTCCTCACGTCATCGACGGGATTCGAAACTTGACCTTTTCCTCCGGGTGTGGGGAGGACAGTGACGATACCTGTGCTACCGCGCAGACAATCGGGGGAGACAAGGTAATAAACGTGTGTGTGTGCCCTGCTAACTTCGAATAAACTCAGATGTTCAGGACTGAACATTTTCAGAGGTGAGTTCAGAAGCGCGGATTCTTACCAGCGGCGTGTTTCTGGATTGATGGACCGTGCGAATTCGGGTTGAGCATGGAAAAGTGTTTTCAGATTAACCTAGATTTCGCTACGTACAGGCAAACAACTCTTTACCCTTTTCATTATACGAATTATAGGAGCGAGCCAGAAATTTCGCCAAGCTCGGCCGGGTCGTATTTTTTCAGAGGTCGAGAACCCCGTGCTGGCGTGGGCTTCACCCAAACTGAAATTTTCATCCGCCGTAATCATTTTCTCTTTGAAAGAAACGGAATTTCTCGTACGTGAACTCTCCAATTATTTTGCGCCTTCGTATTAACGGAAACTGAACCACAGCCTTCAATCAACCATTTATTTTGAAGTCCCCGAGATTTCCGTTAATTTGCTCCGTGGCATCCCCCTAGTTATTTAAACTTTCATCAGAATTCTCGCTATTTTGACAGCCGAAGCTCTCTTTTGGTGTTGTGTGAGCCATCTTTGTAGTCGGTGGCGAATAATTCATCTCCGTCTTCGCTCACGAACTTGGCACCGAATGCAGTTCGTGACGACTCCATCAACGCCTACGTTTGTTACCGAAAAAAATATAATAAATAAATAAATAAACTGTTCCTTTTTTGCTTCTCCTCCCCGGGATAAGTGAACTGTGGCTCGTGCATTATCACATGGGTGACTCAAGCTGTTGAGAAAAAACTGTCCAATGCGCAAAAATTGAAACATTGGTTTGAATGCTACAAAAGGAGGTTTATTCTGAGAGGGGCTTTTGAAATTCAGACCAAAATAAAGCAGAAGGAGCCGTTCTCCTTCACTGTTCAAGAAATCCTATTTACGAAGTAATAATTTCGAATTATTCCAGCTTCAATTCAGAAAGATGAAGGGTTTCAATTCAGGAAGACGTAGATGCTAGACACCCAGTCCTACCGTTTTTAACTATTTTTCATACGTGACTTGGTGGTAAGAGTGCTGCACAACTGCGCACAGGAAGGCCTCAACGTGAATGCCACACGACTGGAAATATGGGAAAGGGACAGGGGTAAAACGGACATTATATCACAATACGTAAATGATCCGAGCATGTACAGGGTTCGCCCGAATTTTGCATCGCTATATCTGAAGTATTAATGGGAACAATTCGTTTTTCTTATTTTCAGATTAAAGATTCACGATTCGATTCTTCACGATGACCAAGGGGACAACTCGCAGCGTTCTCTTCTTATTAAACTTTTCTCCAAGGACTAGTGCTCCGTCAATGAAGTTCGAAGAGCATGTTCAAAGCGAAGAGCAAATGGTTCCTTCTGGAAATGGCATCCTCGGGTTAGTTTTACGATTTGGCGAAGATGAAACGGTAAGCCACCATGGTATGGAAATTATAGTCTTTCGAGAAGTCCACAAAATCGACCAAGAGACATTCAGTGGACTTATTTGGTCCTTCATTAAGTACAGGAAGTAACCCTTCAAATTTCCAATTGCCCTTAGCAAGATCAGTGTGTTATCACTTTGTAGGCGGGAGGATTTTGTTTTGTTGCTAGGTGTGGGGTGCAGGTTAAAAGTTTGTTTCTTTGTTTTAGTAGGGGTTTTAGGAGCATCAGAACTAAGGCCATGTTGCTCTGTGTACGGTGTCTGTAAATAACGTGTGTTTTGAGGTCGATTTTCTGTTTGGTGAACGAAAAACACCAGTCTCTAAAAGAAAAAAATTACGCTGCTCTTGCAAGAGACCGACTAACTTGGCCACGTTGTGAAAAAGGAACATAAAAAAAAATCCTGACATCATCGAACACAGGTCTTTTACACGCGGTGTTGGGAGGATGCCGATTCTATTAACTGTGCTACCTACGAGGGTAGGTCAAAAGTGTTTCTGCGGCAATAAAATAGCATTTTACTTTGCTGGAAAAATTTTCTTTCTGTACTGCAGATAAATGTCTGTTATGTTTACCATTACATTAAAATATGTTCACTTTGTCAGTAGGGCCTTAATGCGCATTTGGTAAATTGGTTTCATTCCGTGGTTTTCGAGTATTTTACCTCTGTTGGCGTCGTGGGGAGATATGTAGCGTTTCAAATGGAGATGTTTGAAACGCACTACACTTGGCTTATGCAACGTTGATATGCAGACGCGTTTACAGATTTTTTGTCTTAATGTGAGAGAAAACATCGGAGGTTTTAAAACTGCTTAATTTTCATTTAAAAATGCTCGGGGGAGGGGGGTAGAATGAACATCTGGATCAGCAGCAGTGGCAGAATCTTTTAACGGGGCACGAGTAAAGTTACGCTGGCACGATTCTGTCACAAATATAGCGCAATGCTTTCAGGGAAAAAAGGTTGTGCAAGCAAAATTGTTCGCGGAATGAAATATTTTTACATAAGGGGCAGAGCCAACTTAAAACGACATTTGAGGAGCAGTATAGCATTCATTAGTGCGGTTTGTTATATGGGTTTTCCCCGAGATAAACGTATATTTCTGTTGGCATATAAAATTGCACCCCAAAATAATTTTTACAATGCCAAGAGACGTCCCACAATAAATTGTGAAGCAGGCTTTATCTGCGAACACCCTGTAATGGCGTAAGCGTGTCAAACAAGTTGACACTTTTGTTCGTTTTTCGATTGAAAGCCAAGGCAACAATGAGGCGTCATTAATATTGCGAACATAAACCATAAACTAATTTGGTTCAAGCAAGAAGTCCGATCCCACCTCCCTTCAACAAAAAAAAGTCTTTATCAGGAAACGAACGGGGCAGGATGATCTCTCATGCATGTTGCAGCACGTGGCTTCAGCAGGGCCGCTCGTGTAGAACGCTGATGTCACTTGTTCCAAATTTAAAGCTTGGTCCGTTCTGCGTGTCACCTGTGGCAGATCGTCTTCAATTTATTCCTTTCGTTAACGAAGTGTTTGCCAGAGGTTCGCGACAGTCCATGCAACTTACTGAAACACGCTGCGACCACGAGGTTTCATTCGGCAAAAGTGAACAGGTGGAATAGGACCAGGATATGTCCGCAAGGGGCTAAAGTAGATGGCGTTACCTTTAATAATCATTTAATATTCATCGTTTGAGGGCGCAAAAGGTAATATTGTTGTACACGTTGGCACTAATGACATTAAGAGAAGGAGATCCGCAGATTTACTTAACAAGTACAAGTCAATGTTGACAAAAAGTGCCGAATTAGGTTTAAATTTGAAAGTGTCTGCAATTCTGTCCAGACACGATGGGAGGAATTATATGATGAGAGCCTTGTCGAGTATATGATGAAAGCCAATTCGGCCGTGAAGAGATTGTGCAAGGCTCAAGGGGTGCAATTTTTCTCGGCGTGGTCCGTGTTTGTTAACAGGAGAGAATGCTCCTACACAGGGATGGGATACACTTAAATAGAAAGGGTGCAAGAATATTTGCTGATGCTATCGAGGCAGTGTTAGGTGGATCGGAAAACTGTTAGCTTGGGGGAATTCACAGACTAAAAGATTAACAGTAGCCACTGGCAGAGGTGAAAGTGATTCTTGCACTGCTCCTGTTAGATTGAGCAGCAGTCCAGAAAGCCAGTTGCTGGGGATTTCAGGAACTGCTAGAGTCATCATGGAACAAACAAATGCATGGGTTGTGTTAGGGTAGCTAAGAGTAAGAATAGATGCATGTATACTTGCATGTACACCAATGCTAGGAGTAGAGTAAATAAACTTGATGAATTTGAAGTGCTGGTGAAGACATCCAAGGCAGATATTGTTGGGATATCAGAGAAGTGGTGCCACTGAGATATAAGGGATGCAGAATTGGAATTTGGGGAGTACAATGTTTAATAAATTTGGTGTGACATTAGCAATGGGAAAACAAAATTGAGAGAAGGAGTCTGTTATAGGCCTAATGACTCTGATAAGTACAACGAGCAACTGTACAGAGAAATAAAGTGGACCAGTACACCAGAATGTCTTAGTAACCGGACACAACCAACCACCCAATGCGGTTGGTAGTGAAATAATTCCATAAATGAGAAAAAGTTTTTATAATGAGAGAGAGAGAGAGAGAGAGAGAGAGAGAGAGAGAGAGAGAGAGAGAGAGACTTTATTGCAACTAGATGAATACACTGTATATAAATAAGTAAAGTGAAATTGTCCCGTCACTGCCAAAGGCCACGGGCTCACATCAGAAATAATAAATTTTATGCACACCATATAAAAGTAAAATAAAAAAAAATCATGGTTCCTCACACGATGCAGGCTTGCACTTGTGGGATTTATTTATTTATTTTTATTTATTATTATTTTTTAACGTATAATATACACAATGGGCATGCGCCCAGTTAAAGTGTATAACAGAGCAGAAAAAAAGATAAGAGAACAAAGATTGTACAAAACATAAGAATAAATAGTAGAATAATACACTCTGTACAATGAAAGTTCATTGAAACGGGAAAAGTCCAATTCACGGAAATAAAAAAAGGTATTCATGACGTTAAGTCCAGCGCCATGAAAAATCGCAGAGAGCAGGTTGCTGCAGGAGACATCATCACACACACACACACACACGAATTAATGAGGACATCTTTAGCCCAGAACTCATCCATCAACTATTCAACCTACTGCAAATTCAACCTATTCAACATCCAGTTCTATGAAACTGTTTCTTGTTCACAGCCATATCCAAGTCAAACTTGTTCATGAGTGCCAATGATCTTTTGAAGAAGGAGTTCCTGGATATCTCTAATCTAGAGTTACAGATGTGGAATGTAGTCTTCTGTCTAGTAGCCACAGCTGGATCTTAAAGATCAATATGGCATAGAAGATCCCACAGGTAGGTTCAACCAGCGAAGATATGGTACAACAGTTTTAGATCAAGAACAGTTCGCCGAGTACCCAAAGATTGAAGGTTGAAGTAGGAACAGAGATTCCGGTAGAAGATTCTGTAGTAAAACATGAGGTTACGTCTGGAAAGATAGTGGATAAATTTCATCTGGAGCGATTCTATTTGCTGTATCAAGTATGCATACTGTGGGTTCCATATAGGGGAAGCAAAGTTTTCCTCGAAGCTGCAAAAGAAATAGAGCTGCATTTCCTAGGATTAACCTCCAGACCATTCAAAGCAATCCAATCAGCGAAATATTAATACAAGTAGTATTAGTAACGGCTGCATGGTGCAAGAAAGCCTAAACCTTTTTTTTTTTTTTGGCTGCTGCACCTGCCAAAAAAAAAAAAAAAAAAAAAAAATCCGAACAAAACAATGATAAAAACAAAAACAAAAAAAAAAATAAATAAATAAAATAAATAACTAAATAATAATAATTAATAAATAAAATAAAAAAATAAAAAATAAATAAAAAGGAAATTAAACCTATCATCCTATGCGCTTCCCTGACACGAAGGTACTATCCAGATGACCTTTGAATTTCTCCAAACTGTCAGCCTCTACCACCCATGAAGGCAACTTATTCCAGTAATTTATAACTCGCTGGCTAAAATAAAACTTCCTGCAGTCCAATCTAAACATTTCCCCCCGTAACTTGAATTTATGTCCCCTAGTTCTAGCATCATTTCTAATCTTGAAAATTTCGTCCTCATTCATTTTACTGATGCCTCTCAGAGCCTTAAACACCTCAATCAAATCTCCTCTAAGGTGTCTAGTTTCCAAACTCTGCAACCCACATATTCGAAGTCTTTCTTCATAAGGACGCCCTTTTGCCGATCTCACCAGTCGAGTTACCCTTCTTTGCACCCTTTCAAGAAGCTCGATGTCTTTCTTTAGGTGCGGTCTCCATACTTGAACACAGTATTCCAAGTGTGGTCTAACAAAAGCCTTATATAATGGGATTATCACGTCCCTATCTCTACTTGCAAAAGTTCGATGGATCATCGATAGGACACCATGGGCCTTCCTTGCAACCTGTTTGCAATGCTCAGAGAATTTCATGTCTGACCGTATCGTAACACCCAAGTCCCTTTCTTCCAGTACTGGGTTTAGTTGAACTCCACCAAGTGAATATGTTTTTTTGGGATTACTGTTTCCCAGGTGTAATACCTTACACTTTGTTGGATTAAAGCACAGCTGCCATTTTTCTGACCATTCTTGAAGTCTATCTAGGTCTCTCTGAAGAAACTTAGCTTGACAGTGATCATTAACTACTCTACCAATTTTAACAGTCTACCAATATTTGAGAGCAGCCTGAAGGTTAACTGCACCATGATACGAGAATATAGTTTCACATCGTTGGCAAACATTAGGATCTTAATACCACCTCTCTCACCGGACTCAACTAAAAGTGAGATAACCCGGAAGTCCATCCCGGACATTACCTAAGTGTATCCCGAACAGCCAAACTGGTTCTCACCGGGGCTCTACACCACCTTTCTTCTAACAGGGCATGGCTCTTTTAATGCCAAGCTGTCAACTTTCGGCATCAGGGATTCCCCATTATGCCACTGCGGAGAAAACCAAACGTGGTCACACCTAATGCACGATTGTTCCCTCTTTGAGGACATCAGATGTCATTTCATCACAAAGATACGCTTTAATCCGAAGGAACGGGAGCACCTTATATTACATGAGAAGGAGCACTACAAGGCCCTCTCGTGCTTTGCACATGAGCTGTTTACCCGGCTAAGGGCAATGACTCAACCTCTCCAGGCTTGATGCAAGACCTGACTACAACTACAACTCATCGGACGGGACTCTGCTCTCATGAGTGCCATTACTTTGTCAACCGTACCAGAAAGATCAAAGTACCACGATATCGGACGGGACTTTGCTCCCACGAACATCACAATCAAACACGGACACCCTGTCAACTGGACCGACAGCGCATGTAATTTACCCAACGAACTACCCTAGAATGTGACAATCACCATATGCAGGAGTGCCAACACTGCATCGACGCCCAGATAACAGAACAAACAGTGAAAGTGACCACATACCAACAATGACCACCCAAAATGGAAATAGAAGGACCATGACCACGACCAAACTGGATGAGACCTTGATCCCATGACCAACGCCGGCATTCAACCGATCTGTGAACAAGTCGGTAGAGACCTTGTCCCTGGATGTACCTCCTGGTGGGGGCCAGTGTTGTGATGCTGTCCTGAACCTGCTGGCCTAGCCACCACTCTGCAGCCAGGCTGCACACACGCCATATTGGCGACCTGTGCCGGCTCCCTTGTCCAGCCCTTTCTACCCCACCCCGGCAGGGGGGAGGAGACGGTCATACTGTTTGCTCCCCTCCACGCCACCCCCATTCTTCCTTCTAGCAGGGCATGGGCATGCCCTGCTGACACCAAATTGAGGCCTCCTACTATTGGCCTTATCCTTCCTCCTTTAACCCCCCAGTCTTCATTCTCCCCTCTCTCTATCTTTACACAAGCGAATTCCCCCCCCCACATAAATTCAATGAATCCAAATTAACTTACGCCCATATTTCGGTCTTTCCTTATTCAAGCGACATCACCCAACGTAATCGAGAGATATGACACATATATCTATACATATATATAGATATATGTGTGATATCTTTTTTTTTTTTTAAGGTCCTAGCCACTGAAATCTCAGGAAATTAGGTGACAGGACCTGCCAGAGTGAACTAAAGACTATCGGGTACCTGGTCTGCCTCCACGGGGCGTAAGTGGGGCAACGTTGGGCCTCAGCAGAGGGCCAGCGGCTAAATGGCCAGAGGAACAACGGTACAAAACACCACACTTCCATAATCCATACACTTTTAAATCTCTGGCCTTCCCAGTGAACTGGTACACCCACAATAAAAGCAACGCGGAGATGGGGGGAACCCCTGGTGCCGTTAGACACTGAAAACACTTACACTTACACACTTACACTTACACTTACCACCTCTCTCAACAAATTGCGGTAGATCGTTAATAAAGATGGTTAATAAAAGAGGCCCAAGAGATGATCCCTGAGGTACTCCTCTCAATGGAAAAAATTTCCTTGAGACTTCCTGTCCGATGATCACCCTATGTTTTCGATATGAAATATAACTCATCAACCAGGACAGTAAAGGGTCAAGTATTCCATAGTGGATTAGTTTCTTAGCAAGTTGATTGCGCGGGACACTGTCAAAAGCCTTAGTAAGGTTTGTGTAGAGCACACCAACCTGTCCTCCGCGATCGACGGTGTCTAGAACCTGCTGCCAGATAGTGAGAAGATTAGTGGTAGTTGATCGGCCCCTGGTGAAGTCATGTTGGCAGTCGCAGATGAAGTTCTGAAAATATTCCATTAATCGATTGTGAATGATAGTGTCCAGAATTTTTGCCAGCGAGTTCAGAAGGAAGATGGGACAGTAATTCTCTAGTGAGTGGAATGACCTACTCTTTGGGACAGGAATAACATTCACTGGTTTGAAGTGAGCGGGGTAAATACCAGTCTTAACGGAAAGATTGAATATATGCAATATTATATATTTGTGTTGGCCCAGATAAGTGGAATCTTATCTGCGCCAACTGAAAATCTTTTGTAAGTTTAAGCGCTTGAATTATATCGACTGCGTCCACCGAGAGATTATTCAATTAATTCATTTTTTTTAATTAATCACAAAAAACAGCAAAAAGCCTTACATTTGTGAAAAATAGTTTGATAAATAAAACATATAATCTCGAGTAAAGTTAAAATATAAAGAATTAATAGAAAACATGAATGGGCTGAAACGACAGTTGTGATATTCATTTTTAACACGTTTTATTAATAAAATTATCAATTTTATTTTCACTTAACAATGCAGCTATTCTGTTGAAAAATTCAAATTTAAGATGATTTGTCCTAAATTTGGAGATGTGAAATAATTTGTGTTCCCTCAAAGGCCTAGGGGGACAATTGAAGTTAATACATGACAGCAGCAACGGAGCATCTATTTTGCTTCGAAGAATCGAATGTAGAAGGATGCAATCAAACATATTCCTTCTATCTCTTAACATGGGAAGGTTAAAAATTTTACACCAATCTTTATATTTAAACATAAAATAGTCTAAATCTGATTTATAAACTAAGAATCTGATGAGAGATTTCTGAACCCTTTCAAGCATATTAATATTATTTATACCAAAAGGGGTCCACACTTGCGTTGCGTATTCCAGAATTGGACGAACAAATGATTACAAGCAAGCTTTGGGATATCAGGGCCAACAAAATTAAAAAAAGCCCTTTCGATTAAGCCAAATAATTTAGAGGCTCTGGCAGTTACTTTATTTATATGAGTTGTGAAAGAGCAATTACTAGTTCATAAAATCCTTAAATCTTTTATTTCATGAGTTCTATTAATATGCAAAGATTCTAAAGTGTAATTGTAACAGATGACAAATTGTTTATGAGGATCTGAAAGGGTAATGACATGACATTTATCAAAATTCAGATTTAGTCCCTGACTTTTAATCCATTGTCAACTGAATACCTTTTTGCAGCTCCTCACAATCCAAAGACTGATTAATTTTTTTGTACAATTTCATGTCATCAGCGTAGGTAAGAATACTGAATTTGGCTTTCTGTAGAAAATCATTCTCTCAGATACGCCAGACAACCTGTACTTGCTACCTGGGATTCTAAAACGCTGATGGAACTAATATTCGGGTGAAACTCAAGTCAAGTGGACCCAATTTCGGTGAAGTCCGGACGGTCTGTGACAGCCAAATCCTCTGCTTGCACCTTCACGATGGTGGGACTGTTAGTAATCCTGGCTATAACCTCCATGCACAAGTACATGGTGGGTGACTACCCAGGTGTGAACCAACTCAAGCAGGGGTCGAGGTGTGGCGCCCACACCACATGGAGCACCGCCGCTCGTCTATGTTACCAGGCAGTACTAGGTGGTAGATGACTCTCATCAACCGGTGCAATACCAACACTTTGCTTATTGGAAGATTGAAGTGGTGGAACCCATGTTTAGTCTCCAGAGCTAAGTTCCGATCAACCGTTCCCTATCTCTTCCATCATGCAGTATGTTTGATTACTTTTGAGGTTATGATGAACGTCGAGGCGAGATCCAATATTCCTTACATTTCGATGGTACAGCTCTAAAACGGTATTCGCAGACCGGCCGCTAGTTAGTACACCGGGTTTCGCGCCTCCGTAGCCAGGTGGGAAGGAGCAGCAGTGCGTAGCACACGCTTCTTGATTAGACCGGGATTCGAGCCCATGACCACCAAATAAGGAGGATGCGGTAAGGTCAGGGAATGACCACCTCATATCCCGGAGCAATATGGCCTTAGTTGCTAATGCTCCTAAAAACCAAATAAACAAACAAACAAACATAGGGCACCGGACCGAACCTATTGGTAACTCTCTAGGAGGCTTCCGGATCAGCTAGTGTATAATCTTGCTACCTCTACTCTGCCAGATAGTGACTGGAGGGAGTCCGAGTAGTGTGTATGCGGGGAGCATTGTCGAGGCTACGTTATGTCAAGGATCTGGGTATATTCTTACCATATGTATGCCATATCCAAAAATTTCATACAGCATGTCCCACCCACTTTTTCTTACTATTGAATACACCACGAATTGCCAAACTAATACAGCAAGCTTATCTGCGAAAAGATCTAAACCTCCCAAGCACTTCCTAATTCATTTCACAAATATAAATGGTCTCAGTTCTAATCTCAACGATGTCCATTTCCACTTGCAGTCTTCCAAACCCCATGTACTTTTTCTGACAGAATCTCAGTTATCAGTTGATTCAACTACTGCTCATCTCAGATGCCCAAATTATTCGCGTATGATTCCTTTCGCCTCAAACGTGGTACTTGTGCATATGTCCATTCTGATGTTTCCTGTCAGAGACTTGGCAATTTGGAATCTCCTCTCTTTGACCTTCTCTGGCTTAAAATCTCTCTACCGCATTGTGTCAAATTCATCTGTTGTCTCTACCGTTCTCCCATCTCCACTAATCACTTGGAGCTCTTTGACTTCCTCTCTTTGCAAATTGACTTTCTCTAGTCCAACTTTCCTAGCAGTGAGGTAATTTTCCTTGGTGATTTTAATGTTCACAACTCCAGCTGGCTTCCGTTTTCTAGTCACACCGAACCAGCAGGTCGAGATGCTGAGGCTTTTGCAATTACTAATTTTGCAATTTACTTTTGGAATTGTTCATTTACCTACAAGAATACGGGACAATCCTAATCATACAGCCAATACGCTTGATCTTTTTCTCACAAACAACCCTTCTAAGTACACGGTCGAAGTGAGAGGTCCTTTAGGCACTTTAGATCACAACTTGGTGATTGTCTCTTCTCCAATGGAACCTTTATTTCATGGGTATTCCCAACCTCATGTTGTTTGGCATTACAAGAATGCAAAATGGGATGACCTGCGAGACTTCTTTTCTTCTTTTCCTTCGTCGGATTACTGTTTCAAAACTTCTGATGTCAACGTTTGCTCAGATCGTGTCAGTGAAATTATTCTTGCAGGAATGGAATCCTTCATCCCACACTCCACTTTAAAATCTCGTCCTAAACTAAACCTTGGTTTTCCAATAAATGTGCTAAGGCTGTTCAAGAGAAGAATGTTGCATATCATAATTGGCTTGTTTCTAATTCTTCAGTTTCATTTTCTGCCTACACCAAAGCTCACAACAATTGTAAAGCAGTTATTAATCAGTCCAAACTAGAGTTTGAACAGGCTAAGAGTAGAAAATTTGCTTCTTGCCCTAATGGTAGCCGAGCATTCTGGTCTCTTGCCAAAGCTATTGGCCGCAACTTTTGCCCATCTCTGCTCCCACCTCTGTCGAAACCAGATGGTTCTGTTGTCACATCAGCCAAGGATAAAGCTGACCTGCTAGCATCCCATATTTTTTCCAAATCGTGTATTAATAATCTTGGTAAAACACCTCCCACTATTCCCAATACGCTCCATTCAATGCCTCCTGTGGTCTTCCATCAAAAGGATTTTGACGAATCTTGATGCTAAGAAAGTTCCAGGTCCCGATGGTATTTCCCCACTTGTTTTCAAAACCTGTGCTCCTGAACTTACTCCTATTCTTTGCCGTTTGTTTTTCACTTTCTTATTCCAAAGGTGCTTTTCCTTCTGCTTGGAAATTTGCTCATATCCAGCCAGTGCCTAAAAAGGGTGACAAATCCCTCCCATCCAATTATCGTCCCATTGCAATTACTTCTACTCTTTCTAAAGTAATGGAGAAATCAATTAACCGCCAACTCTTAAACTACCTATAAACCTTCCGTCTGATCAACGAACGCCAGTATGGATTCCGTCAGTGTCGATCCACTGGTGATATTCTGGCTTATGTTACCCATTTATGGACTAATTCAATGGAAAGGTTCGGGGAAACACAAGTAGTTGCTCTTGACATCTCAAAGGTTTCGATCGTGTTTGGCATAAAGGGCTTCTAAATAAGCTTCCATCTTATGGTTTGCCAACTGTTTTTAGTAATTGGTTATCCAGTTTTCTCTCTGATTGCTCACTGAAGGTGATGGTAGATGGCTCTCTGTCTTCTAACTTCTCCACTAATGCCGGTGTCCCCCCAAGGTTCAGTTCTTTCTCCCACACTTTTCCTCTTGTATATTAATGACCTTCTTCCATTGACTGGAAATCCCATCCATAGTTTTGCCGATGATAGCACATTGCATTCCACTTTCCATTTTGAGAAACATTGTCCTGTTCAATCAGCTTCAACTTCTCGAAAATCTGCTACCAATTCCTTAAATGCCGATCTTCAGGTAATTCTCCAGTGGGGCAAAGACAACTTAGTTGATTTCAACCCTTCTAAAACTCAGTCTTGTCTTATATCTTGCAAAAAGGATTCTTCTGCTCCTATGCTTATCTTTAGTGACACTCCGATTTCTAGGCAAAATGATATCTCTTTTGGGGATTACCCTGACTTCTAATCTCTCTTGGCACAAGCACATTACAAATATTGCTTCCTCTGCATCTAAACAACTTGGTTTTCTCTTTCGTTCCCGGCGTTACTTTTCTTCCAAACAGCTGCTCACTCTGTATAAATCGCAAATCCGTCCTGCCATGGAATATTGTTCCCACATCTGGGGTGGTGCCCCCAAAACCTCTCTCAGGCTTCTTGATTCCATTCAGAAGAGGGCAGTTAGGTTAATTAATGATTCATCTCTAACAGAGTCTCTCTATTCGCTTTCTCATAGACGTACTGTTTCTGCTGCATGCCTCTTCTACAGATACTTCCATGGGCACTGTTCTTCTGAATTGGCTTCTATAATTCCCGCTCTCTCTTTCAAAACAGTCCGAACACGTGCAGCCACCAGCCAACATCCATTTACTGTCCAACTTCAAACTCACAGAACCAACTTTTCACCTTCCTCATTTATTCATTCAACTGCCATTTTCTGGAACAACCTTCCTTCATACGTATTTTCTCAACCTCCAACCCAAGTGCATTATGGCCACAGAAACCTATGCGCCAACAACTACCAAAAAAAAAAAAAAAAGAAGAAAAAAAAAAGTACTATAGGTTCTAATACCTCTCGTGTTTGGGGTTTACATAAAAAAAAAGAAAAAAGAAGATATATCGTTAAGAAAAATACTAAAAAGTAAAGGGCCAAGAGGAACCCTGTGGAGCACCCCTCTGTATATTAATGTGCTCCGAATGAGCGTCATTATAACCAATAATACTTTTCCGATTGTGAAAATAGTCCTGAACCCAAGTAAGAGCAAGTTTATTGCATAAAATTTTATGGGAAACTGAGTCAAAATATTTTTGCAGATCTATATAGATGACGTCCAGCTGTCTGCTTTTGTCAAGGGCTTCCCCAATGTCATGTTCCGTTGTAAGTAAATTTGTGATCGTCGACCTTGCTTGAATAAAACCGTGACGAGAGAAATGAAATTTATTGTGGAAGAAGTTAGTAAGCAGTCTATAAACAATATGCTCCACAATTTTAGTCACTGGGTTAGTTTTATGGACAGGCCTAAAAGAGGCAGGATTATCTTTATCGCCTTTCTTATAGAAGGAACAAGTTGTAGTTTCCTTGAGATTGATGGGTAAATGCCCAGTTTTGAATATAGTGTTAATAAAGTATAGCAGTTGTTTACTTAACACAATATAACAAATTTTCACGAACCCATTGGAATGTTATCCAGTGTGCTGTTCAAAGGGAATGTTATCCCTATTGGAATGTTATCCAGTGTTCAAAGGGAATTTTCTAATAGTTGCAACTATTAGAATATGTCTGGGATGATTTCGAAATTACAGAAAAGGTAATTTCCCATATCATTCTGAAAATGATTCCTTTCATTGTTTATCTCATTATTTGATGAATACAGTTTTTCAGAGAAATCCATGAATTCTGCCATTGATGTATTTTTTTCTGTTTTTTATTGCTGTTTATATCTATTCGAGTGATTCCAAAAAAGACTGAGATTGTTTTTCTTAATAGCTGAGGATTCTATTGAAGATAATTATTAATTGTATCATCCTTAATCACTTGAAATTGATATTTTGAAGCAGCAGTAGCTGCAGTTTTCTCCGAAAAGGAGGAGAAAAAAAGTCGTAAAAAAGATGTGCTTTAGTTTTGTCACAGGTTGTAGGCTTGCATCGGAATCAATGATCCTGGTTCCTGTTGGGCATTAGTTATTAGAATTCTTAAGCATATTCCAAAATGGCTTCGGGTCTCCATTTACTGTAAAACTGCGTTGAATTGATTGAATATACACTGGTGTGCAAAATTTAAAGACCAATCAGGTTTTTTCATCTGTAGATTCTCATTGGAGTGGCCTGGAAATGGGAAAAGCATACCAAAGGAACCTCGTGAGGGACAGAAATGATGAAGGAAACAACATCGACACAACAGCGACACAATTTGACTTTATTCAAAAATGGCAACATAGCACTGGCTGCCAGGATACAGATGCATCACTGCCAAGTGTGGAACAAAGGGAAGAGGTGGTCCTGAATAGGAGATATGGCCACCCCTAATGTCGATGCAGGCTTTGCACCGCTTGTCCATACTTAGAACAATGTTGTTGATAAGCTCTTGCGATAACATCGTCCATTCCTCTGTCAGCGCCATCGTCAGCTGATGAACATTTTCTGATGTGTGTGGACGTGCCGCTAGGTGTCTCCCCAGAGCGTCTCATATGTGTTCGATGGGATTTAGATTGTGGAACGGGCAGGCCAATCCATACGAACAATGTCCTCACTTTCCAAAAGCATATCACAGCTACAGTACGATGGGGAGTGGCGTTATCATCTATAAACACGAACTCGGGGCCAATGGCACCCTCGGAACAGGCGCACATGGGAAAGGATTACTTCAGTACAGTAGAGTGTAGAGTGTAGACTGTGTTTAGTGTCAAACGGCACCAGGGGTTTCCCCCATCTCTGGTGCTATACATTGTGGGTGTGAAACAGAACATTGTCAATGCCAGAGGTTTAAAAGTGTATGGATTTTGTACATGTGTAGTGTCGTGTACCGTTGTTCCTCTGGTCATCTAGCCGCTGGGCCCCTAATGAACCCAACGTTGTCCACACTCTGCCTCGTGGAGGCAGACCAAGTACCTCAGTACAGTAGCGTGCACTGGTTACAGTACCCTTCCAGTATCTGGAGTTGTGTACGTCCATCCAAGATAACGCCTTCATACGAGAATACCTCGACCGCCATATCGATCCCTTTCAGTGATTTTTGTGGAGTGATACTGTGTGCCAACATCTCGCCAGATTAGCTGATGTCTAGAATCGCTGCTGAGACTGAATCTACTCTCATCAGTAAAGAGTACCTTGAGTAAAGATTTTGTGGTTGTAACCTTTAGAAATAGTGTTGGTCCTTAAGTATAAGGCAATGGTCAAGCCACACCTTGAGTACTGTATACAGGTCTGGAGGCCTCATTTCAAGAAGGATGTAGAGCTGCTGGAACGAGTACAGAGAAGGGCAACAAGATTAGTGAATGGAACAAAGGGGTGCTCTTACGAAGAAAGGCTTAAGTTTTGCAAATTACAGTGTCTGGAGACTAGGCACCAGCGAGGTGATCTGATAGAGGTGTATAAGGCCTTGAATGGTTTGAGCATGCTCAGTGCTAATGGGATTCTTCCTCTCGCTCAGAATAATCACCTGAGAGGGCATAAATTCAAATTGAGGAAAGACAGATGTAGGATAGATGTGCGGAAATTTGCCTTTAGCCAGCGGGTAGTTGGTTGGTGGAATAGACTTCCATCCCTTGTTGTGGAGGTTGATAGCCTAAATAAATTAAGGCTCAGCTGGACAGGTATTTCGAACGAACCGAGGGGTGAAATGGAAGGTTTGCTTGTTTTTTTTTTTTTGCTTGATGCTGCATAAGCTTGCTTTCTTGCATCATATGCCTCTACTAATGCTAATGCTAAAGTTTTGCACACCAGTGTAACGAGCGTACTGATTTGTGATCATCCTTTTAATTTGCTTCCTTGAACAGTCATATATGCTTCACATGTGTCGCCCGCACTGCTCTTTGGCTCGGATAATCGCAATTATGTCTGTTGTTATCCAATGAGGGAATCTGTTCCTGTAATTTTTACTGAGAGGTATGGACTCTTGAATGATAGAGGAGATTGTGCTAATAAGATCGATGACTGCGTCAAGATCATTAATCCATGGGAAGGAGAATTAATCAATGCAATCAAGTTCTAGTCCTAATAATTGCCAGTCTGCTCTCCTAAAGTTCAACTTGGCTGGGACAAGAGGAGTGCATCTATTCTTCTGTGATATGTAAATTTGACAGTTTAAAGCCTTGTGATCAGACATTAGAAATAAAACTGGTTCTAAAATAAGGATCTGCTTGGATGCAAAAATGAGATCCAGCATCGCCTTGCCTCTAGTACAAGTATTGTTATACTGCTTGAGGCCCACTTCGGACATGATGTCATATAGCAGCCTAATTGTAGCAGATGACTCCTTAATGGAGACTATTGAATATTGAAGTCTCCAAACAAGCACACCTCATCCGACTGGTGAAAAAACGTTTCAAACTCAGAGAGCGCTTGCAACAGCCTCTCCATAAGAAGAAGATCAACCGGGGGCGGAAGGTAGATAGCTGCAATGAGAACAGCTTTGTTATGAACCTTCAGCTGACAAAAGATTCCTTCGATATATTGTGGAAAGTCCTGTGCATTGTTACTGCAAATTGGTTTGAGATAATAATCGCGACGCCACCTCCCCTAGACCCCCCTGACTCTCCTGAGGAGCATAGCCCACTGCCACCAGTTCCGAATCCAGAATCCCATCGTGTAGCCAAGTTTCTGTGAAGATATGTACATCAAATTCCAGAGAGCAAATTATTATTATTATTATTATTTTAGGGTTGCCCGTAAATGATTACATTAACCCGTATTCGTGTCTGTAAATTGCGTGTGTTCTCTGGTCGATTTGCCTGTTTTGCTGGACGAAAAAAACCTCAGTTTCTGAGGGGAAAAAACCTTGCTATCTACGCCTGAGACCGACTAGCTCAGCCACGGAGTGAAGAAAGCCCATTAAAATTCCTCGCGTGATCGACGGGATTCGAACCCGGGCCTTTTCCACTCGGTGCTGATAGCCATCATCGCCTGTCCCTGTATGGACAGAAACAATAGAGGACTGCAAAAGAGAAGAACAAGAGTTGTTTCTACCCTGTGATTGCTAACTATCATTCTTCTCCACATTATTTATAAACTTGTTGTCGATTTTAAATGGTCTGATTATTAATCCCGGAGGCTAATATATGGATCCGATAGTTTACTTTCGTCCAATGTAATGCAGGTCACCAGGAAAGAAGCGCAGGACGGATGTTTAGTTCTAAGTGCACGAGCTTCAACTACCACTCCGATTTCGTTTCTAATGAATTCCACCTTCGTATGTGGACTGAGCCGGGAAATAAATAACGTGGATTTGCGTGGTACTACAGTGAGATTGTATTTGCCTATGGATGGGCGATCCTTACATTGAGAAAGTGCGTGTGCCGAAGAAAGGTAAACTGCACGATAATGGGCTGAAGAGGTGTTGCTATCAATTAGACCCTTATCATTCTTATCATGCCCAGATGCTCTTCTGCAAGCATAAAATACAAAATATCACCATTCTCTTAAATGGCCAACTCATCCAAAAAGTCGATCATCACAAGGAACTGGGAATTACCTGGACAACAAATATGTGGACTGAGTATTTCACCGAGTATTTCACTACCACCAGGAAGAAAAGACTAGCCGCCATCCGGCGCCTATGGCAAGAATTGGCTGGGGTTTAAAATGCTCACGTGATGAAGGAATACATTGTTAGATGTGTTTCTTCCCCCCAACTCCGGTTGTCCCATACGCTAGTATCTTTAGATTAGAGTTTAAATGTAATAGAATATAGTTCACCATACACTATTTCTTTTTACTATTGTAAACTTTTCTCTTCTATTTCAGGGGATGTCTATTCTTCTTCCCCTTATCTTATATCCAACTTTCCCTTCCCTTTCCGTCCAATCCCCATACTTCTCATTCTTATCTCCACTTCCTTTCCCTAAACACCTTGGGGCTCCCAGGCTTGCCTAATAGCCTCAGTAAATGTCTCTGGTAACGAAAGTTGTCCCTGGCGAGCCTCCTCGTCGCCAAGGTTGGGGGTCAGGGGGTAGGGGACCAGATGTCCTCTGTCCCCTGGCTGCGAAGTATTGCAGAACAGTATTGCACTTCCTCTGTTGGGTGCAGGTTAGTGCCTTGCACTTCAGTATACAATAGTAGAGACAGGTCCGGCTCCACGTGCCCAGGGTCGGGCATCAGCCTACAGCTGAAGATATCAGCTGTTTCCTGATGGCAGAGTGACCTGACATAAACAACATACTAAGTTCATAAACATTTCTTTAATACAAGTTTAACCTTTCCTATACAAAATTTGACTATTTTTCTTTAGATATAATTAGTGTAATTTATATCTAAAAATGCTCTTGTTTTGAATATTCAATTTCTTAGCTATGTTTCAGGCCCACTTTACAGTTATCTGTTTTATTTAAAGAATTAGGTGGAGATGGGCATATGCCTGGGAACCACCCCGACACAGTATACACACACACACACACACACACACACAGCACTCAACACTCAACATAGTACCACACTTACTTACACACTACATACACACACTTGCCGGCCTGGGCTTTTTTGCCTTTTCAGATGCTACAGCGGTATTTAGGGGGAACCCTGGAGACTGAAATTAAAACAAACACACACACACCACCACCTTGTCCCATATGCTTCGGTCATCTGGTCCTCAGCTCCTGAAACGTACGTTAAAACCTTCCTAAACATGGAATAATGGATACTCAGGTGGCTAAACAAGATTTTCCAATTTGTCTCCAGAGTCATTTTGTACTCAAATATGGAGTGGACACCGTTGATGTTTATTGACATTTGGACAAATGTTCATATCCTGGCCAAGCTATTGACAGGAAGATATGATGCGCCAGTACCTACAGGCATCATCTCACACCCACGAAGTCAGAGTCAATCGTGCAGCCTGCAAATCGAGCCACTTCGCTCTAATCTAAACTCCTCGAAAAGTTTAAAGAAGATGTTCCTACTAAATACCATCGAAACCCCAAACCGGCTTCGGACTAACTGTTAAAAACTGCGCTCCATTAAGGCGTACAGAAAGCCCATCTACCAACTGAGTGACAACACAACTAGCTGGAACAACCGCATAGTCTTTTACTCACTCTCAGTCACGCTGTCATCAGGACACTCGGGTGGATGCGAAGTTAGTAAATTTTAGTGTTGCGAATGCTCCTCTACGAAGACACCCAGCAATGAAGAAGAACATTTTTATATGAACATACGCATTTCCTTCATTACTGAACTGGAAATATTTTTGTCCTCTGCATTGCGAATACTCCCCAATATTCACAATATTGGGGAATATTCACAATGTTCACCATATTGTACGGGGTGCAAGCCCGTACAACCGCCCCTTGTACGGGCTTGTACCCCGTACAAGGGGCGGTTGTAACTTGAAGTCAACCGGATCAATAAATAAATAAATAACTGAGACAAGTTGAAAAGAAGACCCATAAAAATTCCTACTCTCATCGATGGGATTCGAACTGAGGTCTTTTCCATGGGTGTGGAAAGGACGGAGATCCTTCCGACTGTGCTACGCACGAGACCGATCAGTAGAGCAGGAGGTGAAGAACTAGTACGGGAATCATTCCGGTTGTGGACAAAAAAAATATATATATACAAAAAAATTTGTATATATATATATATATATTAGGGTTACCCGTAATTTATAAATCCATATTTGTGTCTGTAAATTGCATGTGTTCTCTAGTCTATTTGCCTATTTTGCTGGACGAGAAAAACCCAGTTTCTGGGGGACAAAACCTTGCTATCTATCCTGAGACCGACTAACTCAGCCACGCAGTGAAAAAAGCCCGTTAAAGTTCCTAGAATCGTCGGTGGGATTCTAACCCCGGCCTTTTCCACCCGGTGTGGGAGGACGGTGAAGAAACCACTTTACAAATTGCCTCAAATGCTTACAAAAAAAAACACGAGGTGTGCCGAGTATTATTGCAGCAGACTCACATTTGTCCACTAAATTATTGACTCCACTTGAAAATATTCTCTTTTTTTTTCCGAATGTTGGCTTTCTGCGCAGTCAAAAGAGCATCTGGAATAGATTTCATGAAGATAATCAAGAAACCCGGCTCGACGTGCGCAGTGAACAGTGTTTCTTGCAAGGAATGGAAATGTTTCTGTTATCCAGCTGACATGCAAGGGACACGTTGGAGTAGAAAGAACAAAATTTATCAATGTTTAGAACAAAATTATCAAAATGTACTGTCCATCAGGTTGGATGTAGCAGAAGGAATGAAATGATCCGAAAAGTTCTTACCGTTCTGAGCATTAATCCTCGGTTTGGCCCCTAAATACGCTAAATTTACATTCGCTTTCCTCCCATCGATTATGGGATTGGCGTCTTTTACGGCTCTCTCTGCTGCGTCTCTGTCTGCCATGGTCACCTGCAATTGGAACGCAATGCCATTAATAAATATCACTAATAAATTTATTTATTAAATAAATAAATTTTAAATAAATTAAATTATTAATATATATTATTAAATTATAATATTAAATTAAATAAATTAAATTAATTTAATTAAATAAATTAAAATAAAATAAATTAAATAAATTAAATTATTAATATAAAATAAAAAAAATAAATAAATAAAATAAAATTAAATTAAATTAATTAAAAAAATAAATATTAAATAAATTAAAATAAATGAAGTTTGCTAATAAATTTCACTAGCAAACAGAGCAAACGGGGGGGGATAAAGAATTCTTCACATATATAAATGCCAAGAAAAGCAGGACAAACCAGATCGGACCTTTATGTAAGGGAAAGGGGATAGTAATAAATACACCAGCTGCCGTTGCAGATGAACTCAACAGTTATTTTACATCGATATTTACAAATGAAAAGCCTTTTGTGGGTGGCAATGGGAAATTGTGAGAGCGAAGTTAAAAAATATGTAATTAATGATATTGAAATTTCGCAAGATTATTTAAAAAAACTTTCGAGCCTACAGACCAGTAAGGCTCCTGGAGTTGATGGAATATACCCTATAATCTTGAGAGAGGCGGCAAGCGAGTGCATTGAACCACTGAGGCTGGTTATGCGAGCATCACTAGACTCTGGGGAGATTCCCTTGGATTGGAAAAGTGCAAATGTATCTCCCATACATAAGGGTGGCTCTAAAAGTGAAGTGGGAAATTATCGACCTGTCAGTCTGACTTCAGTAGTAGGGAAAATCATGGAGGCATTGATCAAGGGTGGAATTCAGGATCATTTGGATCGAATTGAAATTGTCAAGGATACTCAGCATGGTTTTGTAAAGGGAAAATCATGTTTAACAAATCTGGTTCGCTATTTCGAAAGGGTCACTCACGAGCTGGATTTAGGGAATAATTTCGACATTGTTTATTTAGATTTCAGCAAAGCTTTTGACTCAGTCCCACATGAGCGGTTGCTTTATAAGCTGGAACAGGTTGGAATCACTGGGAAAATCCTTAGATGGATAGAAGGATGGCTTCAGGGCAGGAGGCAGAGGGTTGTGATAAATGGCTATTCCTCAGATTGGGTTGATGTAAGAAGTGCGGTTCCCCAAGGATCAGTATTAGGACCACTGTTGTGTTTAATTTTCATAAACGGCATCGATGAAGGGATAGAGGGCGTGATGTCTAAATTTGCAGATGCCTGCTAAAATTGGTAGAATAGTTGATGACAGACCTAGACTTCTTCAGAGAGACCTAGATAGACTTCAGGAATGGTCAGATAAATGGCAGCTATGCTTTAATCCAACAAAGTGAAACAGTAATCCCAAAATAACTTATTCACTTGGTGGAGTTCAACTAAACCCAGTAGGGACTTGGAGGAAAGGGACTTAGGCGTTACGATACGGTCAGACATGAAATTCTCTGAGCATTGTAAACAGGTTGCAAGGAAGGCCCATGGTGTCCTATCGATGATCTATCGAACTTTTGCAAGTAGAGATAGGGACGTGATAATCCCATTATATAAGGCTTTTGTCAGACCACACTTGGAATACTGTGTTCAAGTATGGAAACCGCACCTAAAGAAAGACATCGAGCTTCTTGAAAGGGTGTAAAGAAGGGTAACTCGCCTGATGAGATCGGCAAAAGGGCGTCCTTATGAAGAAAGACTTCGAATATGTGGGTTGCAGAGTTTGGAAACTAGACACCTTAGAGGAGATTTGATTGAGGTGTTTAAAGCATCAGTAAAATGAATGAGGACGAAATTTTCAAGATTATAAATGATGTTAGAACTAGGGGACATAAATTCGAGTTACGGGGGGAAATGTTTAGATTGGACTGCAGGAAGTTTTATTTTAGCCAGCGAGTTATAAATTAGTGGAATAAGTTGCCTTCATGGGTGGTAGAGGCTGACAGTTTGGGGAAATTCAAAGGTCATCTGGATAGTACTTTCGGGTAAGGGAAGCGCATAGGATGATAGGTTTAATTTCCTTTTTATTTATTTTTTATTTTATTTTATTTATTAATTATTATTATTTATTTATTTATTTTATTTATGTTTTTTATTTTTTGTTTCTATCATTGTTTTGTTCGGATTTTTTTTTTTTTTTTTTTGGCTGGTGCAGCATAAGCCATAGGCTTTCTTGCACCATGCGGCCGTTACTAATACTAATACTAATATACACTAAATTATTCTGTCAAAAAAACAATAAAACAAGAACATAATTACATCTTTCTTGCATTCACTAGTAATAAGATGGTGGTACATTGAGCACGAGTGCAGTAACCATAACAATAGTAATGCTAGCGGTTAAACATAAAGAATAGTGATTTACAGTTTTATTTTATTATTATTATTTTTTTAAATAATGTTATTAGTGGAGTTCCTCAGGGCTTGGTGTTGGGTCCATTGTTGTTTTCTATATTTATTAATGGTATTGATGAAAATTTATCAATCTTAATGTCCAAGTTTGCATATCATACAAAGATTGGAAGGGTGGTGATGATACAAAGGTTGGAACGACAGTCATCAGGTTGAGCTACTGCAACAAAATCTAGGAAAATTGGATCAGTGGTCCGAGAAATGGCAATTGAAATTTAACATTGACAAATGCAAAGTACTTCATATGGGTAGAAGTAATCATTTCAGAGTAACTTATCAACTGTGTGGTACTTAACGGTAATGGAAAATGAAAAAGATATGGGAGTAGTTGTGCAGTCAGACATCAAATTCTCTGAGTAGTGCAGACAGGCTGCTAGGACAACTCACAGAGTTTTGTCAATAATGTACAGAAACTTTGCTAGCGGGATAAGGGGAGGAGGTGATTATCCCTTTGTATAAGGCAATGGTTAGTCCACATCTTAAGTACAGGTACTGCATACAGGTCTGGTGGCCTCATTTTAGGAAGAAGATAGAGCTGCTGGAACGGGTGCAAAGAAGGGCAACCAGATTGGTGAAGGTGTGAAAGGAACAAAAAGGGTGCTCGTACCAAAGCACAAAGCAGCTTTCAGTTCTGCAAATTACAGCATCTGGAGACCAGGCACCTGCAAGGAGATCTTATTGAGGTGTTTGAGGCCTTGAATGGATTGAGTAAGCTGAATGCTGATGGGATCCTTCCTCTTCCTCTTGCTGAAACTACATATACACACATAAGGGAGCGTCAATTCAAATTGAGGAAGGGTGGTAGCAGGATAGATATGCGTCGCTTTGCCTTCAGCCAGCGCTTGGTTGATTGTAAAAATTTGCCATCTGTTGTTGTGAATGTCGGTTTGAACAAATTCGAGGAAGAACTATAGAAACTTAGAGGGAATGGACAAACGATGTGGGAAGTTTTTTTTAGTACTAATGCTAATTGTCAGTGTGGTACCACACTGATAGTGGTAGAGAATGAAAAGGACCTGGGAGTAATTGTGTAGGCAGATATGAAGTTTTCTGAGCAGTTCAGACGGTCTGAAAGAGTAGCTCATGGTGTCTTGTCAATGATATACAGGAATTTTTCTAGAAGGGATAAGGAGGTGATTATTCGTTTGTATAAGGCAATGGTCAGGCCACACCTTGAGTACTGTATACAGGTCTGGAGGCCTCATTTCAAGAAGGATGTAGCGCTGTTGGAACGAGTATAGAGAAGGGCAACAAGATTAGTGAATGGAACAAAGGGTTGCACTTACGAAGAAAGGCTTAAGTTTTTCAAATTACAGTGTCTGGAGACTAGGCACCAGAGTGGTGATCTGATAGAAGTGTATAAAGCCTTGAATGGTTTGAGCATGCTCAATGCTGATGGGATTCTTCCTCTTGCTCAGAATAATCGCCTGAGAGGGCATAAATTCAAATTGAGGAAAGACAGATGTAGGATAGACGTGCGGAAGTTTGCCTTTAGCCATCGGGTGGTTGATTGCTGGAACAAACTTCCATCCCTTGTTGTGGAAGTTGATAGCCTAAATAAATTCAAGGCAGAACAAGACAAACATTTGGAGCGAGTGGATGGGTGAAATGAGAAGGGTCTGTGTTGTTTTTTTTTTTTTTTGGCTGATGCTGAATAAGCTTGCTTTCTTGCATCATGTGCCCCCTGCTAATGCTAATATCAGGTTGTTCAGATATTTTGATTGTTTACTTCCCACCACCTTGCATTTTCTGCTAAGCTGAAGTACAAATAATGAAAGAATTAGACAAGTAATGATAAGCTTTGATCTACCACATTAATGGGCTTACTATCTATTTGGATCACCTGTTGTTTGTTTTCTGTCCTATTTATTAAATCCCTGGACGGGCTGTGGGTCTGTCCAACTCCTTCAATAAGCATTATCAGCAGGGGTGTTTAGGGCTTTGAATGGCAATTCATTCAAAGCTCATGTATTACATGGATGTCGCTACTGGAAGCATGGGATCTGTGAGATCTTGAAAACCACCAGTTTTGCATTCAAGGGGAGAGGAATATGATAGGATTTACTAGAAGGATTGATAAGTATTAAGCAATTCTTACGTCCTATTTATTAAATAGGACGTAACCTATTTAATAAATAGGTTGCTTCTGAGGAAATTTTATTTCCTCAGGAAGCAACTGGAAATTCAGAAATTTTATATATTGATATTTTTAAGGCTAATGAGTTTTAAATCAGTTAAAAGTTCTTAAACATAATGCTCTTCTTAGTAAAAGGGGTCGCTAACAAAAACGGCTTTAAATTAAGAAATTTCTTATAAAAATGTTTTTCGTGTAAAAGAAATTTCAAATGAAACCTAATCGAAAGAACAGAAATGATATTTTTAAACAGGTGGCCATTATTTAGCAGATAAAAAATTTAAAAAAAAGGAAGTCAGTGAATATGCAAAGGGCTCTGAACATAGATCCAATAATAGAGGGAACAGACAAACATGGATAGGCCACACAACGAATGGGCAATAAAAGACTACCCAAGAAGATCCTAAAATAAAGGCAGAAGGAGAAACTGGGACAGTTCGAAGGAGACATGGACCGAAGAAGGCCACAAGGTCACCTGTCATCCTTGATGGGGGTGGACTGGCCATGTGGATAATGTGGCGAATTTACGTGGGCTGAATCTGAGCGAAAATGTTTAAAAATACTAAAAGGAAGTCGCCAGTTTAGAACATCAGCACACAAAATTTCGTGCCGGCCCACTCCTGGTAAATGATGGCAGCGGAGGGTGGGGGACGACAGTCTCGCCCATTTCTATCAGTGTTTTCTCAAAGTAACCGAACATTTCTTTTTCTGGAAATACTGAGAAAATGACGTATACGAGTATGGTCACGGCACATGCACTGCCACAGCTCAACTGCGCATCGTTTTGCCAGGTGGCCGACTGCGTAGTACTTTTCTCAGGATGACGTTTAAAATACCGAAGTACTCTTCACATATTGGAGTACGCTAATCATTACAGTTCAGCTGCGCTTTCTGCAAATTGAGTGGAAGGTGATCCAACTGTGCCTTGTCTTTCTGATTACTGGAACGTTTCCAACTCGTTGAACTATTTGCCAACAGCTTGTCATCTTGGTAATCTCTGACCAGTAGTGCGGCTAGAAATATCCCGAAAGAGGAAGGGGGAAGGAAGTGCGGTCTGTAGAAAGCAGTAGCTTTTCTACGAGTGATGATAATGAATCTCTCCGCCTGACAGCATCTGACCCTAAGTGAAAACAAACACGTATTTTAATATTGTGTACTTATTTTCCTTTTAATGGCCATTCCTTTTTTTTTTTTTTTTTTTGATACCGCTTGGAAGATGATTTCACAAACTCAACATAATTTCATTTGACTTTTCTTTTTTTTTTCTTTTTGCAATGAAACTAAATATCGGAATCACATTCATTTATTATGTGTAATTTACCCGCTTAACTGTTATAAATAAATAATTCTTTATTTGTCCTACCAAGATACATAAGTGTTACATTGGTGAGAGACAAATTCCCTTCACGGCAGTATATGCCCCGAGATTTAGTATCATCTTGCCACCTCTTCTTAATGTTTTTGGGCCTTTTTCGCGATGCCGTCCGTGTTTATTTTTTGCCATCATCAGATAAAGTCGACCATCTAGATTCCGTAGCGTGGGTCACTGAAAATCTTAATTTAAAAATTGATTCCACTATTTACGACGACTTCATTCTTCCCTTGAAAGAGGAACTTCTCTCAATCGACTTCAGTTATGGAATTATTCTCCTGGGAATGAGAGTTTTCATGGCTGATATTTACAAACATTTCAGATTATTGCTGAGCCCGTCAGGAACATTCCCATTGCGTCTCGCCATATTTCCTTTAACGTTTCTAAACTTCATAAATCTTTTTTTACTAATAAAGAGTGTCGAGTTCAGCTGCTATTGGCTTGACAGTGCATCAGCGTCTTAGACCATATTTCACCAGGGTGTGTGTGTAAATTACCCGCGTGTGTGTAAACTAACCTTAATCTTAATGGTAACTCTTTCATATTTATTTATTGCTGTAAGCAATGCGGACTGAAATCCGCATCTACGCGGTTTTCCAATCGGTCCATAAGCTGTCTGTTCGCCTCGCCGATGTTACATTCTAAATATTCAATTTTATAAATTGCACCACTCCCGAACAGGTATACTGTAATAAGAATGTAAGAATATAAAACACCATTTAAATCTCCCACACCTGAACATTTCTGGAGCGGGGATTTAAAAGGGGAAATATGGCTTTCTGCCTGGTTGTTATCCTACATTAAATGTTGCGTTCTTTAAGTATTCTGGCTACTTTCTGAGATACTCAGGATAAATGGAACACGAGCAGCCCTGGCGTTGGCCGAGCATGCTCCTTGTCTGAGTCCCTGACTAGTCAAGACATTGTATTTGTCAAGAATCCAATTTGGGAAACCACAAGTGCGCAGATTTCTCCGTACCCGATTTACTTTTAGTATTCTATGAGTTCCTTTGCTACGGTGTAACCAAGCCATAGCCACGAAAGTGGAGCTGCATCCTATTCTTATGGGTTGGAGTGTGACAGGCAGAATAACCAGTGAATTGAGCGGCAACTAGTTTTTCTACAAACATTAGTTTATAATTGACTATTCGCTCCGTGTATCAACGTTTAAAAACGAACGTTCCACTCACATCCTCTTTCTACGGTAAAATTTGGCTCAGGTAAATCAGAATATCATCTTGTTGATCTTTCAGAATTACAGCAAATATATCGTTGATAAAAAGCGTCTTCACGCATGAATTTGGTAAGATGTATCTCTTCTCAATCTTTCTTTAAGCTTTTCCATGAAAAATTCCCGAGTTGTTCAGTTTCTAGTGATTCCATGGCCAACACACAGATTTGTTTGCACACAGCATCATTAAACACGAATGTGATGTTCGTTTAAAGTTGCTTTGCTTTAAAAAACTTATACAGTGATATTAAATTTGGATCTTTCCCGAAGGCGAGTGTCCTTTAACATCAGATTGTGATCTGTTAGAGGTTTCTTTTCCTTCATCTGAATCAATTAACAGAAGTGATTAGTCTGACGTGGTTAGCCTTTTGACAACTTCCAAGAAAAGTCTCTCGGACTGTTAGGATGGTCATTGCTGATTACAAGTACGAGGTTCTAATTAATCAGGACTGAAATGAGAACTGCTTTACGGTGCCTGCATTTGGTTGGATAAGTTTGTCAAAAATAGTTTTGTTTGTTATATAGGGGAATATGGAACAAATACTTTAATTTCTTTGAAACCAATAGAAGAGAGGTGGTGCCGTGTTGGCTAATAGTTCATCTATTTTGCAGAGGTCATGATCCTATTTCAAAGTTCTGCCCATGTCATCCATAAAGATGTATGGAAGATTAAAGTGAAATGGTGGCAACAAAAAGCCCTGAAGATTTTGAAGACTTAGAAGGAACTGCTGAGAGGAGACTTTATTCTTCTTCGGTTTGATATTTCTGAGGAGTGAGGGAGGGCGTATTCTACATTGGAGAAGTGATGGGAATCAAGCAGATGACTATGAGGGCAGCTTTTTATTTCTCTAAGAAAAAGTAAGGGAAAAAAAGCAATAGCTTTATTAACTGGCGTTGAACCGTCAGTTAAACTGTTTGTCTCATGGAACCAAAAATTGATAGCGTCAGTTATTGAGAAGCAGGTTAAATGATTCTTGTTCCAAAATGAACAGTACCCACTAATAACCACTTTCTTTCAACTGAACCATCTGAACCCCTTCAATCATCCGTTTGTGCAGAGCAGTAACTTGCCCACAATGCCACAATGCTCCAGTTCATAAAGCAGTCTTTTATGTGGAACGGTCTCAAAATCTAAGTTCTGAAGGTTCTGTAAATGTTCAGAGATCTAAGTACATGGCGTTAAAATGACTTTTTTTTCATCCAGCTCCATTGTTTCTGCATAGCCAATCATGCTCAATGTCCACATTTCTCTCAAAGCTTTATACACACCAAACGGTCCAAATTGATTTTTGGCAGTATGACATTTTCCACCTTCTAGGGTAGACTTTCTAACAAAAAAAAGCAATTGACTGTCGTAACTAGAGCAACGATCATTAAGAGCAATGACCCCTTGCGCTACCCAGGACAGCTGCTGGGAACGGTTATCCGAGAACTACCTCATCTATTCATTTTATTAGGGTTACTTCATATAGGCGTGTGATCGCTCCACAGAACAGATTTCCACTGTTCCCTGGACCAATTACGGCTTTCATTGCAGTGTGGAAAGCGAAATCGCTGATAGCTGTTTGGTAGTGAGATTGTGCTTTGTACTGCCACGTTCCTGGGTAAGCGGATGCTGTGAAGCTATGTAGTGTGTTCGCAGTGGGTTCTTACTTTAAGGTTAGACGCCTATTGAGCATTAGACGCCTATTGAACATTAAATCGAGTTGCGAAGAAGTCTGACGAGATTGCCACCCTCCTGTTCCGAGTTCTCTGCGGTAGCACTTAGTGAGCTTCGTTGTCTTGTCGCGCTTTGCTGGACTATGGACTGTCACACTTCTATTTCACCATAAATCATCAACGGTCTGCTTTGGATTGTAAATAATCTTTATTTGTCCTACCATTGCCAGAAATTGCGCGAATACCTGCGGTGGCGAGTACAACTAGCTTGTGTAGCTCGTACGCCTTCTTTATGTAGCGGTCTGAATCAGTTGTTTATTCGGGAGGGTCCAGTGGACTACGAAAACTAGGGTGAACATATACTTTTTTTTTGAGGGCCGTGTATGATTTAATAACGCCAGTGAAGGCGTTATTATTTGTGGCAGAAGGCTGTTCTTCCTGCTGAATCCGTTTATGAATCCTTTTATGGTAAAAAAAATCGTCTTAACAATAATGAATTGACATTCTGGCCCGAGTCCCATCTGCACGGTTTGGATCGGATTCCGCACGTACAAGTCTCAGTGGGTGGAGCTCTCGAAATAAAAGAAAATTCAGTAAATTTCCCTTCAAGGTAAGCATACACGAGTACGCGCTTTCCTCCCCTCCCCCCCGAAAAACCGAACCCGCGATCAGTTTTTCGGGGGCGGGTGGGCTCGATTTTCAGCTACACCAGTGCGCCTTTCCTCCGAATATTTGCGCGCTCTAATTGGTCGAAAGTGGATTCTCGATCCGTTTAAAATGGGAACGGATTTAAGTCGCGCAACGGGAGAAAATAAAATCGACATCTCGCCGCGTACTGATCTTCCCCGGTTCAACGACACTTTTGGCATCGGCCAACATCGGAAAGAGTTTCACGCGTCTGTGTTCCACATCTCGGATCGGAACAGTCGCAGCAAACGCCCGAATATTGCGCAAAATGGCTTCTCCGTCGGGGAAACATTCGCGTTCCGATTGATGTTTTCTGGCGACATTTTTTGTTATTCTCCGAATTCGTTGGTTCGGACGAAATTTGCAGAATTTGCGGGCGGAGAAAAACTGCCATTTTCAGTTTGTGCGCCGCCTTTCCAAGCGAGTAGAAGTGTCGCACCTCTCTCTGCCGTTGTGCCTTTTTTTTAACCTCGCGAACACCAGTGGCAGCTAAACTTTGCGCCGATACAAGAGGGCAAAGAACCCACGTCGAAAGAAAGAAAGAAAAAAAAATTCGGTGGGGAGAAGACGAAGTCGGAATAGCGGCGTACGTTGCACGTAGTCGAGTGGAAACGAATTGCGCAACCTTTCCGCAGTTCCCGCGTGTCAATTTAACAAAGATTGCTCGCAAAAAGAAAATGTGCACAGATGGCGCTTTATTTGCTGCAAAACTCGCAGTTTGGCTGCTTGTGGTCGTTATCGAGCATATCGCATTATGAGCTCAAGTAGACGCAATACCCACGCGCATTGTACCTGCGCATTGTATAATGCTCACCCCTCGTTGCTTTCCCGCGCGGTGGAAGTACCGCAGCGTGCTGTGCCTCCTTCCGCGATCTCCAGCAGTACTGAAAAGTCCACGAAGTCATTGGAGAAGGGGAAAAGCATCTTAAGGAATCCAACGTGAATTGGATTACGCACCCATCTACCAATTACACCATCTACCAACTACAATTTGTACGCTGAACTGATGCAGTTGCTCGCACTCGTTGTGATAAAAGAGTTGAAATGAAAGAATGCTAGTTCGGAAGGACCTTCCTCCAAGAGATACTTTTGCTTCGGATGTGCCCAAGAACTGTACGAAAGACACGCGGTGAAAACTCAATGTCTGTACGATAGGGAGTGAAGTGAGTTTGTAATTGACGAATTCTCAATTTAAAAAATAAATAAAATTTCTGTTTATGCTCCCGGACGAAAACGTGGAGTCAAAGTAAGTGTCATCTCAGGAAAACTAAAATAACCACCCGAAAACGAATCCATCTGCATTGCCGCGTGTCCTTAAATTTCGTGTGTTCTCGGGTGAACCAAAAACTTGAGTTTTCCCGTGTGGTCGGTCTTGACACCGCCTAACTCAGCCTTGGAGTGAAAAGAGCCCAATGGAGTTCACAAGATAGAGAGCATACAAGAACACTGTTGTATTTACCAGTCTACTCTTGTAGTCTTACACTGGACCAACCCATTAACTTGAATGTTCCGTTTCGCATACAATCCAGAAGTTTAGAAGAGTTTGTTGGAGGTGGGGGGGGGGAATGTTTCCAGAAGATCTCTTTTCTTCACCGTCTACCGTTTTCATGTAGTTTTATACGCCTCTTGTTGTTGTTGTTGTTGTACTAGGGTTTTAGGAATATCAGTGACTAAGGCCATATTGCTCCGTGTATACTGTTCGTAGGTTGCGGTGTGTTCTGAGGGCGAGTTTCTGTTTGCTGGACGAGACAGCAAAGTTTCCAGGAGAAAAAAATCATACTACCCTAGTCCGAGACCAATTAACTCAGCCACGTTGTGAAAAAAGGCCCATGAAAATTCCTTACGTCATCGATGGGGCTTGAACTCAGATCTTTTCCAACCGGTGTGGGAAGGACGGCGATCCTACGAACTGTGCCTGTTGCACCGCCTCAGCTCCTACACTACATATTATCGCCGGAACTCTCTCTCTCTCTCCTCTCATCTTCGGAGGACTTTTGTATTTGACGTAGCATTCCGATTACTTTTCGAGTTATGGCAATAAACGTTTGTACCGACCGCAAACTTGAAAAATCGAAATGCTGGAGCATTTCATCCATTGCTGGCAAGATAGGTGACCTGACTTCCTACAAAAAATCATACCAAACGTGACTTTTCGCTCTACTGGAGTCATCAAAGCATGGTTCTTTCTTTGACTGCTTTCATTTTAACAGGGCATGGACCGCTTAATGAGGAATTATATCAGTTTAAACTGTCCACTTGTACTTCCTGCTTCTGTGGTGAACCGAAAGATGTACGACGCATTTATTTTATTTCTTTATTTTTTATTCGGTTTTAACTTCTGCACAGCGTTTGCGCTATTAAGGTTAAGAATACTCTTCAGCTTCCATAAATAACACGATATGCGAGTGAAGCTACTCGTCATCAAATTCTCCTCGTGTTCTGAACTTCAACGGTGAAACATTCAGCCGTTTGAGTCTTTGTCAAATCAGTATTTAAAAGTCATTATTGCCACTGATATCCAGGATTCTACAACTAATACACAGAACTAAACAATTCATTGAATTACAAATCGTCTTACTGGTCTGCTACAGCTACTAATATCTCTTCAATAGCCATTATCCTACAACCATCCTGAAGAAAACGCCTGATTCCTCCTCTTCTTCAACTGTCCAGAGTTTCTGAGAATCTTTCGCCAATCCTGTTCAGCTCCAAAATAACTCTTGATGGCACTCAAAGTGAGAGATCTTTTTTATTGTTATAGCCGGTCTCCTATTTGGAGGTGTAATTGCTTGCTGATCTCCTTTGAGGCGGTATTTTGCTGGTGCCATTAATCCGATGGCACAGTTAGTGGACTCGCCGTCCTCCCAACACCAGGTGAAAAAGATCTGAGTTCGCATCCCGTGGATGACGCGAGAAATTTTTATGTGTCTTTTTCATAACGTGGCCGAGTTAGTCGGTCTCAGGAGACGGTAGTATGATTTTTCTCCAGGAAACTTTGGTTTTTCGTCCATCAAACAGCAAATCAACCAATTACAGAACACATGCAATTTATGGTCTACGTTGCTGATGCGCCTAAAAATCCTAAAACTTCCTGATGGCACGGGATTGAACGCATATGTAGGATTCTCAGCACCGCCTATAAGTGATCTAAACGTAAGGAAACATGTTTGACTGTAAATAAAAACACACTATTTTAAATATATATCCGAAGTAATGATAGGCCAATCAAAAGGACATACACAAACTTAAAAAAACAAACAAAAAAATTACGTGTGTTTGATATGACCGCCATTTTGGACTTTACAAATTGTAGAGTTTTGGATACACGGCACAGTTCCTCAAAAAAGGTTTCAGATTCTCCAACTATTTATTGCTGAAGCTCCAGCAGAGACCCTATGCTTATCACTGAATACTTTATTTTTAATAATCCTACAAAAAGCAATCACAGGGTATTATTAAATTCGGGGACCATTCAATGGAACCTCGCCGTCCGATCCACCGATCTGGTGACTTTTTCTCTACCTATTAGTAGACAATTTTTCCACAGGGCATAAAAAAAATCAATGGTGAAAATTGATTTTGGTCTGATTAACGGAATGATTTCGTCTTGTCGATGTCTCAGGTAGCTCTCTCTTGTCACAGTCCCTCTAAGAAAATAGAGAGCTATGTTAAGAGAGTAATGAATACACTTACATTCGGTTTAAATGTGGCTCCATCGACCCGCAAACATTTTCACCGATATCTGGGTGTATAACGCTCGTGGCTGGCCAAACATCGCTCGGAAAATTCCAGTCTTCTTTTTGGGTCGTCCTCATTGAAGCAAAATGGAATGACAAGCTTTGTATTTAAATCATTTATAATTCCGTTTGGCCCGTTTTAGTAATTTTATGTTCCAGACTTCACTTTCGCTGAGATTTTTTCGGACTTCTCTTAAAAGTTCCAAATTGGCAGATGTTATTCCTAGGTTTTGGGAGATTGTGCAATGTTCCCACTTCATCGTACATCACAGTTTGCTTTATGGTCTTTATTATGGGTCCTTTATGTCCAAAAAAACTTCTTGAACCGGCACGCAACTTCTGCACCATATCCATGTTCAGCACATTCTCCTTTAAATTTCAATCCACTCCTTTACTGCAAGCTCACGGTACTTTTCCAACGTTCAAATTATTCTGAACCAAAAAAAATTATAAACTATTTTTCAAATAACTTATACATTCTTACATCAGCAGTTATTCAAAATAGTCTTTTTAACTGATAGACCATTCTGTGTATGGCTGGTATACAAAGAGTATAACCACTATCTATGTATCAATCTGTATTTATCAGTGATATTGATGAAGGTATATCATGTTTAATGTCAAAGTTTGCAGATGATACAAAGGTTGGTAGGTTTGTTAATGACCGTAGTGACAGTATGCTGCTGCAATAGGATCTAGAAAAGTTAGGCAGATGGGCTGAGAAGTGGCAACTGAAGTTTAACATTGACAAATGGAAAGTACTGCATATGAATAGTAGTAACCTCAGAGTAATGTACCAACTGTGTGGTACTACACTCAGGGAGGTGGAGGATGAAAAGGACCTGGGGATAATTGTACAGCCAGATATGAAGTTTTCTGAGCAGTGCAGACAAGCTACAAGAGCAGGTCATGGAGTTTTGTCAATGATATACAGGGATTTTGCTCGCAGGCTTAAGGAGGTGATTATCCCCTTGTATAAGGCAATGGTCAGGCCACACCTTGAGTACTGTATACAGGTGTGGAGGTCTCATTTTAGGAAGGATGTAGAGTTGCCAGAATGATACAGAGAACAGAGAAGGGCAACAAGACTGATGAGGGGAACAAAGGGGTGCTCTTACCAAGGAAGGCTTAAGTTCTGCAAACCGCAGTGTGTGGAGACTAGGCACCAGCGAGGTGATCTGATAGAGGTGTATAAAGCCTTGAATGGTTTGAGCATGCTCAATGCTGATGGGATTCTTCGTCTTGCTCAGAATAATCGTCTGAGAGGGCCTAAATTCGAATTGAGGAAAGACAGATGTAAAATAAACGTGAGGGGGATTTGCCTTTAGCGGATGCGGTTGATTGCTAGAATAAACTTCCATCTCTCGTTGTGGAAATTGACAGCATAAATAAATCAAGGCAGAACTAAATTTCAATGTATGGGAGAAATGGAATTTTTTTTTTTTTTTTTTTTTTTTTTGGCTGATGCTGTGTAAGCTTGGTTTCTTGCATCATATGCCTCTACTAATGCTAATGCAATTCGACAACCCTCTTTGCAATCCTACTTGAACCATTCCCTGCAAAAAAATCCAAATTTTAGCTCCTTCGCTGACGATCTAAAATTCTTTATCATTTCAAAAGACTTCAAACAGATACAAGAAATTAATAATGAAACCTCCAAGCAAATTCAACAGTTAATTGACTTTCTACAGCGAGCTGGACTCCAACTAAACAATGCGAAGTCAGCCCACATGACAATCACGAAGAGGAAGGTCAAGAATGACATCCTAGTTACAGTTAACGGTGAGACAATCCCAAAAGTTTCATGTCATACTGACCTTGGGCTAACGTGGGATGTAGACTTAAATTTCAGGGAACACTTCCTAAAGGCAAAGAAGAAGACCTATGTTGCTTTCTGGGCTATCCGCGAGGGGCTCGCAGGCTGTCACAACATCAAACTGATCGGACAATACATTAATACAGGGGTGGCCAACAAGTCGATCGCGGTTTTAATTTCGGTCAATCGCGACGCATATATATAAAAGAGATCCCCAGGGGGCTCACATTTGGTGAGTATGGGCTTGGCACAACCAGGGTCCTGAGCTGGATATCATCATTCTTCTCTTTCTTGGTGGTTCCCTTCTACTTCTGACACACACACACTCTCTCTCTTTATCTCTCTCTCTCTCTCTCTCTCTCTCTCTCTCTCTCTCTCTCATGGTAATTCAGAATTTTTTTTTTTTTTTTTTTTTTGGCTGGTGCAGCAGAAGCCTCAGGCTTACTTGCACCAAACGGCTAATAATAATAATAATAATCAACAGCAGAAACTATAGAAAATACATCGTTAAGGAGCCCGGAATGTCAGATGACACATTTCGACGATGCCACCTGGCCTCAGAAACGATCCAACACATCACCGCGGGGTGCAAGGTGCGGGTGCAAGTGTACCCAGACTGAGTGCATTCATAGACACGACCAGGTAGCCAGGATAATACATCAGAAGCTAGCGAGGAAATACCAGCTGACCAAAGTAAGTGTACCATACCACAAGTACGAACCCAGGCAGTACTATAGACCCAACCCACAAGCTGCACTGGGACCGCGCCATAATAACGGATAGGACAATCCCGCACAACAGACCGGACATAACCCTTGTGGACAAGAAGGAAAAGGCTACCTATCTGATTGACATAGCGGTGCCCAACACTAGCAATGTCCAGAAAACCCATGGGGAAAAAATCAGGAAGTAGACGAACCTAAGACAGGAGATCAAAGAGATGTGGCATATGCAACAAGTAACGACCATCCCGATCATCGTGTCAACCACAGGTATGGTGCCAAAGACTAGAAGTAATAGGTCTCCCAGAGAACACCTACAAGGAACTCCCGAAAGTCGCAATCCTGAACACCTGTAGGACAGTCAGAGATTTTCTCGACCAACAGTAACACCAGACATTACAACCACCCTGAGTACTTAGTAGCAGTACCCGTCAAGGAGTGGAACCCCCAATAAGAGAGAAATAATATAAGAGCAATAATAATAATAATAATAATAATAATAATAATAATAATAAACAGATTAGTCAAAATTTAAATGTTATTATGGGCCCACTGCATGCGCTTATATATATCGCAGTCGCTAGGCTTGTCTAGTGAAAATTCACGCAGTTACTTTGTGGACAGGGTGTGTAGGTGTTGAATTATTATTTAGCTTACTTAATATTAATAACTGGACAGTACTTATACGTTAATTTGATTTGATTTAAAATGAATACTACGAAAAAGAGTAAAACGTATCATTTTCATCGAGTGGGAAGAATACTTCTTTTAACGATAAAAGAAAAATGTTGTTGTTTGATTTGCAATGCTTCCGTGGAATAACAGATTCTTTTTTTGAACATTTTAAGAACAAAAATGAAATTAAAAGTGCTCTTCGAGATCTGCAATTATCTCGAAATACTGTGATGCGACGCATCGAAAAAATGAGTAAAAATGTGAGCGAACAATTGCGTGCTCAAATTGCTAATTGTGTGTCCTTTACTTTACAACTGGATGAATCTACAGACGTCAGTGACACAGCCCAATTGCTCGTTTTTGTTTATATGGGTTTCGATGATTCTGCCACTAGAGAAGAACTGCTGGGTATAGTTTGGTTAAAAGAAAGAACTACAGGTCCAGATGGAGCCAAAGCAATGACAGGGCATCTTACGGATTCGTTGCATTGTGCCAAAAGGATGATGAATTCCCAGATTTTTTGAGTTTCCACTGTATCATCCACCAACCAGCAAAATATTAAATACTAAAAGTGTTATGGATATAGCTTTCAAAATCGTGAATTCCATCAGAGGACAATCTCTTAAAAGGAGACTTTTCAAAATGCAACTCGATGAAAATGAACCAGATCTGATTTTACCCACAGATGTGAAGTGGCTGAGTCGAAGTAAGTCTACAGAGATTTTGAAATTTGCTGAATGAAATTAAAAAATTTGTCGATCAAACTTTTTTGGGGAGATGATTGTCAGCAGCTACAAGATACGGAGTGGTTGTGTGATCTGGCTTTTGTGGCAGATTTTACCAGTAAATTTGATCTGAATTTGGAATTACAAAGAAAAATATGTGGGTGACATGATTCGCGGTACTTCTGCATATAAATATCAATTTTTGGCAATGGCTAAGGATCTCAAAAAAAAAAAATTCGATCATTTTGAAAATATTCAAGATCATTTGAAAAATTATCCTGTTTTTGAATTTAATAGTGAGAAACATGTTTCTGAAATTGAGAAAGTTGTGGACGATTTTGAAACCAGATTCAGCGATTTTATGAAACAATTGAAGCCATTATTCAATATATTTCTTATCCATTTAATGTCCACTTAGATACGAAACAAATTGCAGAAAAAATCGCTGCGATTTTTCACATGGCGAAAATATTACTTGAAAATGAAATTATTACATCGCGAAACGATATCTTCCTAAGAGCCAGATCATCAGAAGAAGACTTTTGGAAATATGTGTGCCGAGAAAAGTACCCAAATGGAAAAAAAATGCAGTGAACTTTTAAATTCCTGTTTTGTTCCACATATCTGTGTGAATTGGCCTTTTCGTATTTGAAACAAAGACGAAGAATTTCTGTGCTCTTACCACTTGCATACAGAAGATTCTTTACGGTTGGCCTTATCACAGTATGTCTCTGATTTTGAAAGCTTGGCAGATGACATGAACACAAACTTCGCATAAATTAAAATTTCAAATACGTACGAATTTAAAATAAGAATTCTGAATCGTATTTAATTTTAAAATTTATCAACAACATTTTTCAATATGTGTCGATTAACTTTTTTAACCGCGTGCAATGAAATTCTGGAGATGGTAGATCGCGGCACATTTCGAAGAAAAAAAGTAGATCGCATCGCAGTTAAGTTGGCCACCCCTGCATTAATATATGTCGCACACTTATACCACTATATGCTTCAGAGATTTGGTCCTCTGCATCTACCTCTCAATGTAACAAATTTCTGACGATGGAATATTGGATTCTGCGGTGGCTGAACCATCTGGAAGAGAACCCGTTCACCATCTTGAAATCTGTTCTCCTAGTTGATCTAGGCATGACTTCCTGGAAGTTCACTGTCCTCAAAAAAAAAAAAAAAAAAAAAATGTGTCGACAGTCACTAAGCTGCTGACTCGCAGATCGATACCCCATCGATATAAGATATTATTGCACTCCGAAAAGAAAGAAATAGACACCACCAGAGCGAGCCTTCCCTCACTTAGGTTGAAGCTATCTAACCTGGACTCCTTAAAAGGAATGTTCCCATGTAACACCATCGAACACTTCAGCACGTTCTCCATTGATCCAATAAAGTTCGAAGACAATAAAACATACAGAAGCCAAATTATGGACCAAATCACCAGTACTACCGTGAACATTGAGCTGAAATTTTTTTAATCAGAAATGTAAATAATTAAATTAAATGCAAAGTGAATTGTAACTTGCTATTAATATCCAATTCATAAGAAATATGCATTTAATCAAAGCTTAATAAAGAGACGGCACTTGCCTCAATAATCCGTTGTGGTTATATGGATCATAAGACTAGTGTGAGAAATCATTGGTTAAACTGAAAAAATCGCGGTATGGAAAGCGTAGTTTAAAAAGAGTAATTGAAAAAACTAAGCCAAGAGGAGAAAGGGTGCACCATATCGTCCTCCAGTTGTCTGAAATTAAAATTAAAAAAGGATCATCCACCATCACAAACAAACGCTCCTTCTATACGAAACCTTCGTAATAGAATGGTATCGTCTCAACATCGATCTTGACGTCTTAAACACAACTTCCGGTTACCTTGTCTACCATTTGGAATCTAACGCGAATTAAATTACCACGTGTCCAGCATAACATTTAGGGTACTTAAGATCTATAGCAAATCTTTCGCTCTTCTTTTTATCTCCAACTGAAGATGAACCTATCGAAAGTCCGGTTCTCGACTATTGGCCTTAATCCTTTTTTAATTTTAATTTCAGATAATTTCAGACAACTGGAGGACGATATGGTGCACCCATTCTCCTCTTGGCTTAGTTTTTTCAATTACTCTTTTTAAACCACGCTTTCCATACCGCGATTTTTAAACACCGTTTTTAATTTAACCAATGATTTCTCACACTACTGTTTTATGATCCACAACGGATTATTGAGGTGAGTGCCGTCTCTTTATTAAGCTTTGATTAAATACATATTTCTTGTCATGAACTTTGGCATCTTAAGCTTTTGCTAACTCTTTTATTATTCAATTAATACAATTATTATAAATATCTTGAAATTTGTATAAAATTGTACACTATATTTCAAAACATCTGTACACCCGCCTAGCCCACTAGCTGTACAGATTGATTGATTTAGAAATTCTTGGCGCAAGAGCTACTGTACAGAGGGTAAACCTTTGGTGAATAAACTGATAATAAGAGGATATTATTATTATTATTATTATTATTATTATTATTATTATTATTATTAATGGCCATATGGTACAAGGAAGCCTGAGGCTTATGCTGCACCAGCCAAAAAAAAAAAAAATTCCCAAGTTACCCCCCTGAGTGAGAGAGAGAGAGAGAGAGAGAGTAGAAAGGAATCACCAAGAAAGAGAAGAATGATGATATCCAGCTCAGGACCCTGGGTTTGCCAAGCCCATACTCACCAGATGTGAGCCCCCGGGGTGAAATGTGAGCCCCATATGCCAGTCGTAAGTAGGAAAAAATAAAACAGGCTTAATTAATAAAAGAAGGGGAGGGGAAATAAATTCAGGTATTGCTAAAGGTATGCGTTCCAAAAATAATTTAGAAGAATTGCCAATTAATAAAACGTACAAATGAGTAAAAATTTACGAAAATGCCAATTATTACAAACTTATTGATGGCACCGCTAAATTCCACTGGGGGAAAAGATTTCTATCTTTTCCCCCAGTCTTCAGTCTCCCTCCCTTTCTCTAACCAAATTGCTTGAGCCCTACATCCAAAAACTTAATAACATCGAATCGCCCAACTAGTACTCTTTTTGTTTTGGCTGACCGCTATCTAGGTCCTTTTTTTTAGGACTTGCCACTGAAATCACAGGAAATTAGGTGGCAAGACCTGCCAGAGTAAATAACTATAATAGTGGTGTACCTGGTCTGCCTCCATGGGGCGGAGTGGGGCAACGTTGGGTCCCATTAGGGGTCCAGCGGCTAAATGACCAGAAGAACAACGGTACACGACACTACACATGTACAGTATCCATACACTTTTAAACCTCTGGCATTGACAGTGTTTTGTTTCACACCTGCAATGTATGGCACGCGGAGATGGGGGAAACCCCTGCTGCCGTTTGACGCTAAACACACTCTACACTCTACAGTACTTAATACCGTATGTGGGATGAAGGCTGGGAAGATAAAAGAAGATACTTGTTAATATTACACTTGAACTTCTATAGACAGTAATTTTCAGGAAATACGTATGAAGGAAGGTTGTTCCAGAAAACGGCAGTTGAATGAATAAACGAGGAAGATGAAAAGTTGGTTCTGTGAGTTTGAAGTTGGACAGTAAATGGATGTTGGCTGGACGTGTCCGGACTGTTTTGAAAGAGAGAACGGGAATTATAGAAGCCAATTCAGAAGAACAGTGCCCATGGAAGTATCTGTAGAAGAGGCATGCAGCAGAAACAGTACGTCTATGAGACAGCGAGTGGAGAGACTCTATTAGAGATGAATCATTAATTAACCTAACTGCCCTCTTCTGAATGGAATCTAGAAGCCTAAGGGAGGTTTTAGGGGCACAGACCCAGATGTTGGAACAATATTTTATGGTAGGGTGGATTTGCGATTTGTACAGAGTGAAGAGCTGTTTGGAAGAAAAAAACATACCGAGAGCGAAAGAGGAAACCAAGTTTTTTAGATGCAGAGGAAGCAATATTTGTAATGTGCTTGTGCCAAGACGGATTAGAAATCAAGGCCGGATTATTAGTTGTAATCCCTAGTAGAGATATGTGATCCTGTCTAGGCATCTAAGTGTCGTCAAAGATAAGCATAAGAGCAGAACAATCCTATTTGCGTGATATAAGACAGGACTGATTTTTTGAAAATTGAAATTAACTAAAGATATCTGGCCCCAATACTGGAGAATTACGTGGAGATCAATATTTAACGAATTGGTAGTAGATATTCAAGAAGTTGAAGCTGTTTGTGCAAGGCAAGTTTCTGAAACTGGAGAAACTTGCCTTGCACAAACAAGGTGGAATGTAATGTGCTATCATCAGCAAAACTATGGATGGGATTTCGGGTTAATGGAAGAAGGTCATTAATATACAAGAGGAAAAGAGGAGGGGAAATAGAACATTGGGGAACACGAAAATTAATGGAAAAGTTAGAAGATAGAGAGTCATTTACCATCACCGCATGAGCAGTCAGAAAAAAAACTCCATATTCAATTACAAAAAACAGTAGACAATCCGTAAGGTAGAAGATTATTTTTAAGACCTCTATGTCAAACACGATCAAAAGTCTTAGAAATGTCAGGAACAACTGCTTGAATTTCACCAGAACCTTTCCATTGAATTTACCCATAGATGGGTAACATAAGCCAGTATATCAGCAATCGATCGATACTGGCAGAACCCATATTGGCGATCATCGATCAGATGGAAAAATTTCAAGGTAGTTTAGGAGTTGATGGTTAATGGATTTCTCTAGAAAGTGTAGAAGTGAGTGCATTGGTTTCGATAATTGGATGGGAAGGATTTGTCACCCTTTATAGGCACTGGCTGGATTTTGAGCAAATTTCCAAAGCAAAAGAAAAAAATAAGAGTGTAAAAAGTTGACACAGAACAATAATAAGCTCAGGAGCACAGGTTTTTAGAACTAATGGAGAATTGGCATTTGAACCTTTCTTGGCATCAAGAACTGCACAAAATTCTCCTGACTTCATTTTTGAAGGAAAATCACAAGAGGCATTGAGTGGAGTGTACTGGGAATGATAGGAGGTGGTTAGCCAAGATCATCAATACAGAGTTAGAAAAAAAGTAGGATGTAGCAAGTCGGCTTTATCTTTAGCTGAGGTATCAACAGAACCATCTGGTTTTGACAGAGATGGGGATGGGCAAAACTTGCAGCCAATAGCTTTGGCACGAGACCAGAATGCTCGACTACCATTTGGACAAGAAGCAAGTTTTCTACTCTTAGCATGTTCGAAATCTAGTTTGGACTGATTAATAACTGCTTTACAATTGTTGCGAGCTTTGGTGTAGGTGGAAAATGAACCTAGAGATTTGGATATAAGCCAATTGCGATATGCAATATTCTTATCTTGAACCGTCTTAGCATTTTTTGGAAAAACCAAGGTTTAGATAAAGGATCAGATTTTAAGGTGGAGAGTGTGGAATAAAGGATTTCATCTCTATAAGAATAATTTCACTGACACGATCAGAGCAAATGTTGACATCAGAAGATGTGTATCAGTAATCCGAAGGAAAAGAAGAAAAGAAATCTCGCAGATCATCCCAAAATTCCGTGATCTGTGAGATTCTAATGGAAAAAAAACAAGAGGCTAAGATTGACCATGAGAGGAAGATTTCATTGGAGAAGAGACCATCATGAAGTTGCGATGTGAAGTGCCTAGAGGACCACTCACCTCGACAATGTACTTCTGAGCGAGGTCATTAGTAATTGCAAAAGCCTCAGCATCTCAATCAGAGGGGTCCGAGTGACTAGAAAACTTAACACTAATAACGCTCAGGTAAACTATTTCACTATTATGAAAGTTGGACTGGAGAAATCGAAGTTGAAAGAGTCGCAAGTGGTTAGTGGAGTCAAAAGAACGACAGGGGCTACAGTTGCATTTCAAGAATGTGCCAGAGAAATTTTAAGCCAGAGAAGTAAGTTGCCACGGAGGACACATTCCCTTTTTGATAAAAGAAACATTTTAAGTTAGGGTGTATTTTGCCTGTAAATTGAATGTGTACTTTGGTGTTTGTTTCTTCGTTCTCGGGATAAAACTAGAGTCTCTTGGAAAAAGGTCCATACTGCCCTCACCATGGACCGATTATTTCTAACACGGTTTGAAATAAAAGCCTATAAAAGTTTTTCGCAGTTGGCCCTTGAGGGTAGCAGAGTTGGTATAATCACCCTCCTCCCCACACCAGGTGGGTAGAAAATATCAGAGTTCGAATCCCGTCAATGATGCCAGGAGTTTTTCTGGACATTTTTCATAGCATGGCCGAGTTAGTCTCAGCAGAAGGGTTGCATGGTTTTTCTCCCGGAAACTGGAGTTTTTCTGTCAGAAAATAGCAAAATCCACTACGGAACATTAATTTACAGGGCATGATATATCCGGCACAATATCATCGAAATCGCTGATGCGCCTAAAAAAGATTTATAACAACGAGTCTCGTCACTGAGAGATTTGAACTCGGATCTTTTCCATAAGGTGGAAGGACGGTGGTTATAATCGCTGTGCTACTTACTGGAAAATGCTCTGCCATTTGGACGAGAGGCAAGTTTACAATTCTCTCAAAAATAGGAAACTTGGCACTTATACTTCTCCCGCGCAGCCTAGCAGGTTTGCTGGAAAACTGTATTTAACATTAAGGACAAGAATTTAGAGTGGAAGGAGGAATGAAGAAATTCTCCTGTGCAAGAATGGTTTCAACGATGCGATCGAAGTAAGGGTTAGGATCTGTAACTTTAAAACATACTCTAAAAAAAAGGAAAAAAAAAAAAAAAAGGAACGGAAATCACGGAGGTTTTGCATTACAAGAACGTCATTTCGCATCCATGTAGTATAAAAGGACACGAAGCTGAGGATAGCCATAAGAAAAAAGGCTCATGGGAGAAAAGAGCAGCAAGTTGTGATGCGATGAGGAGGCAGCCAAGGTTATAAGGGGGGTCATTACGTCAGTAAATTTGCTTTTATCGGGATGAAAACCCCAATTTTCCGAAGGGTAAAATTGGGGTTTTCATCCCAACCGACTCCTGAACCGAACCTGATATGCAAAACCACAGCGGATAAAATTAAACATTTTCGCCGAACTCTCGGAAAGGGCTGTTGAAAGTAACGAGACTACGTAGCCATAAAGTATAGAATGTTATTATTATTATTATTATTATTATTATTATTAACAGCTACAAAACAGCAAACAACGTGCCTGAGGGTGCAGCTACAAAGAATTATTACATAGCTTCAAAAAGCTTGGAGTATACATTTCCCAAAGTAAAGAAAAAAGTATATGTACAGATAAAATAAACTAAATAAATAAAAGGACTCATCCGTCCTATTTAAGTGAACAGGCAGAGCACTGGTATTTCTTCACACACAATCAGAGTCTTAGAACTTAAAAGAAGAGTCTATTTTAAGTCAGGTACCGGATGAGGTTAGCAATTTCAGTTGCCTCTTGAAGTGTCCGGGGGTACCAAATATCTCAATATTTGCTTTGTTCATTGATCTTGCAGTCCTGTTGTAGAAGTTGTAGTATCCATAATTTGTTCTCGCATAGGATGGTTTCAGCAGTGGATGGTTTCTTAGCGCTCTTGTCGGAGCGTTGAAATTTATTTGTGAGACGAGATGAGGGCAATTCAGGGTACCATTTAATAGTTGGTTAAGAAGGAGTAAATCGGCTTTATCTCTTCTTTTTTCCAGCGTTTCGAGTCCAAAGAATACACACCACTCTTGGTAGGATTTCTCATAGTATTCAAGGCCACTTTTAAAGCAAACGTACTGGATTGCTCTCTTTTGAATATTTTCAATTTCTAATTTTTGGTACGCAACATGTGGGGACCAGACCTGTGAGGCAAATTCTAGGGCTGGCCTAACATAGATTTTGTAAAGAAAGATGAAAAGTGCCAACTGATTGAAGTCTCGGTTAATTCTTTTCAGGAAACCTAGTTTTTTGCTAGCTGCCTTTACAATGTTAGAGACATGGACATCAAAGGAAAATGATTCTTTAATAAAGATACCTAAATTTTTGGCTGTACTAACTTTTTTGATTGCCTTGTTGTTGATACAATAAGAAAAATTAAGTTTGTTTTTCTTGTGTGCATTAGCAAAGCTCATCAGCTCACACTTGTTTTCATTGACTGCCATTTTGTTCTCCTTCAGCCACTGAATAACTCGTTGAAGAGCTTCGTTTAGGATGATGCAGTCATTGGTACTGCGAATTGCTTTATAGATTTTTATGTCGTCTGCAAATACGTTGATTTTGATTTGGTAGGCTCCAAGGGTGCTTGGCAGGTCGTTGATGTAGATAAGAAATAATAGCGGGCCTAAGGATGAACCCTGTGGGACACCAATTTCAGGACTGAGAGGATATGAGGTTTTACCTTTAAATGTCACGGACATTTCTCTACCTTCCAAGTAGTTTTCAATCCAGTTTAGTGCTTGTCCTCTGAGACCATAGTGATGCAGTTTGTTGATTAGTCTCTGATGGACTACCTTGTCGAAGGCTTTGCTTAAGTCAAGGAAGATGGAGTCGACTTGTTTTCCTTCGTCAAACGCCTGGGATATGTTCGAAACAAACGAGATCATATCTGTGCAGGTGGAACGACCCTTGATAAATCCGTGAGAGTAATCTGACAAATTAAGTTTCATAAAGTTAAATAGCTGCTTCATTACAATGGATTCAATTATCTTTGAGAGTGTATTCAATTGACAAACTGGTCTGTAATTGTTGGGTGAGGATGGATGGGTCTCCTTTTTTGTAAAGAGGGGTAACAATGGCCTTTTTCAGTTGAACTGGATAGATTCCACTCTCAAATACCAATTTTATTAAGTGAAGTAATGGCTTTATAAGTGTAGTTCCACATTTTTTCCATAAGACAGTAGGGATACCGTCCGGGCCTCGTGTGAGATCCTTTTTCATACTGTGGATTGTACTCAATAATTCTGCTTGGTTTATTTCAAATACTGTTAGGGTATCAATGTAGTTGAGAGGAAAATTTTCGTTACCTTCCATCCCGTCATCTGCTGTATCTGTTTTGTAAATTTCTTCAAAGCTGCTAGCAAGGTAGTCTGCCTCAGACAAAGATGACAATCCACTGGGAATATCTAGCGTGTTTACAGCCGCATTTTGATTTTTTGCTTTGAAATAGCTGAATATAGGCTTCATATCTTTTGCCTCGAAGACTCTTCTTTCGACAAAACACAGGTATTTGTTGTAGTCCTGTTTTAATGTCGTTTTAACCTGTCTTCTTAAGGAGGAATATTTATTGTAAAGGCATATTTCTTTATTTGTCTTAAACCTACTATGCATTTTTCGTTTTTTTGCCAGTAGGGATTTTAGTTCCTTAGAGAACCAGTGTGGGTAATTTTTATCAGGAACACTATAGCATGGAACAAGATTGTTAGTTACTTCATTAATGATTTGGTAAAAGCAGTCCAGTGCTTCTTGAGGATCATTGATTTTTAATAGTAATTCCCAATTACAGTTTTTAAATGCATAATTCATATCAGGCCATTTCACTTTATTGAAATTGAGCTTCCGTTTTTGTTCTAAATCCGTATTTTTAACTGATCTCTTCTTGATGGAAAAAGCCACAGGAATGTGATCTGATTTGAAAAGATTAGTTGGCTTAAAGACCACCAAAGGAAAGTTGGTGAAGACTAAATCCAAGTAGTTTTCATTTCTAGTTGGAAATTCACAGATCTGATTCAAATTTAGGGAGATGAAAATTTTTTGAAATCTACCCTTAAGTGTCCAGACATTAGTTGGATTGGCATTACATCCATTATAGGCATGTGGCATATTAAAGTCCCCTAAAACAATTAAATGGTCTATTCCCAGATGTTGATCAAGAATTTGGTCGATAGTGATCTCAAATTCCGTCATAAGAGTGTTATCTACAGGTGGTGGAAGGTAGACAAGCATAACATAGCAGATATAAGAGCCACTGCCCAGTTGGAGAAAAATTCCTTCAATGTTAGCCAAGACTTTGATTTTTGAGATAGGAATCTCTTTTTGGCAGACGATCATGAGTCCGCCACCTCTCTTATCCAGTCTATCCCTACGAATAACAACAAGGCCCGGTGGGACCAATTCACTGTCCTTAACATCCTGAGTGAGCCATGTTTCCACTAAAAAGTAGATGTCGTAGTCTTCTTGTAATATTAGGGAATAGGTGTCTTTATAGTTGCTATTGTTTAGACATTGCACGTTTTGATAGTAACATAGCAAATCATCTTGTAAATTATTCTTATTTTGCCGTAAGGGTTAGGATCTGTAACTTTAAAACATACTCTAAAAAAAAGGAAAAAAAAAAAAAAAGGAACGGAAATCACGGAGGTTTTGCATTACAAGAACGTCATTTCGCATCCATGTAGTATAAAAGGACACGAAGCTGAGGATAGCCATAAGAAAAAAGGCTCATGGGAGAAAAGAGCAGCAAGTTGTGATGCGATGAGGAGGCAGCCAAGGTTATAAGGGGGGTCATTACGTCAGTAAATTTGCTTTTATCGGGATGAAAACCCCAATTTTCCGAAGGGTAAAATTGGGGTTTTCATCCCAACCGACTCCTGAACCGAACCTGATATGCAAAACCACAGCGGATAAAATTAAACATTTTCGCCGAACTCTCGGAAAGGGCTGTTGAAAGGAACGAGACTGCGTAGCCATAAAGTATAGAATGCATAAAATGTGAGGAACACACAGGCTCTCCTTTCTGAAACAGCCGAATAAATGAGACGTGTTTGCACGCACGCTGCAGACGAATAGCGCCCGCCAAAAGTTCAACTTGCGACTATAAAACACGGAGAGGTGAAAAATAATTCGAGTGGGTTCACTTAAAGCGAGACACTCCGAAATCGTCAAGGAGAGCATCGGAATATGCCGCAACGGGGAAGAAAGCAATTCGGGCTCGACTGTGAAATGTTGCGAGTGAGGAAGGAGTTCTTTAACACTTCTGACCGAGCAGCAGGCAGTGATGAGCCGAACTGCTATAAATACTCGTAATTTGATGATCAAATTGGGTTGCGACGCAGCTCGGTTAAAAAGGAAAGTAAAATTCATCAATAACGGATTCTGCGGAGATGAAATGGCGTCCAGCGGAAAGATGGTTTTCGCTGGACGCCAAAAGACCCATCTTGTTTGCCAATGAACCGTCAAATGAGTCAGTCCATGCGAAACACCCTCTTCGATCTCGCCTAAACATCAAGAAATTTAATTTCGGCATAAATAACCGACAATTATTACCCACACTTTCAGAAGTCGAGAAGAGATCAAGAAAGAAATATTAAAACCAAAAACTTGACTCTTCTTGGTTTAGTTTAGTTTTATTTAGTTGGGAAATCAATTTTGCTTCCCACTTGTTCTTTAGTGCTGAAGCAACTAAGGCCACGAGGCATCCGTACAGTATTTGTAAATTGTGCGCAAGCCGACGAATTCGGAGATTGTGTGATGCTATCCGTGAGCGCCTTCTCACGGGTCGCATCATGAGGGTCTTCTGTGTACTGGTAAGCGAGAAGACACTTTCGGCACTTGCAAACCGAAAATGGAATTTGTAATCCACGAGTTCACATCAGCCAGCAAAGGTCAGCTCTCGCTCTCAAAAGAGAAATTTAACTGCGAATCACATCTGTCAGCATACCACCGTATTAAGTGCTATAAAAACCTTTTCACCACAGTTTCAGCTTCTGAAATGATTACTGCCTTCCAGATGGCAACAATTCACCATCTGGATTTCCCTCGGGTTTTCGTCCAGCGGTGGAGTAGCAATAAAATGTGACTATCAATACATATATGCATTTTCTACATATTATATAATTCTATATCAATAGGACACAGACCCAATTGCAGTGTAATGTGAGTGGTACCATAAATTTAAATAATACGTAAACGTTGTTGTAGACGCATCAGTAACCTGGGCCGTATTGCGTGTACATTATGGCTGTAAATCGCGTGCGTTCTGTGGTCCATTTGCTAAATACCTTCACCGTTCACGCGTTATTGCGCATTTTCAACGATGTTCTTTCAAAAAAATTTTTCTTCTGACACAGTGGAATGCAACAATATTTCATGGCCATTCCAAAACTCGAATGTTCACGATATTGGCTATCAACAGACATTTAGACCAATTGCAACAGCCTACTGTATTCTATAATTTCTAAAGACAACTGATCCTGTTCTCACAAAATCAATCTTATCCTTGAACTCCCTAAGCACTGTGACGGATTCAAAATAACTAAACTTACTTGCAACAACAGACAAAATCCCGGACACCTTTGAGACAGACTCGAAATTTGTTGTGGACATTTACGCAACTGATACAGTGGTCATGATGGTTGGTTTTTCACACCGTGTGAAAAGTCCTGAGTTCGAATTCAGTCTGGGCGGGAGGAATGCTTCTAATTACTATTTTATTTCATACAATGACCCACGTTAGTCAGTCTCGGGTAAAGGTTGCGGGTCTTTACCCACATAAACTTTGGTGTTTCAACCCGCAAACAGCGACCTGACCATAGAATAAACTGAATTTATGGAGACACACTCGAGCTTCGTGGCTTTACCTGTCACAGAGAAATAGGCCAATTTGGATTTACATCCGCCCTTGACAGCATAACCATCAAAGCCGTTTTACCTGTTTCACTGCAATTTTAATATCAAAGGCAAAATGCTGACATTTCTTCCCTTGCTCTCCGAAAGTTCCTACAGCTTGCATGAAATGGGGGAGGGACTATCAAAATACGTCGAGGTTGGCGTTCCAAAGGAGAGTGCGTTCTTTGTCGCTTGCCGATCAGTTCAAATGACGTCGATGACTGGAGCAATTGCAAAGGTATTTTCGGTCGAAGTTGCAGTTGCATCTCAGGATTCTTTTCCGTGAGTTTCCTAATTTTATGCAGCCGAAACAGAGTGCAAATCGACGTGCGAACACACATTTCTGTAGACATAATTCACTGCAAACCACCACCATCACTGAAACAGTTGCTGCGGCAAATCCCAAACAATTCCTCATTTTGTCGTTCGTTCGTCTTATTGACTTTCTTCACTTCTTATAAACAAACTCTCAATTACGTCCTTCCCTTTACGTTTGTTACACAACATCGAGATGGGTCCTCTGTATTCGTTTCAATGAAATAACGATTATTATTGCGGAGTGAGCAATACTCGGATCGCGAGCACATCTACGGTCGCGGCCGCATGGATCCCCAATGAGCCTCTTTGGCTTAAATTTCTGCTAACAATGGCAGTTCAAGGTGAACTAGAAATAAGGAATGGGGCGTATTTAGTACCATGAATTGCTTATCATTTTAACTTGTCTTTAAATTAGTATTAACATTGATGCAAGAAAGCTTACACATCAGCCAAAAACTTACCACTTCACCCATCCCTCCCCTCCAATAGTTTATCTAGTTCTTCCTTGAATTTATTCAAACCATCCACTTCCACGCAAAGATGGAAGCTTGTTCCAACAATTAACCAATCGCTAGCTGAAAAAAAAACTTTTGCATATCTATTCTGTAACCGTCCTTTCTCAGTTTGAATATGTGTTCCTTCATGTGTATGGTCTGAGCAAGAGGAAGACTTCTATCAGCACTGAGTTTGCTCAATCCATTAGAATCCATAAACACCTCAATCGGATGCCTACTCAACCCAGTCTCCAAATAACTAAATACCTTCACTCGCTAATCTCGTTACCCATTCCAGCAACTGCACATTCTTCCTGAAATGAAACCATCAGACCAACTCAATATAGGGAATTGGCCATGGCCTTGTAAAATGGGACAATCACCTCCTCATCACTGCTAGCAAAGTTTCTGTATGTCATTAACAAAACCCCATGAGCTGTCCTGGATCTGGTCTGTACTGCTCAGAGAACTTTATATTTGGCTGCATTATTACGTCCAGGTCTATTCATTTTCCCCTCCCCGGAGATTATACGCAATTAAATTTAATATAAATATGGAGTTAATTGAAGTTAATGTAATTCAATTCCGTTGTGGAGTTCGTAACTCTCAATTTAATTAACGTTTTAACTTTCTCCTTTGCCACATTATAAACAATTGTGGCAAAGGAGAAAATTTATTGAGTTGGACCGCAGGTGACGATCTTCAAGAGTGCTGTCACTCTTGAAGCGCACTTGGACTGAAACTGGAGCACTTCGGTCCGTCCACGCGCTCATATTTCGGTACTGCCAGAAAATGACTTAAAAACATTTCTATTTTCGAACGAAGGCGACTCATTTCGGCAGCGTTCTGCAGCCATTTAATTTGCGTTCGCTTCGTTTCGTTGAAAGACCACTCGCCGCAAGCGCCTCCCGTAACAGTTCAACGGCGGCCATCTGCGGGTTGCGAACAGACGACGCACTATGGAATATAAAAAGTTTCGTAATCTGCCAGCTGGATCTGCACCTGGCGCACTTTGTTTCCGCTTCCAGTGTCATCCCAGCAGAGATGCACGTGCTGCGCGGGAAGGGTTAGTTCAACGTGTTTTTTGTTGTTGTTGTTGTTGGAGTTTGACTCAGATACCAGCCATATAGTCCAAAGAAGTCCACGCTGCACTAATGAATAAATAAAATGGTATTTGAGTGGAAACCTAACTGTGGTGTTCAAGGCTTTGAAAGCGTTGAGTTACTCGATTGTGGCCAACACGCACGGGAGGGGGATAATTGAAATTGGAATAGAATGATCGTGGGTTAGATGTGCAAAATTTTCGGCCACTTAATGAGTGCACTTACCCTTTTCAGGAAATGAACTCTCCTTCAGTAATAGCATCACGTGGCTGTACTGTTAGATACGGGGTGTCTGCAATTCAGTGTGAGAACGGGAAACACTAAAGATTTAAGTGACTTCGAACGTGGCAAATAATGTTTACTCAGCGATGTTTATTTGTTTACCACCCGTTACAGTTTGAGCCAATTACATCGTGTGAGAATTTATTGGTTCACAAATAACTTAAGACGAAAGGATCGCAATCTTTTTGATTTAAAATAATTAGTAAGAAGAAGATCGGGCTGCGTTTCCCACGCTGTGTTCGATGCTTTAAAAATAATCTTTTCTTCTTTGTGATTAAAAATCGGAGTGCATTTTGATGATGAGCTATTCGTGCAATTACGGTTATGACTCCATGCAGGAATTCCAAGCGTAGTTGCTGTCTTCTCTGATGAAGCGAATTCAAATGATTTGTCTTCAAATAGCGGTCGTTATTCGACAGTAATCTCCAAGCCTGTCATGTCTGCTTAAATATTTCATCGTTTTCATAGTTTTGGTTCGCACGTTTTCTAATTTCCTGATGCGAGAGGCAAAGTCTCGAGACCAAAGAGAACGCGTGAACTATAATACTGAAGTATTGAAGAATATTTTGGTTCATCGAAGAGAACCTTCGATCAACCCCAGAGAAACGTATCAACTGTGCGGTACTTGTATTTAGGGAGGTAGGAAATAAAAAAGAACTGGGAGTAATTGTGCAGTCAGATATGAAGTATTCTGAGCAGTGCAGGCGGGCTGCAAAGAGTAGCTCATGGTGTCTTGTCAGTGATATACAGCAATTTTGCTAGTAGGGAAAAGGAGGTGATTATCCTTTAGTATAGCGCAATGGTCAGGCCACGCCTTGAGTGCTGCGTACAGGTCTGGAGGCCTCATTTTAGGAAGGATGTAGAGTTAATCGAGCGTGTACAGAGAAGGGCAACGAGATTGGTGAAGGGAACAAATGGATGCTCTTATGAAGAAAGGCTTAAGTTCTTCGAATTGCATCGGCCGGAGACTAGGCACCTGCAAGGTGATCTGATTGAGGTGTATAAAGTCTTGAAAGGTTTGAGCATGCTCAGTGCTGATGGGATTCTTCCTCTTGCTCAGATTACGAACTTAAGGGGGCATAAATTCAAATTAAGGAAAGACAGATGTAGAATAGATGTGCGGAAATTTGCCTTTAGCCAGCGGGCGGTTAATTGCTGGAACAAACTCCCATCTGTCGTTGGGATAGTTGATAGCTTAAATAAATTCAAGGAGGGACTGGACAAACTTTTAGAGGGAATGGATGTGTGAAATTGTTTTTTGTTTTTTTTTTTTTTTTTTTTTGGTTGATGCTACATGAGCTCATACGTTTGCTTTGTTGCATCACATGCCTTCATTACTACTACTACTAATCCCATCACGGCATGGTTATGCCAAGGGTTTACAAATACTGAAGCGGAACAAAAATGATATCCAAGCTCTAATAAATGGCAATAAGGTCACAAAGGTTTCAACTCACACATACCTTGGTCTCACTTGGGACGAAACCCTTACTTTCCAGGACCATTTCATAAATACAAAAAAGGAAAACATATTCAGTTTTCTGGGCGATCGACAGGAGCTTGTTAATTGCCAAAATACGTCCCTAATATGCAAATACATTGAAAAGTATCTCACGCCCATCGCTTTATACGCGTCTGAGTTATGGTCCTCAGCCCCATCAAGTATTGGAAAGAAATACCTGGCAATTGAATATTGGGTTCTGAGGTGGTTGAACAGGATCCATGGAAACCCGTTCACCATCTGTAGGTCTATTCTACATGCGAACATGAACATGACGCCATGGAAGATAAAAATTCTGGAAAAGAACCTCATCGCTCTTGCCAAACTGTTAACTAATAGGATGATTCACCCAACGTGCAAGAAATCATCTCAGCCTCAACTATCCATCCAAGAGAGCGACATAAACAACGGTATAGGTCGACTCTATACATTCTTCTCCCTCTTTTGTAAATGTACTTATGCCAACTCCAGGCAACTGCCGCCAAACATTATCTGTTGTCCTTTTAATGCATGTATTTTTCAATTATGATTCTCTGTACACCCTTCTAGACAACCAGCTGTACAGGGGATGAATTCAAGCTTAAACGGAATAATAATAATAATAGTGTATATAAAAAATAAAAAATTAAAATTAAACAACTAATAAACAAATAAATTAGCATTGAGTTATTACAAACACATTGTGTAAGAGTTCCAGAGCTGGAGCTGAGTGATGTAGCAGTCCGGGACCAATCCTAGGTGCAAAGCGAGACAAGTACTTTAAGTCGGAGAGCGATAGGATGACGAATACCGTTTGCTGAAACCCACTGGTGTACATGCCTGCTTGGTTATGTGATGTACGTGCCAAGAAAAGGTTAAGTTATTACACCGAAATATTACACTGAGGTCTTCATTCGTAACTGATAACTATTATTCGTGAATTGTCGAGGTGAATTTTGTTCCTTTCTTGTGAACGTCTTTGTCAGATACTTCTTTACCTTTTTGTGTATTTACTATCAGGTTATTGCGCTTGTCCACCAATAAAAAGATTTGAGGAAAGACTGGAGTTTAATGCAGTATGGATTAGGATTTGTATGTTTTAATATCATCCGCGTATATCAAGAGTTACACCGAGTATATACCGCGTATATCAAGAATCAGCATCTTGTGGTCTGACAATATACGCTACATCGGTGATAATAAAATTGACAGGGCCCAAAAGGGTACCTGAGAAACGCTTGTAAAAAAGGATACTTTGCGAGGTGTCGAGCCACTGTAAATAATAATGATAAAAGTTCTTTAACCCATCCATCCCAAATGACTGACAGTATCGAATGTCCTAGAGAGAGCGAGAGAGAGAGAGAGAGAGAGAGAGAGAGAGAGAGAGAGAGAGAGAGAGAGAGAGAGATAATTACACCGACCCAGTTTCCTCAATCCATTGTAGTAAATTGGTCGAAATTTTTGGTATTTTGAAATATCCATTTCACACTACTAGAAAAAATATACATTTCTCTTTAACTATACATTGCACAATTATATAATATGGAAGGTTAAAGAAACGAAAGAGGTGGGGATTATTTTCCCCTCTAATGGAATCTTTGACAAAATTACTGCCAGAGAGGACCTTCAAAAAACAGTCGATTTTTGAAGCTCTAGTACTAAAAACTGGTTACTAAAAAGATTCTTTTTTGATTTCAACAATATCCAACCAATAAAAAACAGCCACGTACTACGACAGTTAATGTAATTCTGGGTTGGTTTTTGGTTTTCGTTAAGATGGGTGGAGATGTGCTGCCAATTCGGTTGAATCTCATATTTTTGATGTGGTATCAGTTTGTGTAAGGGTAAATGGAAACGGGTAAATGATCTCTCTTTTACCGATTTATTAGAAATATGAAATAAAAACACCGATCGAAACATCGCTTCCAGAAAATCTGTGGAACGTTGTCTAGTCCTCGGAGGAATCGTTTTTGAGGGGTTTAATAGCAAAGAAGAACGATCAGTATTTATATGTGACATGATATGTTCAGCCAAGAAATCATAATTAGTTATGTGGAAAGGACACATGCTGTGAAGAACGCTGACTCCAAATCAGCAAAGAATTGGGCTATTTCTGTACAGGTTCGCTTTCACTTGATTGTAACATCAATGATGTCATCGTGTTGTCTAACGAGATCCCAGGATTGGTTGCGAAATTCTGTTGAATACGTTTACTTTGAAATACTTTGTATCAATGAGTCAGCATATTTTTTTGTTCCTTCTTTCAGGGTATTTGTTTCTCTCTTTGATATTTATTACAGAAACTACGTTATTTATAACAACATAATCTATTATGAGCAGGAAGGAAGTTATATAATAATGCAATTTATTACATTATAATTATTATTATAATATCATATTATTATTAAATAATAATATCACTTTATTCCAATACTGCCGGCGGGCTAGAAGGGTGCATACAAAGAAGAAGAAGAAGAATGTGCGAGATAACTGAAACAGTTATTTCATAGTACATTCATATACACGTTATGGTCCATTATATTCAGGGCCGGATTAAGGATGAAACAGGCCACCGACCATATTTAAATTTGAGGCCCCTTTAATGTATAAATAAAAAATTACTATTATTATTAGAAATTTTTAGCATTACTTTAGAAAATATTTACACCGAAAATAGGGCCCCTCTTCGGGAGAGGACCCCGGCCATTGCCGGTTTGACTGTAGCGTTAACCCTGCCCTGATTACATTAACAGACGTATTTGGTACGTACTCCACTACACCAATAACTGCTACACACACACACACAAGCTTCATTGCCCATTGCAATGACTGCATATACGGTCATTGCAATGGCCAATTGCAACGTTTATCACGTTGGCGCATTGCATCAACAGCTTGTTGATACAATGCGCCAACGTGACTTTGCAAAAATAACAAAAAGTCTACAGTCAGTCACATAACTACCCTCAAGAAAAGCGTGTCGCCGCTGGTGGCCGAACTGTGTTCCACCCTTTAAGAGGCACAGTTACAGTCGGCTCGGAACATCAACACAACCCACAAAGGAGGTCAGGAAAGCGAGGCACATTACGAGAAATCTTTGGCAAAGGATGCAAAGAAAAACAGCAAAGACTTCTTTGCTTACGTAAACTCTAGAAGGAAAGGGATGAATCAGATTGGTCAACGATATCGATAGTTCGACTGCTGATGATCTTGATTAGATAGCTGACAAACGATGAATATTCTGCATCTACATTCGCGCATGAGGAATTCTCTAAAGATGTGGAGGCTGCCAGACGTTTATCAAACTCTAACTAGGAGCCAAATGATTTGGCAATAAATGAGAGGAAAGTGGAAGGGAAGAAGAAGAAGAAAATCTTTATTGTACAGTAAAGATACAATAATGTGCCCGCCACAGCCAGGAGGCCAGGGGCTTGACAATGATATAGGGTAATATAAAAATATGTACAGTATAAAAATTTGTGCAGTATAAAAGATTACATAACAATTAAAAACGTAGCATTAACCATTCAATAGATATGAGTATGTACATAGATGTGAAGCAGACAGTACACCAAGGTATGTACACGTTCATATGTACAAAGCACATATTTAAGCATATTCACACAAGTCAGAATATTTCACAGTGCCAAATTATTGTTCGGTATTGCATTTTCTTGTGAAGACAGTTCGTCGATTTGCCTGCGACGTGCCGTTATGCGCCTCATAGGAGATAGCAGGTGGAGATATCAGTATGAGTCGACATCAGGGGCCAAACAAAAGGGGAACAAGTTCGGCCAACGAGCGCCTGTAATTGCGATCGGAAGCGAATTTCTGCAGGTCAACTCCGATCATTAGCAGGGCTTGTACTATCGGAAGTACTTGTCCAGGTAGGAATCTGTCACTGATCTTCAGCCTGTTCCGTTGTAGCTGAAGAAGAGGGGTGGCTCGTAAGGACGGAAGTGGAACATGCCACTGGCATATATCCCAGAAGTCAGGGGAATTGATTTTTCCAACCAGCATTTTGACTGTGGTCGCAGTTCTCCTCATGCTGATTATTTGAGGCAGCCGCGGGATTTGGAGTTGGTCGGCCATGCTGGTGGTCCTCTGCTGAGGGGGGAGTCGATGCTTGTGGGTTGCCCACTTCAATATCCAGTATTCACTGGCGAAGATGGGCTTCATGAGAGAAGGTACTGCAGATGCCCATATTTCAGAGGCATACAGAAAGGTAGGATACACAATGGTTTCCAGATATCTGATTGTGGTTCTAGCGTCTGTGTTATGAAGAAGATGTTGACGGGCAATCCAGCGCATTCGGTTGATCTTGCGTAGAACACATTCGATGTGACAGTTGAACCTAAGGTTTGGGTCGAAGGTTACACCGAGATCTTTGTGTTTAGTAACACTTGGAATAACTGCGCCCTGCAGTGAGGGTTGTATGGATGTGGGGCACTTCTTCAGAGAAAAAACCATAATAACGGATTTTTGGGGGTTCAGTTTGAGACCGAAATGGTTGAGATGGCTAGAGAAAGCTGTGATTTTATTACAGATTTCCGATGTGATCACTCCCCTGTCAGCTGATGGTGGTATTTGCGTTAGGAACTTTATATCGTCGGCGTAGGTAATGACATCATCTCTGTTACATACAAACGGAATAAGGAGGGCGGTAAAAAGTAACCCCGATAAAACGCCACCTTGCGGCACACCAGCATTGATGGATCGGGTATAGCAGAGGTTACGATGAGTGAGGTACACTGTTCTGTTCCGGAGGAGCGAGTGCAGAAAAGCGAAAACGTCACCTTTGATCCGAAAGAAATTGGTTAGGAGATTCAGAAGGGCTGAGATGTTGAGGCTATCAAAAGCAGCTTCAATATCGGCATAAATTGTTGAAATAAAACATAAGAAAGGCACCTGGGGCGGATGGGATCTATCCAGTTATATTAAAATAGGCAAAGGGCTACGACGTAGCTGGGTGGTCAGGAGCGAGAGTGCAGTGGCACGCGCTCTTTCAGTGGACCGGGATTCAAGCCTGTGACTACTAAATACGATAAACGTTTGCATTGACGTTGGGTGAACGAAACACCAAAATAAAACCAAGAGCGTCAGGACTGGCCAGCCGGCTTGCAAAATTGGGCAAATCAACATGGAGAACGACAAGCGTTCAATCCATGTCGCTGACATGGATTGAACCGGGACAAACAGCGCGGAAAGTTTTTTTTTTCTTTTGTTTATTAAGGGAGGCAACGAAGAAAATGAGCAAATCCTTAACGATATGACAGCATCCTTAGATTCAGGGATGGTCCCCACAGACTGAAGATGTGCAAATGTATCTCCAATTCACAAGGGGAGAATGAAAGGTGACACGAATAATTACAGACCTGTTAGTTTAACTTCTGTTCCGAGGAAAATAATGGTGTCGCTGGTTAAAGAAGTAATGCAGGATTATCTAGACACAGCCACAATTATACTTCAGACACAGAAGGGTTTATTAAGGGTAAATCTTGTTTGACCAATTAGATTGGTTACCATGAAGGAACTGGATGCAAAAAGTAATTTTGATATCATATACTTAGATTTCAGGAAAGCTTTTGATACTGTTGCACATGGAAGACTGCTTTACAAATTGGAGAGGTATGGCATTAAGGGTAGGTTGTTACAATGGATAAAGGGATGGTTGAGTGGGAGATGACAGAGAGTGGTAATTAATGGACACTGCTGTTCGTGGACAAATGTTATTAGTGAAGTCCCCCAGGGTTCGGTGTTGGGCCCATTGTTGTTTTGCATATTTATCAAAGATATTGATGAAGGTATATCAGGTTTAATGTTCAAGTTTGCAGATGATACAAAGTCTGGCAGGGTTGTTAATGATGGTAAAGACAGTATGCTACTGCAACAGGATCTAGAAAAGTTAGACAGATGGGATGAGAAGTGGCAACTGAAGTTTAACATTGACAAATGCAAAGTACTGGATGTGGTTAAAAGTAACCAATGAATAACGTTTATTAGAGGAAAAAACCACGTCACGCCACCCTCGCCTGAGATCGACTAACTCAGCCACGTTGTAAAACGGCCATTAAAAATTCCTCACGGGATCCTGCGATTCTACACACAGGGCAATCATGAAGGGAAGTGAAGTCGAGCAACAAATGGAATGTGACAGGTTTTAAATGTTTCCCTCTGATTAAGGATGCGTTTTGTTGATGATCTCTGAGCCAAGGAAGGCTGCGAACAATTAGTAAAAGATGATGCATAACTGGAGTAGTGAAAAAATCGGCTCCCAGGGCGGGCTCTTATGGTCTAATTATTGACAGTAACCCAGCACGGCATTGTTGGATTAAAACCGGTGGGAGTGAACGAATAATGAAATCCCATTCTGAATCCCGTTTGGACACGAGTTGTAAAAATTTGGATTCTCGAAACATCCACAGATCATCCACTTTTAATATTCAGTCCAACAAAGAAAATAAGATTAAAAAAAAGCGCGCAGTTGGGGGTGTGCTCTGCCAAGCACGCTCCCGTTGAAGGATGAAACCGGCGAAAATCCGTGAGTGTTGCTCCCAAAACTGGTCGAACTCGGATTGCACTCAACTTGTGCCGCTTCCGAAGTTGTTCGGAGCGTTGACCGAGGACGAAACTTCTCAATGAGGAACTGCGAAGGCATTGCCACAGGTGTGTGTCGCGACAAAATGTACTCTTTCGAGATCTCGTTCCCTGAAAGCAACTTCCAAACGCACTCCTTCGCTCTCGGAAACGAGCACCACTCTGCTCGGCTGGTCCGGAAGGGAGGGCGGGAGGGAGGACAGTGGTATCGCTCGGTCGAGCCACGCCGCTCTCCTTCCGGGCCTGCTAACCGAAAGGCATTGCGCAATGTATTCAGCACTCGCCAGTAAAGGGGCTTTGATGGTGCGCGTGAACAGAGAGGGGGCTTTGTACGCCACTGCGAAGTCACTGCGCGTTTAGATATCACGAAAAATGGCGAAAGCACCGTTCGAACCCCCCGGAGTTTGGTGGGTTCGTTAGTGAATCCTTACTACGTCGGGAAGTAATTGCTTTGTGCAAATCTCGCGAGCATTTGTCTCGTGTAGCCCCCCTCCCATTGCACTCTACAGAGGCGTCTATTTATATCCGATCGTCCCCGCGGCGAAAGGCAACGTTTCCTCGGCGCACTGCGTCTGCAAATTCCTGTCTGATGGCCGTCTCCCAAGCGTAACTTGGTGCGCGTGGAAGGGGCTCAGTCCCACGCGCACAACTTCCGCTTCCGATGCATCGACAGAGTTGCCAATCGATCGGGGAGTTCATCCTCGCGGTGGCCTTTTAATGAGGGGTGCATTCCGATTTCGCTTACCTGATGCATTGTCACGTGCCGCTTCTCAGTGGGCAACCGAAACATTTTTTCCCCTTCGGACGCGGAAGACCCCCGAGCTGCGTTCATCAGCTGATTGCCACCGCCCGGCATCGAAACGGCCGCTCTTCGAACTAAAAATATTGTAGCGGCCTCCCAGCAGTCACGTGATACGTTACCACTGTCCCGTTCATCATCGCGACCTCCTTCTCTCGCGCAATAACACCTACCCCAGTATCGTGTAGTTTTTTTTATTTTGTTTTTTATCATTTTTTTGAAATTCCTTTTAGGATTCAAACCGATGTAACGCTATCTTAAATAACAGTGTACTGGTACTTCCCCCCACCCTTTTTTTTTTTCAAATTTAACGATAAGCAAACCCGTCTCTCTCTCAGGAGAGACATTTTTCAGCTCGGAAGCCGCATCCGCTCGACCCTGTGACTAAGTGCTCGAAACATCTGGCGAAACATAAAGCGAAGCTGGATGTGGGCTGTTATGGCGGGCGGGGTATTTTGCCTGCCAGCAGACAACCCCCGATACGTCGTCACACGCGATGGAAACAGGTGTTTCTCTAACTTTGACCTTTTCACCATGCTCTGGAAGCCACGTCTACTTCTTAAGACTGGCCCAGATGCGTTTAAACAAACGGATTTTTCTTCAGTTTCAGTTTTGTAATTCCAAATGAGATTCGCCAATTGACCATTTGAAGCGCTTCACTTTTGCGCTCATCGAACCGGCCCAAGTGAAGAAACGCCAGTCGAACGCGATGCAGATGCGTGCTAGGAGGCAGAAGATACGCGTAATCATCACGTGTCTCCCCCAGGGTGGGGTGAGGAGAGAACCAATTCGGTTGAAACGCACTGGAAATGCTCGCTCGCATCATCTCATTTTTAAATTTAGATTTTTCATCCAGCAACACAGCGCGCACTTATTAACACGCGGTTCACACTGGCCCGACACGATAGGAGAAGGAGGGGAGGAGTATTAAGAGGGAGTCTGCAGTACGACGGTCCGCAATTCTTTGAGGGCCCGAAGGCCGAAGATTAAGGCCGAGACCTTAATATTGCACTTTTTAAATTGAATTTTAAAAACTGGTAAAAAAATTTACAAATCTAAAATAATAAAAATGTTTTTATTTTTTTCTTTAATTTTTATCGTTAGGATCGAAGCTTTGCGTTTTCGCCCCCGCATCGACACGTGAATACGCACGAGCACACTCAAAAGCATTCACGAACGCGAGGATGAGGATTGTCACGCGTTTTCACCCGGGGCTAACGTAGCTCTCGACTTCACCGAGCTCACGGACATATATAGTGACGCCTCGTGGCCTTAGTTCCTTTGAACTGAAACAAACTATCGTCTCGCGTGTTAGAAGTTTTTAATTTTCCTGTCTGAACTCCGTTGCCCCCCCCCCCAAAAAATCTTTTGCTTCCCATTTTATGTAACGGGAAGTTTGGTGAGCCGTCTCAAACCGTTTCCAAATCGCATAAAGAGGGAGCTCAATAGTGTAAGAAAGCCACCCACTTTCGAAATATTAGGGGCTAGCAAATGGAAGCACACGAGATCGCAAATGCCAAAATCGCTGATGACCAAAATACTAAAAGGCTGTCGTTGAAGAAACTGTCCGAAGTACTTTGAACAAAAAAATTCGTCCGAAGTCATAAAGGGGTGGGAGGGGGGGGCAGATCCTGTAAGGACTACGAAATACGAACCAGAGGGTGAACTCCAGGATGAAAAAAAGAAAAGAAAAGAGAACCAGTTATCACATTGATTCGCAACGAGAAAAAAGTGGAGCTGGAGAAGACCATCTCTACTGCTAACCATCATTCGACGTGGCATCATTAATTAATTAATTAATTATTGTACATTCTCGTTAACGTCCACGCGTCTTGCGCACAACCCTGCGCAGAAAAAGCGAATACCACCGAAAATGTTCAAAAGGAAAAGACGAAGTACGCGTTGGAACCGAATGTGTGAGTTCAGATGTGGGGGACGAAACGAAGTCCAAAAATGCTCTTCACACGAGCGAGGGAATTGCATAATCGGTGCGTGACTTATTAGTGGCAGAATTCATTTCTTGGGGACGGGGGGGGGGAGAGTTCAATTGGTTCGTAGTTTTAATCGCGAGGTACAAAATTAGTGCTGACGAAGTGCGCGTTCCCTGCTGCGAACCCAACACCGCCGCTTATTCGACAACCCCTTTATCGTAATGGAAAGAAGCGTTTACTTACGAAACCGTAACCTCGACTTTTTCCTGTCTGCCGATCCGTGATCACGACTGCCTCCTCGATCTCGCCAAAAGACTCGAAGAACTGCCGAAGGGACTTGTCGGTGGTGTGGTACGGGAGCCCCCCGACGAATATCTTGGTAAAGGTCGTGTCCTTTTGTTGTAGTCCTCCCGGGACCTGATGGAGATCACCGATGTCTGACATCATTGACCTATCCGGAGGTCAATTGGACGGCACCAACCAGCGATGCGAAGTAGCGCAAATATTCGAGTGTCGTACTGGAACGCAATTACTGCCGCGACAATATGAAGTCACCGTGTGGCCCACCAAGTTTCAATAGCTGCACGTTACGCAACGGGAAGTCATGAGAGGGCGCTGCCGCTGCGGGACGGGTGACATCGCTACATGACAAAATGCCAGGAGTCCCGCGTCGTCGGCAGCTGTCCGACTGTATTTTTGGCCGCGTACGAGTATCTGCCAGTGAACAGCTCGAGAAGAAACTCCTCCCCCCGATGCCACGAGAAGCCGGCGCCCACGTGGTGGCAGAAAAACGTTTCGGCGCGATGCGGCGCACACTGCGAGCACGCAGACAGACCGAGTCCCCCCCCCCCTTTGGGCCGCTCACCCTTCCGTGACCTATGACCGCAGATGGAGAAGGGTAATTTTGGTTGTCGGACGGACACGCGGAATAAGTGCGAAAGATGCCGAGGTTCCCGATGGCCACTGTCCGTGTTTGCTCGCTGGGCACTCGTATCGAGACACGCGGTGCATTGTTGGCCCCCAGGACGCGAACTTTGCCAGACAGCGAGCACCGAGAAAGGATGATGAAAAATGTTCCTTCGTTGTGTGGGGTTTTCTTTAGGCGCATCGGCAACTTAGACCATGTTGCGTCGTACATAGTGTGTAAACTGCGGTATTCTGTGGTCTGTTTGCAGTTTTCTGAAAGAAAAATCTGAGGTTGTGGGAGAAAAGTCGCGCTACCTTCGCCTGAAACCGACTAACTCGGCCACGTTATGAAAACGTACTTAAAAATGTAGTCCGGGAAACGAGAGGACAAAAGCATTTAAGTGCGCACCAAATCGAGTCTCGTTTCAACTGCGAGGTCTACAGCAACCTAAGGACCTGTAACGTTGAGGACTACAAGAGTTGAAAGGGGTCGTCTGCGCTTTGTACACACTCTCTGTAATTTATTATTATTAATTCCCGCCTTTATTTTTAACTCTTTCCTAATTTTAAATGGTTCAGTCCGGATCTGATTATTTTTATCAATTCGTTTTCCGTATACTCCATAAGCAAAAAATCTCACGGGGGGGGGGGGGATAAGTAGAAGAAAATTAAAAACAAATTGTTCCCACTTGTAATTTCGAGAATGTTAAAATTCCCTCCACCGTTAATGTGTTTGAAAATAAAACGCAGTTAAAAGGAGAGATTTGCGTACATCTTTCAAATTACAGACCAATCTCAACTGGCAGTTTGGAATCAGTGCAGAATTATTTTATAAGTACGTCCAAATGTGTACTGATTGTTTATTACCAATTCATAATCACTATTGAAGAAGAAAGGAGCCGATCCTTTATTTAGAATGGACAGATTGTTGTATTTATTTAATAAAACCGTACATCGCAGATAGAGTGATTTATAATGCAAGCCACAAAGAGGGGAAGGCATTGAGATGAATCATTTAGGGTATACCCGATGCTTTCAAACAAATATGCAAGATACATACAAGCGTGAGAAAAATAAATATACACTCGAAGTAATTTATAATCATTACCCTCAACCTCCTTAACGAAAGGATACTCATTATAACCCGTAATCACTAACAGCTTCAAGTCATCAGCTCTCACTGATGACTTTCCATATATACAAAGAAGAAAACGTATGCAGCCTTCTGAGCGATCCGTCAGGAGCTTGTTGGTTGTCAGAATACATCCCTCATTTGCAAATACTTTGAAAGGTGTCTCACGTCCATCGCTTTATACTCATCTGAACTATGGTCTTCAGCCCTATCAAGTATTGCAAAGAAATTCTTGCCAATTGAATATTGGATTCTGAGGTGGTTGAACAGGATCCATGGTAACCCATTCACCACCTCTAGATCTATACCGCGTGCAAACATCAATATGACACCATGGAAAATCAAAATTCTGGAAAAGAAATTCATCACTCTTGCCAAACTACTGACTAATAGGATAGATTCCCCCAACGTGCTAGAAATCATCTCAGCATCAAGTATCTATCATATAATCGACGTTATACGTGGACTCTTACCAACCTCGTCTGCCTTAGAGATGTTCCCAGCAAATATTAATGCATATTTCAACCAGCTGCAAATTGATCCCAAAAACCTATTGGATGACAAGAAATACAGGAAGGATATTCTGGAAAACTTGCATCGAAGCCTTTGCCTACAATGAATCGTGACACGATCGTGTCACTCCATCTACCAGTCCATCGCATGCCATCTATGGACGCATACAGTCAGGAACTTCTGTACTTGAAGACTTTTGGCCGCCTTTTTAACAGATTGTAACTGAATTCATATTGCAAACTTAATTTCCTGTGTATAGATGTTCAAAGCTAAGTTATCTACCTCATGTTAATATACTTAAACTATTCCAACTGCGGTCAAGTGCATGTCAATCGTCCTTTCAATGTATATGTTTTTCTAATTATGTTTTTATAAATCTAGATATGTTTTTATAATTCTATGTGCACCCTTCTAGCCAACCAGCTGTACAGGGGGTGAAATCAAACTATTTATTTTTAATCATATCAAATTATTTTTGCACCCAGTTCCTTTGTTACTGCACCATAGTATCCAATCAAATTGATCAAACAAAATCGGCCCTTTGACATCCCATGCTGCAACTGAATTAGTAACTGCACTTCTGTCTAGATGGTCCTGCATTACTTTTTAAACTAGTGACTTTATTATTGTCCCTCTAACTGAAGAATCATCGATATTGAATGGTCCAATGTGATTCATTCCCTTCCTTCTGCTGTATACATGACTAAAGAAGCCTTTGTTGTTTTTCTTTATAGACTAGTTTATGTTTACCATAGACTTCTATATCACCTGATGGTTCCTATGCATGAGATGCCATGCATTTTTCTTTTCTGCCGGGAGTCTCGTCAGTTCATCTGATATTTAAATTTTCTGTTTATACTCCGGCACGACAACCAAGTCAGTAGAGTTTACAATAAATCGTCAATACAAATATTTATCGTATTTAGTATTCACGGGCTTGAACCATTCAAGGAACGCGTGCTATGCACTCACGCCCCTGATCACTCGGCTTCGTCAGGCCTAATTTATTTAGTTGTAAGCCATGAACGGTATTTCTTAGTTGGTATGAAAAGCCTAGTAGCTTCTTTGATTACTTCCCTGAATTCTTCCCATTTAGGCTTTATTGTTGGTAACATTATCAGTTGGTCCCACTGCATAGAATTTAAAAACTGTCTGAGACCACTGGAAAGCAAAAGCCTTTTTCCCTTTACCCTTGCCAATAATTATGTCTTTAAATAAATTCAACATTAATGAAGTCACGACTACCAGAAGATATATAAAAACCGCATTATACTCTCCGCTTTTATATGCTACAGAAGTATGGGCATCTGCCACCCCTAGCACAGTTCGACCACTTTTTTATACTGAGCTTTGGCTCTTACAATGAGCCATAAACAAACATAAACTTCCTCCACAGTTAAGAACAACTGAAATGGTCAGTTTGTAAAAATTCGCAGGCTCCCCACACCGATTAGGACGAAACCCCTTACCACGACTGTAAAAATGATCAGTGGAAGGATTTCGGCACCATCATTCTGGGACTTGTGCTCTTGAAGAGTCTCTCAGCCTTCCCTCAGAGCGACTTCAACTCTGTGCCCACATATCAGCTATCTCCACCTATCTGATAGGTTTCTGCCATTTCAGCTACTTTCATGTGCCCAGTCTTTGCATGCTGACCTTAATAAGTTTTCTTGTGACAGGGAATAGAGACGCCGCATCCTTAAATTGTACTTTCCTGTCCCTGATCCTTCTCCTCGAAGCTCGCCTTAATGCCGCAAGCCAGCAATACCATATGACATGAAGATGGCTTACATTGTACATTCTTTGTACATTGTGGTGTATGTAATTGTATCGTACTTTGAGTTTTGGGCTGTATTTCCTTTTTATTCGTCCACATATGTATTTTCTTATGTTTAATTTATTAATGCTCTTTCACTTACATAGTGTACTATTACTGTTAACCCCTGGCCTTGTGGCCGTGAAGGGAAATTTTGCAATATATCCATTTGTATTATTATTATTGCGATAAAGATTTCAAAATTAGTAAACTGTGGTCTTTTCCCTGAAGATCATTAATGCATGATCACGGCTGATTATTTACCTCTCGAACATGCTGCTGTAGAAAACAGTCACCCAAGAGATCCACAAAAGTGTTGCTAGCGTGCGAGTGACCAACTCAAGTTCCAGTCAATGTCTGAGAAGTTAAAATCCCTCATTATAAGGCGCTCTGATTTACTGGCCCACTCTATTTCTCTGTACTGGTACGTTGTTCTCACCACAGTCATTATGCGTATAACTCTCATTTTTGCCTTGCCACTGCTAATATCACACCAAACTGACTCAACATTGCGCTGTTTTCAAATATTGTGATGTAATGGCGTTGTTATGAGTAAAATTCACAAATTAAAGTTATTCGCAGTTATACGTATTTTGCACTTAATATAAAATTAATCAAATCGATATTCTACCTTCTGTTTTTTCTTAATTCTGTCTCTATTCTATTTTATTCTGTTCTATCTTAAATTGAAAACGATGGTATAGATCAAAACGGGCAAATGTGGCTCTCAGAGCCGCATGCGGCTCTTCGTTGAGTTAAGTGTGGCTCCCATTGAGAATTTAAATCCGTTTTTTTTTTTTTTTTTATTATTATTTCAGAACTTTTTTTCACTGAATCTTGTTAAATTAACTAAGTAACTAATATTTTGTTATACGGATTTTATGTTGTGTTTATTTTTTTTTTATGTCTAGATATTTTGCTATTTTTATTTTGATTATAAATAAATCCGCGCGCAGTTACACTGCTGGCGCCATCAGCGGACTTGTGCATAAAAATTACTAGTGTAATTTTTCCGCGCCGTAAATTAATTTAATTATTTTGTTTCAATTTCAGACTTTGGAATTAAATTTATTTAAATTTTTTGATAACATGACCTCAGAAAATATCAAAAAACGAAAATACGAACAAGAAAATAGAATCTTTCAAGAAGAATGGGTAGAAAATTTTGCTTTTATTGAAAATAATGGAAAGTCGTTGTGTCTTATTTGTAAAGTTACAATTGCAAACTACAAAGTAAGCAATTTACGTCGACATTACGAAGTAAGTCATCCCCACTTTTCAACTCAATATCCACTCAATTCAAAATTGCGAACAGAGAAACTTAAGTCCTTGCAATCTGGTCTTCATAAGCAACAAGGACCCTTGTCTTCTTTTAGTCGCGAAGATGACAGAGCAAACGAAGCTAGTTTTTTGATAGCTTGGAATATTGCTTGTGCCAAATGTCCATATGGAGAAGGAGAATTTATTAAAAGAAACTTGGAAGAAGTGGTTAAAGTTTTTGATCCAGATAATACAAAACCATAAATCGATCGCACAGTAGGTGGTAGATGACTTTCATCAACCGGTGAAATACCACCACTTTGCTTATTGGAGGCTTGAAGTGGTGAAACCCATGTTTAGTCTCTAGAGCAAAGTTTCCGGCACCCCCCTCCCCCCATACTTCTCCTTCAACCCATGCACGGTACTAAGTACTATAGGTTTTGATACCTTTCGTGTTTGGGGTTTTCATAAAAAAAAAAAAAAAAAAGGTTCCTATGTCACACCGTACAACTGAGCGTCATATTGGTGCAATTAGTAAAAATGTTGAAAATAGTTTGATGTGTGATTTGAAAACTTGTACAGCATTTAGTTTAGCTCTCGACGAGTCTACAGACATTCAGGATGTTCCACAATTGGCCGTTTTTGTCCGCTATGATATCTGCAAACGTAAATGTGAAGGAAGAAATGTTAGACCTAGTAGCTCTTATCGAAACAACTCGCGGTATCAATGTTAGAAATGCGCTTGATGAAGCAATGAACAGGTTTGAATTGCCTCGTGATAAACTTGTAAGTGTTGCGGCTGACGGAGCGACTGCAATGATATGGAAAACCAAGGTCTCATTGGTCTTTTAAACAACGATCCTAAAATTCCACGTTTCTTACCTCTTCACTGCATAATTCACCACGAGCATCTCATAGCGAAGTACTTCAAATACGAAAATGTGTGGAAGATTGTTTTGCAGATTGTGAATTTAATTAGAACAAATGCCAAAACACATCGTCAATTTAAGAACTTTTTAGAAGAGTTGCGAGTGAATGACGAAACAGATGAATTGCCCAGCGATTTACCCCCAGTGGTGTGTTGTTGTAAGATGGCTGTCAACGTACAATGTTTTGAGCCGTTTTGTGGAACTCCTAAATCCTATCATAACATTTACAAAAGAAAAAAATACCCAGAATTAGAAAATGAAACTTGGCTTTCTGACTTAATGTTCCTTACAGACATTATAGAACATTTGCAAACACTTAATTCGGCTTTACAAGGAAAGGAAAAAATCATTGATTTGTCACAAACCGTATTTAGATTTGAAGCTAAACTTCGGCTTTTTGTGTACGATCTTAAGAACAAAATATTTAATCATTTTCCACGAGTAAAAGCAAATATAATTAATATCAAAGAAGAAAAGCTAGACGAATACAAAGAAAAATTGGAAGAATTGCAAGCAGATTTCAAACATAGGTTTAAAGATTTGAAAAGTTTGAAATCTACGTATTTTGTGAAACCATTTATTTGTGATATTATTGAAGATGCATTTCCAATTTCTGAAATAATACTTGTTGAAAAAGCGGTTGGGGAATTGGAGTTATTAGAGATGAAAGATGATCAAATGCAACACAAATCTACTTCTATAACTGAATTTTGGAAACTCGTGCCAGAATCAAAATATCCACATTTAAAGAAAGCTGCTTGCCGTCTAATTTCAATTTTTGGTATAACATATTGCTGTGAATCTTTGTACTCCACAATGAAGTTCGTGAAGTCGAAACATTGTTCACAGTTGACCAATCATAATCTCACTGAATTGCTGTGAACGGCTTTAACAAATTTTACACCAAATTTCAAAGATTTGACCAAAGGTCTTCGTTAAATGTTATACTTTTTATTAATGGATTTTTATTATATTTTATTTTTATTATTAAAATTTTGAAATAATTATTTTGTATTTTCTTTCTCTTAACTATATTTTCTTATATATGTATACTTTACATAGTACTTAAGACTTGTGCAGAATATGTAATCATATTATTAAATAAATTAAATTAAATTTGAATTTGTGTATTTAATACTATGTATCTATGGCGTGGCTCTTTATAATATATGAAAAACTGGAATGCGGCTCTCATTGACCTCATGCGTGCCCACCCCTGGTATAGATATTTGAAAATTTATTTCGACCGGAGACGAATTAACTGTTGCACTAAACCACTATGTGGCGCTGTCTGTACACATGCCAAGTTTGTATAAGTTTATGCAAAAATTAAAAGACAGATCACTTGTTTTTTTTTTTATGTTTATTTTGTTTTGCTGGGAGATACTATGTAAGCTTGCTTCCTTGCATTTGCAACTACTGCTACTACTACTACTAATAATAATAATAAGTGAAAACAAAACAGAATTAAAGACACGTTAATAAATTCGTTTAAAAGAATAAATGGATCAATAAACTTTTCGTCTCATGAATTTAATATAATAAATAATGGATTAAAATTTATTTCCATAATTACAAAAGTTTTTAGATTCTAGAATTAAATGTGTTCGGAAAATTTACCCAACTGTCGAAATAATTTTGCTCTTGGAGGAGGAATGTCTTAATTTTAAAATTGTCATTTTACATTTGGAGTCCGGAAAGAGATGAGCAAAAATGTAGTGACAGCGAGGATTCCACGCAAATATTTTTAATGCAATTTTTAAACTTATTAATAAAGCGCGATTTTACGCAGTTTATTGCGATATGGTGGGCGATGCATTCCCACTATCCGGCGAGATCACTCGTTGAAAAGTTTCCAAAAAGTGTGAAGAGCTGTAGACTGCGATCGTGCGTTCTTGAGGATTAACCTTCCAGCGCTCTCGCTGAAAACATAAAGAAGTTTCAATTCTTTCTCCAGTTGTGACTCACTCGCGGCTCAGTCCTTTGTAAATGTGTTCTCGCTTGGGCCACTGTCGTATCCAATGGAGTTGGCACGCAACCAGATTGTGCGTACGAACGTAGGTGAGACACAAGATGAGGTCGTCCTCAGTCAGGCACCGAGAAAATAGTTATTTTCATTCTGCCGCACCGTCAACACCCTCCCTCCCTCCCATCTCACCCGAGAATAATGGTATCATCACCGCGAATAGTTGTAGAAAGTTCATATTCCCTGTGTATTGAATCTGTCGTTACGTCGAAGCGCAGCTATTTCGGACCAAGTGGAACGAGGAACAAAAGAGTTTCTTCCATTGCCAACGTGCATCGTTTAAGTGATCGAGTTCTTGCTTATTTGCTTCTTTCGGCTTTGTTTACCTTGTCTCGAGAAATATTGTGAGCTACAATAGGTGGACGTATAATAAAATGCGCAAAATACGCAACCAACTTATTTTCTTAGAGGGCTTTTGATAGCCTGGAAGAAAGCTAACAACAGAACGAAATGACAAACGTATAATTATTATTATATGGCACTCTACGACAATTACAGTTTTTTTTAATAAAATAATATTAACGGCTTTTAGCGTAATCAAGATTACTTCATAGCGTAATCAAGATTACTTTAAGACACACCGAATTTTATACATTAGGCATCATTATTATACCATCTCATATTGTGGAATCATTCCTTTCTTCCTCTTATACTTCGAATAAGTGACAATTATCCATTACAAAAGTCGAATGAGGAAGTTAAATTTTAATGAAAGTTAAGTCTAATAAGAGTTAAATGTTATTAGATTAAATTTTCTTGTTTGGATTGTCATATGTCCTTCTGGTGGTTACAATATGGTTTACATCGGTACATAATCCGAAATTTTAGCTCATATCCATTGGCTTTTCCTAGGTTGATGGGACACTCAAATAACCGGAAAATCTTTATACCAACGTCCCAGTCCCAGCTTGAAGTATTTCCTCTTTAAATTTCTAGAATTCTGCCTGGTAAAGCGTCTGATGATTTGTTCATCATTATACACTTTAGTAGCCAAAAAAAAAAAAAAAATAATGACAACTTGTTATTAGTATTACCAATCGCAAATGATGCAAAAAGGCAAGTTTATACAGCACCAGGCCAAAAAAAAAAAAAAAAAAAAAAAACGAATTTCTCACTTCACCTGTCCATTTCTTCCAATAGCTTGCACAGTTTTTCCTTAAATTATTCAAAATATACTTCAACAACAACAACAACAGCAACAGATGAAAGTTTGTTCCAGCCATCAACCACCCGCTGACTTTTAAAGGCAAACTACTGAACGTCTATCCTGCAACTGTTTTTCCTTAATTCGAATTCGTGCCCTTCATGTGTGTGTTGTGTCAACAAGAGGAAGAATGTCATCAGCATTGAGCTTATTCAATCCATTCAAAGCAAGCTTTAAACACCTCAACCAGATCCCTTTGGGGGTATATACAGTGAATGATATAATGACATTTACATTGAAAGGATAGAATTCGTGAGAAACCTCGTTCCTAGGCAACGCGACGCTGTTCCCCCCCTCACTAATGGACGAACCCACCGCTTGGCAGCATCACTGCATTCACATAGACGGTAATTCGATGTCAGTATGGATAAACGTCGTGAGTTAACCGACTTTGAAAGAGGGATGATAGTGGGTGTCCGGATCACTTTATAGCGGAGGTAGTACAGAAATTGCACTGTCCGCTTTCGACAGTACCAAGACTGTATCGGGAATACGCCATTTCGGGAATAACATCTCACCATGGACAGCACTGTGGGAGGAGAAAGGTGGTGGATGAACGTGACCGTCTGCGTCTGTCTCACATTGTTTCAGCCAACCGGAGAGCGACAGCGGCACGTATCATGCTGACTTCAAAAAGAGAGGTACCAGAAATGTCTCCACCAAGACCATAAGGCGATCGTTAGGTTATGGGAGACGCCGACCGATCAGAGTCCCATTGCTAATACCACGACACAGGACTCTACGCCTCAACTGGTCGAAAGAACATGGGCACTGGACTTTCGATGATTACAGACGAGTCTCCTGGTTCGATGAGTCCCGTTTCCAGTTATTTCGAACAGACGGGAGGGTGCGCATCTGGCGGAAACTGAACTAATTTATCCACCCATCATGCCAACAAGGAACTGTTCAGGCAGGTGGACGTCGCTAATGGTCTGAGGCGTGTTCAACTGGCACACGTTGGGACCTCTGGTACGTCTCGACACATATCTGAACAGTCCAGATTATGTGTCCATCCTTGCAGACCATCTGCATTCCTTCATGGTCATCGTGCACCTACAGGGCAATGGACTCTTCCAGCAGGAAAACGCGCCTCCCTAGAACCTGGTTCGAAGAGAAATCCGCAGATTTTACCACCATGAAATGGCCTCCCCATTCATCGGACATGAACCCCATGGAACATCTTTGGGATGCTTTTGAAAAGTCCGTTCGAGCATTGGATCCTCAACCCAAGAATGCGACGGAATTACGGACAGCGGTGCAGCAAGCATGGATGGAAATACCTGTGGATCGCTTTCATGAATTACTGGACTCAATTCCTCGCAGTGTGATTGCATTTATCGGGCGAAAGGTAGGCCTACCCGTTACTCGGTAGGTATCCAATAATTTTTTTTTTCTAATTGTATATACTGCATAGTGAATGAATACTATATATACTAGTCATATCAAAGGAAGAGAGTTTCTAAGTAACTTATACGATTTATCTCTACTTGTGATTAGAGCATCTAAATTGTCAGTTATTCAGGGTTAGTGTTGTTCTGCTGTCTGATTGTCTTACCTCAATTTCAGTTTATGCCCACTCAGGTTTATAACCTGAGCAAGAGGGAGAATCCCATCAGAATTGAGCCTGCTCAGTCCATTCAAACCCATATACACCTCAATCAGATCATCACGCAGGTACCTAGTCTCCAGACGCTGCAATTTGCATAACTTCGGCCTTTCTTCATAAGAGCACCCTTTGTGCCCCTCATCAGTCTTGCTGCCTTTCTCTGTACTCGTTCTAGCAACTCTACATCCTTCCTAAAATGAAGCTTCCAGACCTGTAAGCAGTAGTCAAGGTGTGGCCATTGCCTTATACAGGGGAATAATCACCTCCTTATCTCTGCTCGCAAAATTCCTGTATATTCTAGTCTGACAGTTGTCACTGCTCAGAAAACTTCATATCTGACTGCACAATTACCCCTCAAGGTCTCTTTCATTCTCCACTTCTCTGAGTATAACACCACTCAGTTGGTACATTTCTATTAGGTTACTGCTACCTATAAGCAGTACTTTGCATTTGTCAATGTTAAATTTCAGTTTCCATTTCTCAGCACATCTGCCCAACTTTTACAGATTCTGTTGCAGCAGTATACTGCCATTGCTGTTATTAACAACCCTGCCAACCTTTGTATCACCTGAAACTTTGACATTTGTATATTCATCAATATCATTGATAAATATACAAAACAACAGTGGGCCCAACACCGAACTCTTGGGGACACCACTAATAACATTTGTCAATGAAGAGCAGTGTCCATTGATTACCACTCTGTCGTCTCCCTCTCAACCATCCCTTTATCCACTGTAGCAACTTGTATACCGCTTGTCTATCTTCCTTATGGCCTACTGGAGTGCTGTTGCTGTGTGTTTCTGAAATTAATCCTTGGTTATCTTTCGCTGTCTTCTGTTGCTCAATGAGATATATCAAGCCCCTTTCTCCTTCTTTCTGGGCAATTGTCAGTATCTCCACGGCAGATTTCGGGTGGTGTTGGCGGTTCTTGGTCATCATTGTCCTCATCTTTCTCATGATATCCTCCAGCTCGGTGTTAATCCAATCTATGACGCCGAAGGAGTCTGTTAGCACTGCGACTGCATAGGTGTTTATGGCTTTAACTGTGTTCCCTCCGTTCAGCTTTGCTTTCAGCAGGCTTCTGAGTCTCTGATGGTATTTTTCGGTCAGGCAGGCCTTAATTTCCTTGTGCTGTAACTGCTGAGCCTGCATGATCCCCAAGTATTTGTAGGCTTCTCCCTCTGCCATGGCTTCGATGGCTTTAACCAGTCTGCAGCTGGTAGTTTCGGTTGACTAATTTTCCCTGGTGCAATCAATGGGTCTTTTATTTGTCTATACCAAATGCCATCCTAATATTATTGCTGAATTTTTCGGTGATCTTGAGTAGTTGCTGGAGGTGCTTCTCGGTTCCCGCGTAGAGCTTGATGTCATCCATGTACATCAGGCGGGTGAGGGTGTACAGGTTCTTTCTTCCTTCCTTCTTTGAGGTTATATCCGTACTTGCTACTGTTGAGCATGGTGGATAGCGGGTTAAGTGCTCGACACAATGGGCTCAGGACATCTCCCTGAAAGAATCCTCTCCTGATGGGGATTGGCCTGATTGTGATGTTTTCGACCTTAATGGCGGTACTCCATTTCCCCATCGTTCCTCATCGGATTGACTTTGTAGATGTTCTTCTTATTATTCATATGGTGCAGGGAAGCCTGAGGCTTTTGCTGTACCAGCCAAAAAAAAAATTCTGAGTTACCCAGAGAGAGAAAACAAGAGCCAGAAGTAGAAGGGAATCACCAAGAAAGAGAATGATTATATCCAGCTCAGGACCCTGGGTGTGCCAAGCCGATATTCACCAGATGTGAGCCCCTGGGGTTAAAAGAAGAGATAGTTGTCCTTGATGGGAGTCGAACCCGCAACCTTTGGATTAGAAGTACAACACGCTATCCACTGCGCTACAGGGAATTGATTGACAAGGCTTTCATCATATGCTCCCTCCTATCCTGTGTGGGCAGGATTGCAGACACTTTCAAATTTAACCCAACTCGCGACTTCTTTTCATTACTGCTTCTGTATTACCAAGCCTTCGCGTGTAGCACAGTTGTTAGAATCGCTTCTTCCCTACACCGGGAGGAAGAGACCTGAGTTCGAGTCCTATCGATGGTGTGAGGAATTTTTATGGGCCTTTGTCACAAGGTGCCTAAGTTAGTGTGTCTCGAGTTGAGGGTAGCATGGTTTTTTTCTCCCGGAAACTCTGGTTTTACCTCCAGTAATTTAGATAATCAACCACGGAACACACGCAATTTACGTACATATTATGTACCGCTCAATATGGCCAAAGTTGCTAATGCGCCTAAAACCTACTACAAAAACAACTATATAACCAATTCTTTTTTTTTTCTTCTTTTTTGTATGAAAACCCCAAACACAAACGCTATTGGAAACTACAGCGCGCATGGATTGAAAGTTGAGATTAGATGTGAGAAGGTACATTATTATTATTAGCCGTATGGTGCAAGAAAGCCTGAGGCTTTTGCTGCACCAGCCAAAAAAAAAAAAAAAAAAAAATTCCCGCGTTACCCTGAGAGAGAGAGAGAGAGAGAGAGAGAGAGAGAGAATGGAATCACCAAGAAAGAGAAGAATGATGATATCCAGCTCAGGATCCTGGGTTTGCTAAGCCCATACTCACCAGATGTGAGCCCCTGGGATATGTTGATATTATACATAAATTTCTGTATAATGTAATTTTTGGGACGTAGTAGTAGTAGTGGCATGTAATGTAAGAAAGCAAGCTTATACAGCATCAGCCAAAAAAAAAAAAAAAAAAAAAAAAACATCTCCCACATCCATCTAAAAGTGTATCCAATTCTTCCTTGAATTTATTTAAGTCTCAACTTCCACAACGACAGATGAAAGTTTTTTTCTACCAGTCAACTAAGGGCAAATTTCCGCACATCTATTCTATCCTCCCCATCAGTGACCCCTCATGTTTGCAATCTGAGCAAGAAAAGAATCCCATCAGCACTGAGCCTGCTCAAACCATTCAAGGCCTCAATCAGATCACCTCGCAGCTGCCTAGTCTCCAGACGTTGCAATTTGCAGAACTTAAGCCTTTCTTGGTAAGAGTTCAAACACAACAAAGGACCCCTTCGTTCCTCTTGGTTCCTTTGTTGTGTTTGAAGTGCATGGGAAGGAAGAATGTTCCGAACCAGAAGTAGAATGAATCAATGAGGAAGAGAAAAAGTTGGTTCAGTGAGTTTAGAGTTGGCCAATAAATTGATACCGACTGCTTGTTCGGACTTGGTTGGAAGAGAGGGAATTTCAGATGCCAATTCAGAAAGACAAGGTCCCTGGAAGAATCTACAGAAAAAACATGCAGCAGAAAGAAACTTAACGTGTATGAGCAGAGTGGATGGAGTGACAGATCATTAATTAACCTGATGCCCTGTTTTGATCGGAGTCTAGAAAGCTGAAAGAGATTTCGGATCACCATATGCAGGAACAATAATGAATGGTAAAACGGATTTGAGATTTGTACAGACCGAGCAATTCTTTAAAAGAAAAGTAACACCAGGGGCGAAAAAAGAAAAAACTGCCTTTTTGATGTACTTATAAAAAGACAGATTAGAAGTCAAGATAACGATTATGATTAGAAATTATTATATCTAGAAAACTGAGAAAATTTAGAGTACCACCCATAATAAAAGATTATATCTAGAAAACTGAGTATTATCGATAATGACCACAGGAGCGGTACAACTGTCTTTTGCAAGAAATAAGACAGTACTGAGTTTTAAAGAATATCGCTACGTTCTCTTCCCACCGTTGGAGAGGTACCTGAAGGTCAGCACAATTGCAGTGTACATTCGATAAGTTGAGGCTCTTTGTTTGTTTATTTGTTTGTGTAGGGTAGATTTCTTAATCTGGAAGGTGGAAGGTGGAAGGTTGTGTGATCTTATCAGAAAAACTGTGGATAGGATTTTCTTTCAGTAGAAGCAGAAAAAAAGTGGGAGAAAGAACTGAAACTTGGGTAATACTAGCATTAATGGAGAAGTAAGAAGATAAATAGTAAAAAAGATAAATGGGGAAGAGAACTGAACCTTGGGGGACTGTGTCCCCCAAGGTTCAGTTCTCTCCCCCATTATTTTCCCCTTGTATATTAATGACCTTCTTCCACTGACTGGAAATCCCATCCATAGTTTTGCCTATGACAGCACATTGCATTCAGAAACATTGTCCTGCTCAATCAGCTTCAACTTCTCGAAAATCTGCTACCAATTCCTTAAATGCCGATTTTCAGGTAATTCTCCAGTGTGGCAAAGACAATTTAGTTGATTTCAACCCTTCTAAAACTCAGTCTTGTCTTATATCTCGCAAAAAGGATCCTTCTGCTCCTATGCTTACCTTTAGTGACACTCCGATTTCTAGGCAAAATGATATATCTCTTTTTGGAATTACCCTGACTTCTAATCTCTCTTGGCACAAACACATTACAAATATTGCTTTTCTGCATCTAAAAAACTTGGTTTTCTCTTTCGCTCTCGGCGTTACTTTTCTTCCAAACAGCTGCTCACTCTGTATAAATCGCAAATCCACCCTGCCATGGAATATTGTTCCCACATCTGGGGTGGTGCCCCCAAAACCTCTCTCAGGCTTCTTGATTCCCATTCAGAAGAGGGCAGTTAGGTTAATTAATGATTCATCTCTAACAGAGTCTCTCCACTCGCTGGTCTCATAGACGTACTGTTTCTGCTGCATGCCTCTTCTACAGATACTTCCATGGGCACTGTTCTTCTGAATTGGCTTCTATAATTCACGCTCTCTCTTTCAAAACAGTCCGAAGCCAACATCCATTTACTGTTCAACTTCAAACCCACAGAACCAACTTTTCATCTTCCTCATTTATTCATTCAACTGCCGTTTTCTGAAACAACCTTCCTTCATATGTATTTCCTGAAAATTACAATCTACAGAAGTTCAAGTCCAATGTCAACAAATATCTTCTTTCGTCTTCTCAACCTCCAACCGAAAACGGTGCTAAATACTATAGGTTCTAATACCTCTCGTGTTTGGGGATTCACATTAAAAAAAAAAAAAAAAAAAAAAAAAATCTAGTCACCACCACTCCCAAAATCCTCGAGGCATTTGAGCACGGTTCGGAAATCACCGTTACTTACATCGACGTCCAGGCAGAATTTGATTCCGTATCCGTTCACGCGTTGGGAAGGCTACTATATGAGTATTACCTCATTGCAGGAGACGTGCTCCGGTTCATTCAGACATGCTTGAGAACAGGACTATTATTGTTCGCGATGCCAATCGGCGGTACACCAGAACTATTACAGCTGAAGTCCCACAAGGTGGGGTCCTCTCTGGTATTTTGTTCTCAGCTGTTCTTCTGCCTTTCCTGACGGCCCAAACTCATATTATCACCTTCGCTGATGATATAAAGCTGTTCACTGCTATCAACCCCGGAGACACTGCTGACCACACAAATGTCTTAATTGTACAGAAAATCCAGAACCTCGAGGCCTTCCTCTCCGGTTTCGGACTTCACATCAATACTGATAAGTCGAAACAGTTGACTTACTTGCTCAAACGGAACCCAACAATGGTGTAACCCAATATAAGAGGATCTGCGATTTCTGCTGTTCAGCAACACACCGATCTGGGCGTTATTTTTGACCAGAAGATTTCCTTTCTACCACACATAGACCACCTGCAAATAAAGTTCTGTCTACTCCGGTGGATGCTTAAGCAACAACTTATGCATGTCCATGACCAGGCCGTTGAGTGCAGGTATATTAAGACATGTGTCTATCCGGTCATGCTTTATGGCGCAGAAGTCTGGACATCAACTGCCGCAACGCATCTAAGACGAATTTTTGCGGGCGAATTTTGGCTATTGAAGTGGGCCATATGGAAATTTCGGCTTCCCCGTGCACCAAGGACCACCCAGATGGTGGCAGCTCTAAACATCAGATGTCTTCTTGCCATTATCCATGAAAGAAGACTCGTCTTTGTAGTAAAAATGATGGTTGGCATTATTTCGAACCCAGATTTCTGGGCTAACTGTGGTTGGAGGATCCCGGTCCTAAGCCTTTGGGCCAATCCAGTACTTGAGGCCGCCTCAAACCGGTTAAAGTTATCCGATCGGTTCTTACCCGTGCAATTGCTGCAATACATATACTCCTTAGATGGCGACCTCTACAAGTTGGTATTGGATAAAAAATATAGGCAGAACTTACTCCATCCACTTCCTTCTCAAGGTTACAGGACATTAGAACCTGCTCCCAAGGACTTGTCCATCACTGCCATGGATCCATCAGCACTGTAAAAGGACTGCTCCCTGGAGAATAATTTCACATGATAACATGCTGTTGCGTATATATGTTCATATCTTTCTCTCTCTCTCAGGGCTACTCGGGAACTTTTTTTTTTCCTGGTGCAGCATAAGCCTCAGGCTTCCTTGCATCATATGGATAATAATAATAATAATAATAATAATAATAATATGTAAATTTTTCATATGTTTAATCCTACACTTGTATAATTAGTAATAATATTGTTTTTATCTCCTATCTAATCCTTGTTTATTATATTGTATTAGTCATTGTAACATTGTATTAGCCTTTACTGTAAACCCCTGGCTTGTAGCCGTGAAGGGTATTGTGCGTTTTGTATGCAATAAAGAGTTCTTCTTCTTCAATTGGGCTGTGTCACTGAAGAAAAGGACACACATTTAGCAATTTGAGCACGCAATTGTTCGCTCACATTTTTACTCATTTTTTCGATGCGTCGCATCACAGTATTTCGAGATAATTGCAGATCTCGAAGAGCACTTTTAATTTCATTTTTGTTCTTAAAATTTGAAAAAGAGAATCTGTTATTTCTAAAAGTGCGTGTTTGATGAATTGATCATCACGAAATGATCTGCATTTTTTTGCAAGAAGATGACTCATTTTAAATGATATTACAGTTACTGCTTTCGATTGCAAATTAGATGTCATGAAGAAATTTTGTTGCGCGAATAATTTGGATTTAAGTTCGTTTAATTTATTTTTTCTAAGGTCGCTATTAGGCGGAAAATCCTATTGGTATTTACCATGGAGTGCGTTGAAGTGCCTTTCTGAATTTTCTTTTTTTGGTTATAGCCACGGAGGCATTGCAAATCAAACAGCAACATTTTTTCTTTTATCATTATAAAAAAAGGATTCTAGTTCCCACTCTTGAGGAAAATGATACGTTTCACTCTTTTTCGTAGTATTTATTTTAAATCAAAGGATATAAAATTAACGTTTAAGTACTATCCAGTTATTAAGTAAGTTAAATAAGAATTTCACACACACTGTGCTCTCCACAACGTAACTGCGTGAATTTTCAGTCGACAACAGGGGCTCACATCTTGTGAGTATGGGCTTGACACACCCAGGGTCCTTAGCTGGATATCATCATTCTTCTTTTTCGTGGTGATTCCTTTCTACTTCTCTCTCTCTCTCTCTCTCTCTCTCTCTCTCTCTCTCTCTCTCTCAGGGTAGCTCGGGAATTTTTTTCAGCCGATGCAGCATAAGCCTCAGGCTTCCTTGCACCATATGGCTAATAATAATAACAAGCTTACTTAAAGTAGTCATGTGCAACGGATTTGTAATAAGCGTATGCAGTGGGGCGCATAATAATAATAACATTTAGATTTTGACTAATCTATTTTTTATGTGCATGCAGTATATTTAAAATTTGTCGTGATTGACCGAAATTAAAGCCGCGATCGACTCGTTGGCCACCTCTGATATAGAGATAAAGTTCTTTTCGTGAGCCCCCATTCAACTCGATAAACCCTAATCACAGAGGCTGAAAATTGCCTGATGCTGTATGCCAAACTTTCCATCAGATCACCTCGCAGGAGACTAGACACCTGCGAGGTGATCTGATTGAGGTTTATAATGCTGATGGGATTCTTCGTCTTGCTCAGATTAGGAACCTGAGGGGGCACAGTTTGAAATTGAGGAAAGACAGTTCTAGAATAGATATGTGGAAATTTGCCTTTAGCCAGCGGGTGGTTGATTGCTGGAACAGACTTCCATCTTTTGTGGAAGTTTATAGCTTGAATATATTTAAAGCTGAGCTAGACAGGCATTTGGAGTGAATGGATGGGTGAAATGGCGGGTTTTTTTTTTTTTTTTTTGGCTGATGCTGCATAAGCTTGCTTTCTTTCTTGCATCGTATGCCTCTACTAATGTAATACTAAGTAACACAATTTGTACGGCCGTCATATGTAGGAGAACCGCCCCTACAGTTCTATCCAGAGCTACACCACTCTGCTACTTTGAACCCATTGCTGTGTTGCACTAGTCTGAGGCACGATTTCCGTTTAAATTCTGGTACTTGTGTATTATTCTCTCTGGCAGTTATGTCACCGCTCTAGTTACAAAAACTACAAAAGGAAAATATACATAAATATACACGGATATATTATGTTAGATCAGATTAGACTACTTGTAATTGGAAAATTTAAGAAAAATTTGCTAAAAGGTTTTGTCAGTAGTTAGATGCTATGAAAAGGCAATCTGTCGTGAATTCTCACTCTCCCTCCCTTTCTCTATACTCAATTAATATGCGAGCAATGAGTATGATATAGAAGAAATGTAGCAACAGGGTTGTGGAGAAAGAAAAAACCTGCGGATAATTGTGCAGTCAGATATGAAGTTTTCTGAGCAATGCAGACAGGCAGCAAGAGTATGTCATGGGTTCTTGTCAATGGCATACAGAAATTTTGCTAGCAGGGATAAGGAAGTGATTATCCCCTTACATAAGGCAAGGGTTAGGCCGCACTTTCAGTACTGAGTACAGGTAGAGAGGCATCATTTTAGCAAGGATATAGAGCTGCTGGAACCAGTGTGAAATGTTGTTGTGTTAGGATTAAATGACACACAGGCTGCTAGGTTATATCGTGTCTTTCAAATTGTTATAGTTTATTGTAATACCTGTTATATTTTTGTTATTTAGGAAGGTAAACAGTTCTTACTAATTAGGGTCATCTCCAAGAATCTGCAATAATGTTAGTGATGACTGTGCATTGGCCATGATTTAAAGTTGTTTGAGTGGGTATTGAGAAGGTGAGGACAGTCCACTAATAAATGATGAATAGTCAGTTGCACATGATATGATGTGCATTGAGGAGTGCTGTCATTCGTTAATAGAAAGAGGTGTGTGAGGCAAGTATGCCCAATCTTAGCCTTCCTAGAATTACTCGGTTGCTTTTCTGGAAGCTGGAGAGCCACAGCTTCGGATCTGGTTTTATTCGGTAAAGTTTATTTCCTGGATAACATCTCCAGATTATTGACCAGCTATTGTAACGTGCTTTACGGATTATGAATTTGAAACCGGTATATAGAACTTGACAAGTGTGTAAAATAGAAGTATCTAGTTGTTTGGCTGCAAGATCTGCTTTTTCATTTCCTGCCATCGCAGAATGCCCTGGGATCCAGCAGGATGTCACGGTTTCGTGTGACTCATTACACGCAAGTAACGTTGAATGGATTTGTTTCATTACAGGGTGAGAGGAGTTGATATTACTATTTATAGTAGAGATAGCACTGGGTGAGTCACTGTATATTAAAGCAGACAGAATTAGTTGTTCGATAATGTGATCCAGAGCTACGTTTATAGCACAAAGCTGAGCAGTGAAGATACTGCATTCTACTGGTAGTGAGACAGAAGTGGTGAATGACGGGAATATTACCGCAGCACCTACTTGGGTCTCAGTTTTTGATCCATCTGTATAGATTTCACAGGCCTGTGAATGAGGAAGGGTGTAAGCTGCATTTAACTGTACGATATGGAGATCGCACTATTTTCAACAGTGCGATCTCACTGTTGAAAATAGTCAACATATATTGCACAGCTATTTGCCCAGGATGTATCTGGTGGTGTCATTTCCTGAAATATATTACGAATTTCTATATTCCATGAGTCAGTTTCTTAAATCTAAGTAGTAGTAGTGGCATGTGATGCAGCATCAGCCAAAAAAAAAAAAAAACCATCACACCATTCCCTACAAATGCCTGTCCAGTTCCTTCTTAAATTTATTCAACCTATCAACTTCCACAAAGACAGATGGAAGTTTGTTCCAGGAATTAATCACCCGCTGGCTAAAGGCAAATTTCCGCACATCTATTCTACATCTGTCCTTTCTTAATTTGAATTTATGCCCCCTTAGGTTCGTAATCTGCACAAGTGGAAGGATCCCATCAGAATTCAGCGTGCTCAACCCATTCAAGGCCTTATACACCTCAACCAGATCACCGCGCAGGTGCATAGTCTCAAGACACTGCAATTTGCAGAACTTAAGCCTCTCTTGGTAAGAGGATCCCTTCATTCCTCTTCTTAAAAAGCCGTGAATTAGGGTTGAATTTGAAAGTGTCTGCAATTCTGCCCAGACACGATAGGAGGGAGTATATGATGAGAGCCTTGTCAATCAATTCGGCCCTGGAGGGATTGTGCAAGGCTCAAGGGGTAGAATTTTTTTCAGCCTGTTCTGTACTTATTAACAGGAGAGACTGCTTCTATAGGGATGGGATACACTTAAATAGAAAGGGTGCAAGAATTTTTGCTGATGCTGTCGAGGCAGTGTTAGGTGGGTCGGAAAACTGCTAGTTGGGGGGGATACAAGGACTAATAGATTAACAGTAGCCACTGGCAGAGGTGGAAGTGATTCTTGCACTGCTTCTATTGAAATGAGCAGAAGCCTGAAAAACAAGATGCAGGATATTTCAGAGACTGCTGGGAGTCATTGCGGTAAAAGTAAACACATGGGTTGTGTTAGGGTAGCTAAGAATAGAAACAGGTGCATGCACACTTTCGTGTACACCAATGCTAGGAGTTTGGTAAATAAATTTGATGAATTTGAGGTATTGCTCAAAACATCAAAGGCAGATATTGTTGGGATATCAGAGACGTGGTGTCACACAGATAAAAGGAATGCAGAACTGGAATTTGGGGAATACAATGTGTATAGAAAGAATAGACAGGACAGGAGGGGAGGAGGGGTTATGCTATTAGTAAAGAAACACATAAAATCCAAGGAAGTGAAGCCAGTCGACATCGATGGACAGGGCAGTGTCGAGTCAGTTTGGTGTGACATAAGCATTGGGAGATCAAAATTGAGAGTAGGAGTGTGCTATAGGCCTAATGGCTCTGATGAGTATAATAAGATATTGTACAGGGAAATGGAGTGGGCCAGTAAATCAGAGAGTCTTATAATGGGCGATTTTAATTTCCCAGATATTGACTGGAATTTGTGGGTTGGTCACTTACACACTAGCCAGGCTTTTGTGGATTTATTGGATGATTGTTTTCTACATCAGCATGTTCGTGAGGCAACAAGAGGGAGCAATACTCTTGATCTGATTATCAGTAGTGATTCTTCACGCATTACGAATCTGCAGATAAATGAACCACTAGGTGGCAGTGATCACAGTGTGCTGAAGTGGGATTTACTCAAGGAGGTAACTACCATCAGAGGTAAAGGGAAGAGTTTTGTTTTCGTAAAGGCGACTAGGATGGTCTGAGACAGTATTTAAATTCTATACAGTGGGACCAACTGATGATGTTACCAACAGCAAACTCAAAATGGGAAGCATTCAAGGAACTAATCTTGGAAGCTACCAGGCTTTACATACCAACTAAGAAATATTGTTCAAGGTTTAGGCCTAAATGGTTGCCAGATGAACTAATGAGACATGTGGCAGAGAAGAAAAATGCATGGGATACATACAAATTAATGGGCGACATGGAAGCCTATGATAGATATAAGTTGGTCTGTAACCAAGTCACAAAGGAGATTAGGCAGGCAAAGGCAGACTACGAAAAATCTTTGGCAAAGGATGCAAAGAAAAACAGCAAACAGTTCTTTACTCATGTAAACTCTAGAAGGAAGGGGATGAATCAGATTGGTCCACTGGATATTGATGGTTCAACAGTTGAGGATCCTCCTCAGGTGGCTAACAATCTAAACGAGTATTTTGCATCTACATTCACGCATGAGGAGTTATTCAGGAAGGAGAATGACGTAGGTAAAGTAGACATTGGCAGTGAGCTAGATGATTTTGTAATACCTGAGAGGAAAGTGGAGGAGAGATTGAGGATAAACATAAAAAAGGCACCTGGGGTGGATGGGATCTATCCAGTTATATTAAAGGAGGCAGCAAAGGAAATAAGCAAACTCCTAGCCATAATTATGAGAGCTTCTTTGGACTCAGGGGAGGTACCCATAGACTGGAGATGTGCAAATGTAACCCCAATTCACAAAGGAGGATCAAAGGCTGACACAAGTAATTATAGACCTGTTAGTTTAACTTCTGTTCCAGGAAAATTAATGGAGGCACTGGTTAAAGAAGCACTGCAGGATCATCTAGACAAGAATTCAGTTATAGCTCAGACGCAGCATGGTTTTGTTAAGGGCAGGGCTTGCCTGACCAATTTGATTGGATACTATGATGTAGTCACAAAAGAACTGGATGCAGGGAATAACTTTGATATTATATATTTGGATCTTAGAAAGGCTTTTGATACTGTTGCACATGGAAGACTGCTGCACAAATTGGAGCAGTGTGGCATTGGAGACAAATTGCTTCTATGGATAAGGGGATGGTTGAGTGGCAGAAGACAGAGAGTGGTAATCAATGGACACTGCTCAACGTGGACTAATGTTATCAGTGGAGTTCCTCAGGGTTCAGTGTTGGGTCCGTTGTTGTTTTCGGTGTTTATGAATGATATTGATGATGGTATATCAAGTTTAATGTCCAAGTTTGCAGATGATACAAAGGTTGGCAGGGTTGTTAAGGACATTACTGACGCTATGCTGCTGCAACAGGATCTGGAAAGGTTGAACAGATGGGCTGAGAGGTGGCAAATGAAGTTTAACATTGACAAATGTAAAGTACTACATATGGGAAACGGTAACCCCAGAGCAACGTATCAACTCTGCAGTACTACACTGACAGTGGTGGAGAATGAAAAGGACCTGGGGGTTATTGTGCAGGCAGATATGAAGTTCTCAGAGCAGTGCAGACGAGCTGCAAGAGTAGCCCATGGTGTCTTGTCAATGATATACAGGAATTTTTCTAGCAGGGATAAGGAGGTGATTATTCCCTTGTATAAGGCAATGGTTAGGCCACATCTTGAGTACTGTATACAGGTCTGGAAGCCTCATTTCAAGAAGGATGTAGAGCTGCTGGAACGGGTACAGAGAAGGGCAACAAGATTAGTGAATGAAACAAAGGGTTGCTCTTACGAAGAAAGGCTTACGTTTTGCAAATTACAGTGTCTGGAGACTAGGCACCGGCGAGGTGATCTGATAGAGGTGTATAAGGCTTTGAATGGTTTGAGCATGCTCAATGCCAAAGGGATTCTTCCTCTTGCTCAGAATAATCACCTCAGAGGGCATACATTCAAATTGAGGAAGGACGGATGTCGGATAGATGTGCGGAAATTTGCCTTTGGCCAGCGGGTGGTTGGTTGGTGGAACCGACTTCCATCATTTGTTGTTGAAGTTGATAGCCTAAACAAATTTAAGGCTCAACTGCACAGCTATTTTGAACGAACGGAGGGGTGAAATGGGAGTAGTGGTTGTGTTTTTTTTTTTGTTTTTTTTTTGGCTGATTCTGAATAAGCTTGCTTTCTTGCATCATATGCCTCTACTAATGCTAATTCCCTTCACCAATCTTGTTGCCCTTCTCTGTACACGTTGAAGGAAATCTACATCCTTCCTAAAATGAGGCCTCCAGACCTGTACGCAGTACTCAAGACGTGGCCTGACCATTGCCTTATACAGAGGGACAATCACCTCCTTTTCCCTGCTAGCAAAATTCCTATACAGTATATCATTGATAAAACCCCATGACCTGCCCTGGCAGCCTGTCTGCATTGCTCAGAAAACTTCATATCTGACTGCACAATTACTCCCAGGTCTTTTTCATTTTCTACCACCTTAAGTGTAGTACCACACAGTTGGTACGTTTCTCTGGGGTTACTTCTACCCATATGCAGTACTTTGCATTTGTCAAAGTTAAACTTCAGTTGTCACTTCTTAGACCATCTGCCCAATCTAGATCCTGTTGCAGTAGCACACTGCCATTAATGTCATTAACAACCCTGGCAACCTTTGTGTCATCTGGAAACTTCGACATTAAGCCTCACATACCTTCATCAATATCATTGATAAATATACAAAACAGTGGACCCACACTGAACCCTGTGGGACTCCACTAATAAGATTAGTCCACGAAGAACAGCACCCATTGATTACCACCCTCTGTCTTCTCCCACTTAACCATCCTTTTATCCATTGTAGCAACTTACCCTTAATACCATTCTGCTCCAATTTGTACAATAGTCTTTCATGCGCAACAGTGTCAAAAGCTTTCCTGAAATCCAAATAGATGATATCAAAATTATTTTTTGCATCCAGTTCCTTTGTAACCATATCATAATATCCTATCAAATTCGTCAGACAAGACTTTCCCTTAACAAACCCATGCTGTGTCTGAATTATTGCTGCAGTCTTGTCTAGATGACCATGCAATGCATCTTTAACCAGTGACTTCATTATTTTACCCGGAACAGAAGTTAAACTAACTGGTCTGTAATTACAAGTGTCACCTTCGACCCCCCTTTGTAAATTGGGGATACATTTGCACTTCTCCAGTCCGTGGGAACCTCCCCTGAGTCCAAGGATGCTCTCATAATCGTCACAGGGTATCGTGATTCACACGGAAATAGCCGATGACGATTTACGGGTGAGTAATGATTTAATCCGTTGTGGAACCTGTGGAGTGTTTTCCAAGGTCGACCTGGTGACTATTCTTACCTCACCTGGGGATTATTTTCTTTGTGATCGATGTAAGGAGTGCACCGATCTTAAATTACAATTTGGTGCACTGATGGAACAATTTGAATCCCTGAAAAAACGGGTGTTGCCCTCGAGAACAATGCATCTGGGAGCTCGTCAGGGACTCAAGACTCCAGCAATCTACCAAGTGATGCACACCCGATTCGAGCCTCAAAAGAAAAACCAAGTGCAAACTACTCTGGTTAAAAAGGTCATTGTTTTATTAGGGGACTCCATTGTCAGGGAAACGGGGAATATTTTTTGTAATAAGGATAGGTGGAGTAGAACCAGGGTATGTCGGCCGGGAGCAACTATTGATGATGTCACCAACAGATTGTCAGATTTTAAAGGGGGTAAACAGAATATTATTTAACACCATTAAACAAAGGTGGTGCAAAAGTTTTTGCCAGTATTATTGAGGATACCTTAAAGGTTCAGGGAAACTGCTAGTTAGGGGGGATGTGGGTAATAATGATACGCGTTTATCTGATAATATTGTCTTGCACATACCTTAAGAGTTCTTATCTGTTAGCCCAACTGGACGTATTACCTAGATGTTCTGGGGGCAGAAACGTTTCACGTGAGCGGATAGCTAATATCAGGGAAGAGAGCCTAAAAAACTTCAAGGGTTGTGTTAGGGTTGTTAAATATACAAGAACAGTAAATCTTAATTGTTTATACAGTAACGTTAGAAGTGTCGTCAATAAAATGAGCGAATTCGAACTGCTGGTTAAAACAAGTAACGCGGACATAATAGGGCTTACAGAGACGTGATGCCACCCGGAAATTGGGGATCATGAGTTTAAGTACGGCTTGTATAATGTATTTAGGAACGATAGGGTAGATAGAAGGGGTGGTGGGGTAATGCTTCTTATCAGAAGCAGCCTGAGTGCGACGATTGCTTTCCCGGATTCAGACATTTCACATGCTAGTATAGAGTCTGTATGGTGTGAGATAGTTGGAAACAAAGGTATAATGCGAGTAGGAGTAATCTACAGACCAGGTGATTGTGAAGATTATGACAAAAGCCTCTAGATGCAAATGGAATGGGCAAGTAAGCGTCAATGCCTTATTATGGGTTATTTCAATTTGCCTCTAATTGATTGGAGTAAAATGGGAAGGAAACTCGACATGAGGAACAAAATTTTTAAATCAACTAGATGACTGTTATTTGTATCAGCATGTCAGGGAAAGTACTAGAGAAAAGAATATCCTAGACCTCATCATCACACATGAATCAGATGACATAACAGGGCTGACAGTAGAGGAACCAGTAGCAGGAAGTGATCACGGAGTTCTACGGCGGATGATGATGAGAGAGGTAATACAAGTAAAAGGCAAAGGAATGGGTTTTAATTTCAGAAAAGGAAATTACGATGCCTTAAGGTACTACATGGCCTCTACTAACTGGGTAGATATCGCGCAGAAAATGAATACATTTCAACTGTGGTACGCTTTTAAAACAATCACAGATGCCTTGAATGCACATATACCATTAAAAAAATACTCCACGAGGAGGGTTCCAAGTTGGATGAATAGTGAAGTTGCCGCATTACTTGAGCAGAAAAAGGTGGCATGGAAAGGTTACAGAGCAATAAAAAGTACTGAACCCTATAACAGCTACAAGGTGATGTGTAATAGAGCCACAGAAAAGGTTCGACAGGCAAAGGCAGTTTATGAGAAATCACTAGCAAACAGAGCAAAGAGGGGGGATAAAGAATTCTTCACTTATATAAATGCCAGGAAGAGCAGGACAAACAAGATCGGACCTTTACGTAAAGGAAAGGGGATAGTATTAAATACACAGCTGCCATTGCAGATGAACTCAACAGTTATTTTGCATCGATATTTACAAATGAAAAACCTTTTGTGGCAATAGGAAATTGTGGGAGCGAAGTTAAAAAATATGTAATTAATGATATTGAAATTTCGCAAAATTATTTAATGAAAAAACTTTCGAGCCTACAGACCAGTAACGCTCCTGGAGTTGATGGAATATACCCTATAATCTTAAGAGAGGCGGCAAGCGAGTGCATTGAACCATTGAGGCTAATTATGCGAGCATCACTAGACTCTGGGGAGATTCCCTTGGATTGGAAAAGTGCAAACGTATCTCCCATACATAAGGGTGGCTCTAAAAGTGAAGTTGGAAATTATCGACCTGTCAGTCTGACTTCAGTAGTAGGGAAAATCATGTTTAACAAATCTGGTTCGCTATTTCGAAAGGGTCACTCACGAGCTGGATTTAGGGAATAATTTCGACAGTGTTTATTTAGATTTCCGCAAAGCTTTTGGCTCAGTCCCACATGAGCGGTTGCTTTATAAGCTGGAACAGGTTGGAATCACTGGGAAAATCCTTGGATGGATAGAAGGATGGCTTCAGGGCAGGAGGCAGAGGGTTGTGATAAATGGCTATTCCTCAGATTGGGTTGATGTAAGACGTGGGGTTCCCCAAGGATCAGTATTAGGACCACTGTTGTTTTTAATTTTCATAAACGACATTAATGAAGGGATAGAGGGCGTGATGTCTAAATTTGCAGATGACGTTAAAATTGGTAGAGTAGTTAATGATCACTGTCAAGATGAACTTCTTCAGAGAGACCTAGATAGACTTCAGGAATGGTCAGAAAAATGGCAGCTATGCTTTAATCGAACAAAGTGTAAGGTATTATACCTGGGAAACAGTAATCCCAAAATAACTTATTCACTTGGTGGAGTTCAACTAAACCCAGTACTGGAGGAAAGGGACTTGGGTGTATCGATACGGTCAGACATGAAATTCTCTGAGCATTGTAAACAGGTTGCAAGGAAGGCCCATGGTGTCCTATCGATCGATGATCTATCGACCTTTTGCCTTCATGGGTGGTAGAGGCCGACAATTTGGGGAAATTCAAAGGTCAAGTGGATAGTACTTTCGGGTAAGGGAAGCGCATAGGATGATAGGTTTAATTTCCTTTTTTTTTATTAATTATTATTATTATTATTTGTTTGTTTTTATCATTGTTTTGTTCAGATTTTTTTTTTTTTTTTTGGCTGGTGCACCTTGCACCAGGCTTTCTTGCACCATGCGGCCATTACTAATGCTAATACTAATAATTATGGCTAAGGGTTTGCTTAGTTGCTTTGCCACTTCCTTTAATATAACTGGATAGATCCCATCCACCCCCAGGTGCTTTTCTTATGTTTAACTTCAACAGTTTCTCCTCCACTTTGCTCTGTTATTACAAAATCATTAAGTATCCTGCTATAATTTGATAACCTTCTGCCATTTTCAAACCTTGAAGTGGAGCAGGTCGGTTTTCATTTGGTTTACTATTGTAAAATGACTCTCATTCGGTTTTGTATAGACATCTCCAACTTGGTTGAAGACAATTAATACTCAAACACCAGCCAAGTAATTAAATATTTAATAAAATAAGATGATACAGTAAACTGGACTATTACAATAAATGCTAAAAATCAGTTAAAACAGTTAAAATCCAACAATGCTAAAATCGTTAAAATAAGTTACAATACCGGGAATCCGACGCTTTCGGAGACAGCTGTCTCCTTTCTCAACAGTGTACTGTTGTTACAATGACACGTCCTTAAGTAACAGGCCCAATGCACTCATGTGGCTCACCAGGAACATCGTCAATATTCTCTATTTGCGCTCCGGAGACGGAAGTGACCCGGGAGCGTGCAATGTGGAACCGATCATCGCGTCTGAGGACAATCGCCTCAAAAAGGGGGTGTAATCACACACCCCTGTTAATAGTATGACCGGATGAACCGATTCGCAAGCTCTCGAGCCACTTGCATTCCCAGAACCCATGCGCACGGTCAGTAATGACCGCATCCTCAGGAGAGATCCGATGTTGCTTCTCCCAAGTGTTTCGCCACAGCAGAAATTGGTTACGTCATCAACATGTTGTTGCTGTACATATCATTTGTTGAGTAGAACACAACTAGAATAGTTTTTCCAGTCTTCTTTGTGGAAATTCCAAGAAGTACTGGCTTTAGGGCATGACACGACCTGTGTTTGAATTGAACCTATAACAGGAAAATGGCCACTGTGGAATGGATCATTCAATGCTGACCATTTCATGCTTGGAAAAAGAGATGCTGAACAGATGGATAAGTCTATGGCAGATGTTGTATCTGTAGGTAGTTGAACATGAGTTGAAGAGCCAGTGTTTAATGCAGTCAGATTATGATTATCTAGAAACGTTTCAATTAATTGGCCCCCTCCTATCCACGGTGGAAGATCCCCCACAATGGATGGTAACCGTTGAAATCACCAAGTAAATAGACAGGAGGTCGCAGTTGTGTTAAAAGCTGTCAAGTTCAGTCTGGGAACAAGGATAATTAGGTGATATATAAACAGATGCAAGGGTTAATGATATTCCCATTGACACCCGAACTGCTACAATTTCTAAGGTTTCTAGTTGGAGATGTCTTGATAGTATGGTGGTTTGGACAAGAATAGCTACAGCTCCACGAATAGAAGAGTCAGAGTCCCTGTCTCGCCTAAACATAGTATAGTTTTGAATTTGAGAGAAACTTTTGGTGATAAAAATGTTTCCTGTAAGCATATGCCTACTGCATTAGTTTGTGATAAATCATTCAGGTCATCTATATTACTGCGTAATCCTCTACAGTTCCATTGTAGGAATTGTTCATTGGTTGGGTTTATTTGAGGATTGATTTAAACGTTTTTTCTGAGAAGGTTTCTGTTTGCTTAGTTTTGATTTTTCATTTCTGGAAAAGGTTGGGCATCCTGTGTCCATGGCATCATTGGCATGTAATTCTAGTACTCTGTCGTCATCCTCTGACTGAACCTCCATTTCCATGTTGCTATAGTGTGATTTCACTTTCTTCTGGTTTTCAACATTAGATTTTCTTGTTTTCAGCGAGGTTGAGATAGCATCAGTTGGGACACTGATTGGTGTGTTGCTGGTTTCATTGACTGTAGATTTCTTATTACACGTTAGCACAGTTTTGTCCCAGGTGCCAAAGGAAATGTTTGGTTCTATGGAGATGTACGTTTGAGTTGTAGCTGACCGACTGTTTTTAGGACCGATGCGCATGATCGGCTAGGCATGGTTAACAGTATTTGCTTCCTTGCTTCAGGTTGTGACTTTATATTTCTGGATTTTTGTTTTTTTTCCCGGTTTTCCAAAGGTCACATGCGTCAGAAAATGCAAGAAGGCTTCCTCTACAGCTTGGGCAAGTAGGAGTGGAAGCTTGGGAATGCTCCTTAGAGCCACAAATTGGACACACGGCATCCATCGCCTTGGCATGCCATCTTGGAATGGGATTTGGGATGTAGGGCCGAATCTTGCAGTTTAAATAACCTGCTTTAACTGAGGATGGAAGACTCAGAGTACTAAATGCCAAAATGATGGACCTGGTTGGTAGTAGGTTTCCATCTTTTTTGGTCATTATTCTCTGTGCACGAGTCATTTTTTGTTCCCTGAGCTCTTGTATTATCTCTTCTTTCACTGATAATGCCTTTAGAAGTGTTCAGTGTTATGGGGGTGTGACTGACACTGGAACACTGTTAAATGATGTTAATTTTAACAGCTTCTCTGAATGAGTTGCCTTAGAAGTTTTAATTAGAACGTCTCCCAGATTGGAGACGTTTAACCATTTTAGGAGATCCACAAACGGAATCTAAACATTTCTGTATTAGAAAAGGTGATAATTTGCCCACAGATTGTGTGGATAATGAGTGCATTATAAGAAATGCTGGCACGTCTTTATTCTGATTCTCTGTCCATAGTTGCTTCGGACGATTGGAGTCTTAGTCGATGTCAGTAATTTCTGATTTGGAGTTCGAGGGCTCTAAAGGTGGATAATTGCTTTAGCATTAGCATTAGCATTAGTAGAAGCATTTGATGCAAGAAAGCAAGCTTATGCAGCATCAGCCAAAAAAAAAAAAAAAAAAACCCACTTCCACTTCACCCCTCTGTTCGTTCAAAATACCTGTCCAGCTGAGCCTTAAACTTATTTAGGCTATCAACCTCCACCACAAGGGATGGAAGTCTGTTCCACCAACCAACCACCCGCTGGCTAAAGGCAAATTTCCGCACGTCTATCCTACATCTGTCTTTCCTCAATTTGAATTTATGCCCTCTCAGGTGATTTTTCTGAGCTAGAGGAAGAATCCCATCAGCATTGAGCATGCTTAAACCATTCAAGGCTTTATACACCTCTATCAGATCACCTCGCTGGTGCCTAGTCTCCAGACACTGTAATTTGCAAAACTTAAGCCTTTCTTCGTAAGAGCACCCCTTTGTTCCATTCACTAATCTTGTTGCCCTTCTCTGTACTCGTTCCAGCAGCTCTACATCCTTCTTGAAATGAGGTCTCCAGACCTGTATACAGTACTCTAGGTGTGGCCTGACCATCGCCTTTTACAATGGAATAATCACCTCCTTATCCCTGCTGGAAAAATTCCTGTATATCATTGACAATACTCCATGAGCTACTCTTGCAGCCCGTCTGCACTGCTCAGAGAACTTCATATCTGCCTGCACAACCACCCCGAAGTCCCTTTCATTCTCTACCACTGTCAGTGTAGTACCACAGAGTTGATACGTTGCTCTGGGGTTGCTGTTTCCCATGTGTAGTACTTTACATTTATCAATGTTAAACTTCATTTGCCACCTCTCAGCCCATCTGCTCAACCTTTTCAGATCCTATTGCAGCAGCATAGTGTCAGTAGTGTCCTTGACAACCCTGCCAACCTTTGTATCGTCTGCAAACTTGGACATTAAGCCCGATATACCATCATCAATATCATTTATAAATACAGAAAACAATAATGGACCCAACACTGAGCCCTGAGGGACTCCACTAATAACATCAGTCCACGATGAGCAGTGTCCATTGATTACCACTCTCTGTCTTCTCCCCCTCAACCACCCCTTTATCCATAGCAGCAATTTGCCTCCAATATCACACTGCTCCAATTTGTGTAGCAGTCTTCCATGTGCAACAGTATCAAAAGCCTTTCTAAGATCCAAGTATATAATATCAAAGTTATTCCCTGCATCCAGTTCTTTTGTGACTGCATCATAGTATCCAATCAAGTTGGTCAGGAAAGACTTCCCCTTAACAAAACCATGCTGTGTCTGAGTTATAACTGAAGTCTTGTCTAAATGATCCTGCAGTGCTTCTTTAACCAGTGCCTCCATTAATTTTCCTGGAACAGAAGTTAAGCTCACAGGTCTATAATTACTTGTGTCAGCCTTTGATCCTCCTTTGTGAATTGGGGTCACATTTGCACATTTCCAGTCTATGGGTACCTCCCCTGAGACCAAGGAAGCTCTCATAATTATGGCTAATTGTTTGCTTACTTCCTTTGCTGCCTCCTTTAATATAACTGGATAGATCCCATCCACCCCGGGTGCCTTTCTTGTGTTTATCTTCAACAGTTTCTCCTCCGCTTTACTCCCAGTTATTTCAAGATTCTGTAGCTTACTGCTAGAGTTGAATACACCTCTGGCATTCCCCACGCGGAATAACTCCTCATGTGTGAATGTCGATGCAAAATATTCATTTAGTTTGTTAGCTACCTGAGCAGGATCATCAACACTTGACCCATCAATATCAAGTGGACCAATCTGATTCATCCCCTTCCTTTTAGAGTTTACATAAGTAAAGAACTCTTTGCTGTTTTTCTTTGCATCCCTTGCCAAGGATTTCTCGTAATCTGCCTTCGCCTGCCTAACCTCCTTTGTAACTTGGTTGCATATCAACTTGTATCTATCATAGGCTTCTGTGTCATGTGTTAATTTGTATGTATCCCATGCATTTTTCTTTCTTGATTAGACCGGGGTTCGAGCCCGTCACCACCAAATACGGAGTATGCGGAAAAGTCAAGGAATGACCACCGCATATCCCGGAGCAATATGGCCTTAGTTTCGAATGCTCCTAAAAACCAAACAACAACAACAACAGCATTTTTCTTCTCTGCCATATGCCTCATTAGTTCATCTGACATCCATTTTGGCCTAAACCTTGAACAATATTTCTTAGTTGGTATGTAAAGCCTAGTAGCTTCCAAGATAAGTTCTTTGAATGCTTCCCATTTTGAATTTGCTGTTGGTAACATCATCAGTTGGTCCCACTGTATAGAATTTAAATACCGTCTCAGTCCATCGTAGTCGCCTTTACGGAAGCAATAACCCTTCCTTTTACCCCTAATGGTAGTTACCTCTTTGAGTAAATCCCACTTCAGCACACTGTGATCACTGCCACCTAGTGGTTCATTTATCTGCAGATTCTTAATGCATGAAGAATCACTGCTGATAATCAAATCGAGAGTATTACTCCCTCTAGTTGCCTCCCGAACATGCTGATGTAGAAAACAATCATCCAATAAATCCACAAAAGTCCTGCTAGTGTGTGAGTAACCAGCCCCCAAATTCCAGTCAATATCTGGGAAATTAAAATCTCCCATTATAAGACACTCTGATTTACTGGCTCACTCTATTTCCCTGTACAGTTCCTTATTATACTCATCAGAGTCATTAGGCCTATAGCACACTCCTACTCTCAATTTTGATCTCCCAATGCTTATGTCACACCAAACTGACTCCACACTGCACTGTCCAGCGATGTCGACTGGCTTCACTTCCTTGGTTTTTATGTGTTTCTTAACTAATAACATAACCCCTCCTCCCTTCCTATCCTGTCTATCCTTTCTGTAGACGTTGTACTCCCCAAATTGCAGTTCTGCATCCCTTATATCTGTGTGACACTACGTCTCTGATATCCCAACAATATCTGCCTTCGATGTTTTGAGCAATACCTCAAATTCATCAAATTTATTTACTAAACTCCTAGCATTGGTGTACACGCAAGTATACCTGCACCTGTTTCTATTCTTAGCTACCCTAACACAACCCATGTGTTTACTTGTACCGCAATGGCTCCCAGCAGTCTCTGAAATACCATGCATCTTGTTTTTCAGGCTTCTGCTCATTCTAATAGAAGCAGTGCAAGAATCTCTTTCACCTCTGCCAGTGGCTACTGTCAATCTATTGGTCTTTGTCTCCCCCCAAGCTAGCAGTTTTCCGACCCACCTAACACTGCCTCGATAGCATCAGCAAATATTCTTGCACCCTTTCTATTTAAGTGTATCCCATCACTGTAGAAGCAATCTCTCCTGTTAACAAGTACAGTCCAGGCTGAAAAAAATTCTACCCCTTGAGACTTGCACAATCTTTCCACGGCCGAATTGATCGACAAGGCTCTCATCATATACTCCCTCCTATCGTGTCTGGGCAGAATTGCAGACACTTTCAAATTCAACCCTAATTCTCGGCTTTTGTTCAACAGTGACCTGTACTTGTTAAGTAATTCTGCCGGTCTCCTACTCTTAATATTATTAGTGCCAACGTGTACAACTATATCACCTTTTGTGCCCTTAAAAGATGATATTCGCTCTACAACGTCATCAACCTTTGCCCCTGGCAGACATACCCTGGTCCTGTTCCACCTATCTTTTTTACAAAGCATGTTCCCCGTTTCCCTGACAATAGAGTCACCAACAACTACTAGTTCCTTCGGGACCAGCGCATTCTGCCTTGGGGGTTGTCTCTGTGTCACGCGATGCCCAAGTGCAAGCTCTGGCGTTGATGTGGGCAGCTGAGAGCTTGATGGGCCCCTCAATTTAGTTTCTTCGAGGGCATCCACCCTGTCCTTCAAGCTCTCATATAGGCCCAAAAGAACGCCGAGTTGTTGCCTGATATCGATACACTCCTTGCATCGCGCACACACAAAGACATCCCCCTTGGCAGTATCATGTCCCGTACCCGATTGCTCTGCAAACATCAAGCAAACAGTGCATTTTATAAGGCTGTGAGTCAGAGGACAACTGCCCCCCTCAGTTCTGCTCTGAGCCACAGCACTTCCATTAGCTTGAGCCTTTTGCTTTGCTGCTCTGGTCTGAGTCATGCTTATATCAATGATGGCTCCTTTTGGCTCTGGGGGTTTCTTTACCACCAGGTTACCGGCAGTGCCTGGTGTGACCACGTGTAAAGTAGTGGGGTTGGTAACAGAACTATCAGAAAAAGAAAGGTGGCTTCCGTTTTTTGTCCTGTACAAGAAATTTTTGTAACAAGAGCTGTTATTAAATAAATATATGGCTTAAAGAGAGGAACGTAAAATAACTGTAGATCACTTTTAGGAAATCGCACTTAAGCACAGAGAAATCGCTTAGTCACAATCGCTTGGCACCTGGGGCCAAGTACAGAGAAGGTAAACAAGACTAGTGAGGGGAACAAAAGGGGTACTACAACGAAGAAAGGCTTACATTTTCTAAATTGCAGCGTCTGGAGATCACCTGCAAAGTGGTCTGATTGAGGTGTATAAGGCTTTCAATGGTTTGAGCGAGCTCAATGCTGATGGGATTCTTCCTCTTGCTCAGATTACAAATTTGAGGGGGCATAGATTCAAATTGAGGAAAGACAGATGTAGAATAAATGTGCGGAAATTTGTCTTTAGCCAGCGGGAAGTTGATTGCTGGAACAAACTTTCATCTGTCGTTGTGAGAAATCGCTTAAATAATTGATACCTTAAATAAATCCAAGAAAGAAGTGGACAAACTTTTGCAGCGAATTGATGAGTGAAATGGTTGGTTTTTTTTTTTTTTTTGGTTGATGTATAAGCTTGCTTTCATGCATCATATGCCTCTGCTAATGCTAATATCATGATAGAGGTGACTGTATGCTGCATACCTGTTATTTTTTTATTTATAATAGTTTTAAGTGTATTAAAGTTGCCGAAGGAAATGTTACATTATGAAATACATGTAATTGTGACCGATATTATTATTGTTTTTATAATTTAGTGCCACAATTGCTGAAATGTAAAGTAAATGATAGTGTTTCTAAAAGTATATTAGCTAATTTAGTATCGATGAAGTTTTGTATGGTTACCACAAGCATTAACTGAGAGCATAAAAGGATTATTGCATAACAGATCTAGTGGTGGTTTTATTTTTTTTTGCTAAATGGCAAGAGTAATTAAAGAAAAAAAAAAAACAAGGTTGGTACGATACGATGGTAAAGAAATTATATCAGGCGCCTTACTTGCCATTATGCTCAAAGATTTTTCTAATAGTTATCTGTCATATCAAAATTGCTAATTTCCTGTGACTTAGCTTCCCTCACACAGCCTTTTCTCAGCACGGTCTTTCGTCAGTAAAGACCAATGCAAAGTACCTAACCTATTCAATTCATCTTCAGCATCAGCTGGGTTCTCTAAGACTTTCCCACACTCACAAGGGTCTGATCTGATTAGCTTTCTTCTTCCTTGTAATCACATGCGTGAAAAATTATTTGTGGTACTATTGCGAATCAACTTGTAACTATTGTAGGCTTTACTACTTTTCGTGGCTTTGTAACTGTCCCATGCTATATTTTTCTGCTCTATTAAACCAGCCAGTTCCCTCTGCAGCTATTCATTTCAGCATCTTTCTCCTGCAATATTTTCTTAAAGGTATGTATGCATTGTTGGCTTCTGTGATTTTTGCTTTCATGCAAAAATTATTTGAATTATGGAATACTTAAAAGTATTCCATAATTCAAATATATTCATCATCCCTCTGCAATCCACCCAATTCACAGATGCCATATAATACCTTAAACTGTCAAACCTGTGCTTTTACCTTTAACTATTGCAAATCTTTCATCTCCCAACAGACAACTGCATGAGTATTACCTGCCAATGGTTCCCGTATTTTAAGCCCTGCAATATCATCTAATTTGTAATAATAAGGTCAAGAACATTCTCAGCCCTAGTATCATCTTTGACATGCTGGTACAAATAATAATTATCTAGTTTATTTAGTAATATTTTTCTCCCAGGTGTTTCTATTTCACTTATTCCAGTCAATCTGCGGCAGATCAGTCACCCATAATAAGACATTTTTGCTTGCTTGCCCATTTCATCTGCATGTAAAGACTCTCATCATACTTTCACAATCTTCTGGTCTGTAGATTACTCCATTATGCTTGCTTGAATTCTAAAAGCACCTTTCTGCAACTTATTCTGCTTGTGATATTGCTATTTCTAGCACTCAGGAGAAAGTAAAATTAAAACTGCCAGAAGACTTTTAATCATGTTCATATTTTGCATGCATACATTTTGTTCACATCATGCACATTAACTGGGGGGGGAATCCAAATACTTTTTCTAGAGTATTGTATTGAGCTTATCAGGAACCAGTTTGGGATCATTAGTAAGGTGACAGTATCAAGGACACTTACCGTAAATGTTACTGAAGTTGATTCTTTCAGAATAAATTATACTTCTATGTATTAGATGCATGGAGTTTAACAATCTAAAATTAAATTTGTGCATTAATAGACAAGACTGGATCTCATAGAAAGCAACTTGATTCCATGGAGCACAAAAAAACTGTGCACTTGCAGGGACCCAAGGGTCTGGTGATGTGCTAGGAGATGCACTGCTGACTCAGGCCCCAGATGTCAGTCAAGAGGACTGTTTTGGATCAACAGCAGATAGTCTCAATGAGGATTATGAGAGAAACTGGAAATGTACAAGTATTTTGTAATAAAGAGTAGTGGAATAGAATCAGATTATGCTTGCCTGGTGCAACAATGAATAATGCCATGAAACCGGTTGTTAGTTCTTAAGGGATTAATGGTGTTTTGGTAATACATGTAGATCTAGAGATGATCAATTTACAGTTTAAAGTATGCGACAAAACACCAATGTATGCTACCCTCTGAAGAAGTATTGAAGACAGTGACATCGATGTCTTCAATAGCATGTCCAGGCTGACTGCTGACTCCATCGTGGGTAGGCTTTCTAACAATGAACAATAGACAGCAGTAGATGTGGTTCTCCATCCCTCTTCTACATCAATAGATGCAGAGACAATTGCATCAAAAAGTATTGGCAGGCTTTATTTGCAATTTTTTTTTAAAATTCTGATTAATTTTTGACAGTAATTTTGCTCTAGTGCCAATAAAACATTTTTTTTTTTTTTTTTAACTATTTGCATACAATTCAATTTTTACAAAATATCCTGAAACTTGCTTGACAGAGCCCACTTCAATGAAAATTCACTGCAGCAGACCCATCCATGCATGACAAACTCAATAAGGAAAAGGTAATGATACCCAAGTAATCACCATTCCAATAAATAAAAAAATACAGACACTCCCTGACTTACATAAGGGTTGTGTTCTGCGGAACTCTGCATAAGTCGAATTAGCATGAGCATTAGAAGAGGCACATGATGCAAGAAAGCAAGCTCACACAGAATCAGCCAAAAAGGGAAAAAAAAAAAAAAAAATCTTCCCATTTCACTGATCCAATCATTCCAAATGTTTGTCAAGTTCTGCCTTAATTTAAGCTGTTAACTTCCACAACAACAGATGAAAGTTTGTTCCTGCAATCTACTACCTGCTAGCTAAAGGCAAACTTCCGCACATCTATTCTACAACTGTCTTTCCTCAGTTTGAATCAATGCCCCTTCAGGTTTGTAATCCAAGCAAGAGGAAGAATTCCATCAGCATTGAGCCTGCTCAACCCATTCAAGGCCTTATACACCTCAATCAGATCGCCTCGCAAGTGCCTAGTCTCCAGAAGCTGCAATTTGAAGAACTTAAGCCTTTCTTCATAAGAGCACCCTTTTGTTCACTTCACCAGCCTTGATGCCCTTCTCTATACTCGTTCTAGCAATTCTACTTCCTTCCTTCCTTCCTAAAATGAGGCTTCCAGACCTGTACGCAGAACTCAAGTTGTGGCCTGACCATTGCCTTATACAAGGGGATAATCACCCCCTTATCCCTGCTCCTGTATATCATTGACAAGACTACATGAACTACTCTGGCAGCCTGTTTGCATTGCTCAGAAAACTTCATATCTGACTGCACAATTATCCCTAGGTGTCATTCATTCTCTACTACCCTGAGTGTAACACCACCCAATTGGTACACTGCACTGTCCAGCCATGTTGACTAGCTGTACTTCCTTGGATTTTGCGTTTCTTAACTAATAGCATAATCCCTCCTCCCTTCCTATCCTTCTTGTACACATTGTATTCCCCAAATTCCATTTCTGCATTCCTTATATCTGTGTGACACCATGTCTCTGATATCCCAAATATCTGCCTTTGATATTTTGACCAACACCTCAAGTTCATCAAATTTATTTGTCAAACTCCTAGCATTGGTGTACAGGCAAGTATACATGCACTTGTTCCTATTCTTAGCTACCCTAACATAGCCCTTGTATTTAATTGTTCTGCAATGGCTCCCAATAGTCTGAAATTCCCTGCACCTTGTTTTCCAAGCTGCTGCTCATTCCAATAGAAGCAGTGCAAGAATCACTTTCACCTCTGCCAGTGGCTACTTTTAATCTATTAGTCCATGTATCCTCCCTCCAAAGCTAGAAATTTTCCGACGCACCTAACATTGCCTCGATAGCATCGAGGCAGTGTTAGGTGGGTTGGGTTTGCTGTTGTTAAGCTGAAAGTTTCAATCTGAGTCTATATGTATGTAGACGTTCTACATACATATAATGTAATTATTTGGTACATTTCAATTACTGAGTGCATTTGCATTGCATTTATGATTTCTGAGTGTGAAAAGCATCAAATATAGAATGTTACATAAACATCATGTTTTTGGCCATGTGACTGTTGATAAACTTGTAGAAGTTTTAAACATTTTACAAGGAAGCTATCATGATTTGAATGTGCACTAGGTTTCTCAGCATGTGGTGCCTTGCATACTTACTGATGAGATTGTTACAAGCAGATGACAGTTTTTGTGGTGATCGCATAATGCATCTGATAATCTATTGCTCCCAAAGTTCATCACCCACAAAGAAAGCATGAATCATCAACCAGAAAATTGCCTCCTTTGCCATGATCAAAATACTTGTTGCAAGACAGGTCAAAAGAGAAATTAATGTTTGAACTTTCTTTTTACGACAGTATATTTACATATTATGAATTCTTTACTTAACAGAATGAATGCTACTGTGAATAAGGAAAGATGTATGCTGCACCAGCCTGTGAGGCAATTTGGCAAAAGTGTCCAGAATGGTGAACAACAAAAGATTTGTTGCTCACCATTCACACACGAACGCACGCATCATTTCTCGTGGATTAAGAGGAGGAGAAAAAATCACCATATGATTTCTTACTTCTCTAAAGGTTAAATAATGCTTATGGGGTTGGTTTTCCATATCAAAAATGAGGTTGTTGACTTAAATCAAGATGCTCTCTGCCAGAACAGTTACAGAACTGCTACATAAATTATGCTATCAACAGTGGCAAAAGTGCATTACTATTCAAGGAAAGTATTGAAAGCAGTTGTGTCCAGATTTAGTTGTTACATGAGTCAGGGAACTCTTTGGCTAAACCGCACGCACGCACACCTTTCTAAAACAATATATCTGGAAGAGCAAAAAAAATAAGAAAAAACAAACCTGTGGTTCAATAATAACAGTTTTATTTGATGGTCATTATTATTTTTAAAAGTCTTTTTACAGAAAAAAATCAAGTAATTTACATAATGTTTACAAAATTGCAGTTGAGAATGTTTTTTTGTGGGACTGGTATTAGAATACACTGTGCATTATATGGATACATTATGAACAAAGTACCCTTAATTTTGCAATGAATTCCCTTAATTTTGCAATGAATTCCCTTAATTCAATAAAATATTTCCATATCCCATTTGCAAAGACTGCTTGAAACCATTAGTGCGGCTTCTCTATATACATGAGTGGCATGGTTAGCTCCAGTACGTCCACTTTCTTTCATTTCCCATCATTACAGACTTCACAAGACTAGATGACTTCAGAGACTTCTCTCAAATAAAGTTATTACATCAACTGGTTACATCATTATTTGTGTAGTCATTATAGCCAGTTTAATCAGCTGCTCTTTTACACAAAGTAACACACTCATTTGCGAAGGATACTGTAAAATTGGTTTTTACTCCAACAGAATTTAATCCATCTTGACATTATGGTATATATAACGCACAAAGCTCAGTGATGCAAAGAATGACACAGTGCCAAGTGCCAAAAAGAAAACGTAACATGTAAGCAAGGTGTACCCAAAGAACTCTACTGCTTGCAACATCCCAGTCATGTTAGAACGGCGATAATAATAAAAAGTGGCATAAAAAAAAACAAATATTCCTGTTGACCTAGGAAAAGAAAAAATGCATATTATCTCAACAACACTTATATTGGGTAAAAAGCAATAACAGCAACTGTAATAGATGAAATTCTTAACAGTTATGGTTTCAACAGCAAAACTTGATTTTTCAAACTTCCCCGGAATTAATTTATTTTAAGAATTATACAAGGTGTGGCTATTAAATAATGAGACAGTTGCAATAAAATAAATATAGTTAAATATTTCAATATTTTACAAGTTACTTCTTGTAAAATATTGAAATTATAGTTGGAGATTGATTCTAATCAATGTCCATACTCGGTCCACATTTTCATCAGTTTTCATGGACACTGGATGGCCTGGTCATTCATTCATTCTAGTTAGTTAGTTAGTTATTTGGTTTTTAGGAGCATTAGCAACTAAGGCCATATTGCTCCGGGACATGCGGTGGTCATTTTCTGACCTTTCCGCATCCTCCGTATTTGGTGGTGACAGGCTCGAACCCTGGTCTAATCAAGAAGCATGTGCTACGCACTGCTGCTCCTTCCTACCTGGCTACGGAGGCGCCTCCTTGGTCATTCATCATGTTCCATAGTCACTTACTTCTAAAAATCTTTTGACATTGAAACATGCAAGCTCTTGACATACAGTAGTAGCACCCTTTCCATAAACATGGTGTTGTTGTTGTATTTGGGTTTTTTGGCACAAGGTCCTCTTGGGCCTCTTCATGATTTGTTTTTCATTATGATCACAGTTTATTATACAGATTTATGCATTTCAAATAATTAAACAGTTCCTCGAAATTTGCATCATTGCCAAGAATATGAAATAAAGTTACGGGTTCCTGTAAGTTGGATAGGGAGCTGAAGCTTGATTTTCTGACTGTTGAATGTTGGGGACATTCTATGAGGATATGTTTTATTGTTAGCTGCGACTGACAAAAGAAACACTGAGGAGGATTCTCTCCCATAAGCAAACACAGGTGAGTTGAATGTTGGGGACATTCTACGAGGATGTGTTTTATTGTTAGCTGTGACTGACAAAAGAAACACTGAGGAGGATTCTCTCCCATAAGCAAACACAGGTGAGTTGGATGCGAATGACCAATGCGAAGCCTTGCTAGAATCACTTCTTGCCGCCTACTTCTCCTGGAACTAGATGTCAACAGTTGTGGCTCTTGTTTTATCTGCAGCAGTTTATTATTGATTTGAGTTTTCCAAAGGTGAGACCATTGTTTCCTGCTTGTTGTTTTAATGATAGATTTGTAATCGGTGTAGGGAACTTTTAGTTGTCTGGAAGATCCAGAGTAGGGATGTTTAGCAGCATCATCCGCATGTTCATTACCTGGGATGCTGACATGACCAGGGATCCAGCAGAAGGTAACCTTCTGATTGACTGTTTGATAGTAAAATAACTTAGATTGGATCTCTTTAAGAATGGGGTGAGAGGGAGAAAATGTAGATTGAATGGCAGTGATTGCACTTAAGGAGTCTGTATATATCAAAGATTCCTTGATATGGTAGTGGTTTATATTATCTAGAGCCAGTTTTATTGTGAATAATTCTGCAGTATAGATACTGCATTCAACAGAAAGAGAGAAACAGAAAGAGACACAGTTACTGAGAAGGTGGAAGACACTGCTGCAGCACCTACTGCTGTATCTGTTTTGGAGCCATCAGTATAGATATGTACTTTTTCTGAGTTTCCCAAGGAATGCGATTTATGGAGTTGTTGAAAATTTGTATTAGCCAGGGAGTTCTTCCCCCATCTTAAAAAGAAATTGTCACAGAGAGGTACGAATTCAGTCCAGGGAGGTTCAGGAGTACCAAGGTCTTGGAAAACATTCTGAAAATTAATGTTCCAACTGATCATGAGCTTATCTTAGCTTCCAAGATAAGTTCTTTGAATGCTTCCCATTTTGAATTTGCTGTTGGTAACATCATCAGTTGGTCCCACTGTATGGAATTTAAATACTGTCTCAGTCCATCGTAGTCGCCTTTACGAAAGCAATAACCCTTCCCTTTACCCCTAATGGTAGTTACCTCTTTGAGTAAATCCCACTTCAGCACACTGTGATAACTGCCACCTAGTGGTTCATTTACCTGCAGATTCTTAATGCATGAAGAATCACTACTGATAATCAAATCAAGAGTATTACTCCCTCTAGTTGCCTCCCGAACATGCTGATGTAGAAAATAATCATCCAGTAAATCCACACGTTGGCACTAATAATGTTAACAGTAGGAGACCGGCGGAATTACTTAACAAGTACAGGTCACTGCTGAAAAAAAAAAAAGCTGTGAATTAGGGCTGAATTTGAGAGTGTCTGCAATTCTGCCCAGACACGATAGGAGGGAGTATATGATGAGAGCCCTGTCGATCAATTCGGCCCTGGAAAGATTGTGCAAGGCTCAAGGGGTAGAATTTTTTTCAGCGTGGTCTGTACTTGTTAACAGGAGAGACTGCTTATACAGGGATGGGATACACTTAAATAGAAAGGGTGCAAGAATGTTTGCTGATGCTATCGAGGCAGTGTTAGGTGGATTGGAAAACTGCTAGATGAGCTCTTGCAGTCGAAGCCCTGCGGGGCGATTCTCATTAGGTTTATTGTGATATAGCATAGTGTATTGAGGGTTAAACAAGTGCTGTCAGCTAGGATGTGATGGAATACTCTTAATCTTTAGTGCATAGTTACACAATAAGGATTTTCTCCTTAGATGCAATGGAGGTTCATTTGCTTCAATATACAGGCTGTGGACTGGAGATGTTCTGAAGGCTCCCACAGCTATCCTAAGGGCACTATGCTGTATGGCGTTCAGACGTAATAGCGAACTTTTCCTAGCGGAGTCATAGACAGGTGACCCATAATCTAGATGTGATCTTATTAAAGCTCTATAGAGATGACGGAGAGAGCGTCTGTCAGAATCCCAGGACATAGCAGAGACAGCTCTTAGGATGTTCAGTTTTTTAAGACATGTAGTTTGAAAGTAAGATATATGGGAAGCAAAGTTCAGTTTAGTATCAAAAAATAATCCCAACAGATTGTTGGTAATAGGAATCAGGCTGTTTTTCAAAAATATTTCTGGATCTGGTTGTAGTTTGCTTTTCTTACAAAAATGAATTGCAGTAGATTTTTTTTCTGCTAAAGAATAACCATTCCGTAATGTCCATGATTCTATTTTAGCTATGGAAATTTGAAGTTGTCTTTCAATGGTGTTCATAGTTTCGGATTGACAAGAGATAATAAGGTCATCGGCAAACGTGCTAATATGACATGGGAAGTACCAAATACTACTGTATTTCGTACTTCCCGTGTCATATTTGTAATTCTTACTGCAAATAATGTTGGACTGAGAATGGACCCCTGCGGTACACCCTCCTCTTCTTCAAATGATTTGGATAAATTGTTCATATACCTTATCTGAAACGTTCTGTTGCACAGAAAGTTTTGAATAAATTGAAGTAACTGACCTCTCATGCCGAAAGAATGCAGATCTTTAAGTACACCATATCGCCAGGTGGTATCGAAGGCTTTCTCAATATCGAGATTAATCATGACTAGATGTTCTCTCCTTATGAAGGCATTACGGATGTTTGCCTCTGCTTTTATCATCACATCTAGCGTTGACCGGTTCTTTTGAAATCCATACTGGCTGCTGTTTAGTAAGTTGTTTGCTTCGAGGAACAATGTTAGCCTCCTGTGAACCATTTTTTCCAAGACTTTTCCTAAACAACTAGTCAGTGAAATCAGCCTGTAGTTATGCGGAAAGGTAAGATCCTTTTCTGGCTTCGGGAAGGCTACAACAATTGAGTGACGCCAGGAGAGTGGATAGGCATTTTCTAAAAAAATTCGGTTGTAATATTTTAACAATGTTCTTTTTGCTCTGTTGTCAATTTAACATTATATAATAGACCCCATCTGGCCCAGCAGCACTACTGGTTGTTTTATTGAGTGCCCCTAGAAATTCTGTTAATGTGAATGGCTGGTTGTATTTTTTTTTTTTTTATGTAAACCACAAACACGAGAGGTATTAGAGCATATAGTACTTAGTACTGTGCTTGGGTTGGAGACTGAGAAGACAAAAGAAGATATTTGTTGACATTGGACTTGAACTTCTGTAGACTGTAATTTTCAGGAAATACGTATGAAGGAAGGTTGTTCCAGAAAATGGCAGTTGAATGAATAAACGAGGATGATGAAAGGTTGGTTCTGTGAGTTTGAAGTTGGACAGTAAATGGATGTTGGCTGGTGGCGGCATGTGTTCGGACTGTTTTGAAAGAGAGAGCGGAAATTATAGAAGCCAATTCAGAAGAACAGTGCCCATGGAAGTATCTGTAGAAGAGCCATGCAGCAGAAACAGCACGCCTATGAGACAGCGAGTGGAGAGACTCTGTTAGAGATGAATCATTAATTAACCTAACTGCCCTCTTCTGAATGGAATCAAGAAGCCTGAGAGAGGTTTTGGGGGCACCACCCCAGATGTGAGAACAATATTCCATGGCTGGGCGGATTTGCGATTTATACAGAGTGAGCAGCTGTTTGGAAGAAAAGTAACGCTGAGAGCGAAAGAGAAATCCAAGTTTTTCGATGCAGAGGAAGCAATATTTGTAATGTGCTTGTGCCAAGAGAGATTGGAAGTCAAGGTAATCCCCAAAAGACATATATATCATTTTGCCTAGAAATCGGAATGTCACTAAAGATAAGCATAGGAGCAGAAGAATCCTTTTTGCGAGGTATAAGACAAGACTGAGTTTTGGAAGGGTTGAAATCAACTAAGTTGTCTTTGCCACACTGTAGAATTACCTGAAGATCGGCATTTAAGGAATTGGTAGCACATTTTCGAGAAGTTGAAGCTGATTGAGCAGTTTCTCAAAATGGAAAGTGGAATGCAATGTGCTTTCATCGGCAAAACTATGGTTAGGATTTCCAGTCAATGGAAGAAGGTCATTAATATACAAGAGGAAAAGTGTGGGAGAAAGAACTGAACTTTGGGGGACACCGGCATTAGTGGAGAAATTAGAAGACAGAGAGCCATCTACCATCACCCTCAGTGAGCGATCAGAGAGAAAACTGGATAACCAATTACTAAAAACTGTTAGCAAACCATAAGATGGAAGCTTGTTTAGAAGACCTTTATGCCAAACACGATCAAAAGCCTTTGAGATGTCAAGAGCAACTACTTGTGTTTCACCGAACCTTTCCATTGAATTAGTCCATAAATGAGTAACATAAGCCAGAGTATCACCAGTGGATCGACACTGACGGAATCCATACTGGCGATCGTTGATCAGACGGAAGGTTTCAAGGTAGTTTAAGAGTTGGCAGTTAATTGATTTCTCCATTACTTTAGAAAGAGTAGACGTAATTGCAATGGAAAGATAATTGGATGGAAGGGATTTGTCACCCTTTTTAGCAACTGGCTGGATATGAGCAAATTTCCAAGCAGAAGGAAAAACACCTTTGGAATAAGAAAGTGAAAAAAGGCGGCAAAGAATAAGAGTAAGTTCAAGAGCACAGGCTTTGAGAACAAGTGGAGAAATACCATCGGGACCTGGAGCTTCCTTAGCATCAAGATTCGTAAAAATCCTTCTGACATCCTATTGACAGAAGACCACAGGAGGCATTGAATGGAGCGTGTTGGGAATGGTGGGAGGTGTTTTACCTAGGTCATTAATACATTAGTTGGAAGAAAAATGGGATGCTAGCAGGTCAGCTTTATTCTTGGCTGAAGTGACAACAAAACTATCTGGTTTGGACAGAGGTGGGAGCAGAGATGGGCAAAGTTGCGGCCAATAGCTTTGGCAAGAGGCCAGAATGCTCGGCTACCATTAGGGCAAGAAGCAAGTTTTCTACTCTTAGCCTGTTCAAACTTGAGTTTGGACTGATTAATAACTGCTTTACAATTGTTGCAAGCTTTGGTGTAAGCAGAAAATGCAACTGAGAATTAGAAACAAGCCAATTACGATGGGGTCTGGAAAATTTACCGCCAACAATTTACCGCCTCGTCAGTTTATCACATTTTACTGTCTAGAAGCAATGAGATGTGGAATGAGGAATGTTGCATATCGTAATTGAGTCTAGGAAAATTTACCGCCGCATCAGTTTATTTCACTTTACCGTCTAGAAGCAATGAGATGTGTTTGGTCAAATCATAAAAAGTTATTTTTTATTTAGTTTCTGCCTTAAGCTATGATTAGCATATTTTTGGAATTCTATGAACTATGAGGGAATAGTACGGAAATTAAAAAAACACATGTATGGAAATATGTTATTTAATAGGTAGGTTATATATTTTAATAGTTACATGTATCACAAAAATAGTAAAAAATCCATTATTTGAACAATATAACAATTGGTTAATTTTAAAATAAACTAATTATAGCATAATGTATGTCATAGTACACTGCAAAAATTCAAAATGAATGTTTATACAATCTTCAGAATCAGTCACGTTGGGATAATTAATTACTGAGAAACTGTAATATTTACAACACAGTATGTAAATTATTAATAAGAAATATTATGCGCTATACCTCTTAGATAATCAACAATATCACCCCGTTCATCGTATGCACTAACAAGCCTTTTAATTCGTTCATCACAATCGCGATACTTCATTTTTTTGTTGCCCGAGTAACTTCCACTTAATATTGTTCAATGCGCATTTCGTTAATACTTTGTTCTTTTTTAATGCAATCGATAAATTTAAAAATGATGGGATGATAAGCGGTGACTTGTTCCTCAAATCCTCTATGCCACCCTTCAACAGAATTATTCGTTCTTGGTAATCCTTCAAGAACAAGCTGGCATACGTTCCACATTTCATGGGAATACTTTGATACCATTTTCACACAAATGTTCAAAAACGACCATCACAATTGGAGTGGGCACAAATGCAATTGCTGCCAAAATTCGCATATTTAAGGCAAAATTAGCATCAGTTTCATAACGTTGTTTCAATCCATTATTCTGAATGGAATGAAAAATACATTGTGAAAAGTGGACAAAACAACCCTGTTGTGAATTGTCAGGAAAAACCCTTCTGGCCATCATCGCTGTCTCAAAATCTATAGTTATTGATTGCGGGGACATAGCCGGTTCCAATACTTTCAGCTGCTGTAGTAGAGATACATACGTTTCCTCAGACTTGTTAGGCAATAATGCATAAACTAATGGAAGCGATATTTTGTCCTTGAATCCATCTATCGTATACAGCTGATAAAAAAGTAAGGGAACAGTTTTGAAAGTCCCACTGGCATACCAGTGTTCACTTCGCGCTAACAACTGCAAATTTATTTTCGTACTGAAAATTAACGTACGATTGTCCTCGGGTTCAGAATCAAATTGTAGAAACAATTCTCCATTGCATAATGTTTTATATTCTTCTGTTAAAACTGTCTCTACGATGCGTTGGAAGAACTGGGCCATCAAAATTTCGATTTCTTATATTTCGGATCGTTTGTTTCATTGTATCTGCATTTGGAAGCTTAGGGGCTGCTGCTTGGCTACAGATTCTCGAAACATTTGAAATAATACTATGAGTCGTATTGTTTGTTGTTTCTGCATAAGTTCAAATGGTATCAAGAAGTTGTGCTGCCTCAACTCCTGCTGTGTCTCCACAATGATTGTGCTCCTTCCATGTTTTGATGATGGTGTTATCTACCGTAGTAACTCAAGCGGTACATTTGGTTTTTCGGTAATTTCGACACTTCCAATGAATTTTTGTTTCATTTTGCCTGTCTTTATAAAAGAAATGTCCACTAAAGCACAATTTCGGTTTTCCTTTTTCTGATTTCAAAAATTCCACCGACATGATGGATTCACAAACTCAAAAGGATGAAAAATAAACTCAAAATAAGAAAATGTTGTGATTGTAAGAGATTATAAATATAAGCACCTCTCTAATCCGGCATGCCCTACCCCCACTCCCCTAAAACATGCTACTTAAGTTAAAAATAAATTTATATAAATTATATGTATTGCCTGGCGATATTTGTAGGCTATAAATTGTTTATGCGATAAACTGACGTGACGATTAATTGCTGGCGGTGAATAGCAGGCGATAAACTTTCCTAGATTTAGTATAGGACAGTTTATCACCGAAAGTTTAAGAAAATTTAAGTTTATAAACAATTTATAGCCTACAAATGATCACTAGCATATTTTATCGCCAGGCAATACATATAATTTATATAAATTTATTGGTCATTTTAAATTGAAAATAAGGCTTTTCTATAGGTGTTATTTAAGAATTAAGTGCAGTTAAAAATGGAAGTTATTTGCTAGGTATAAATTTCCTAGAAATACATACCATTGCAGGTGATTTAATTTAATTGCCTGTTATTTTCCAGAATTGGAATTAGGAAGGTACTTACTTAATTCCTTTAAATTAAGTAGCATGTTTTAGGGGGGGGGGGGGCATGCCGATTAGGGAGGTACTTATATAATCTCTTACAATCACAACATTTTCTTATTTTGAGTTTATTTTTCATCCTTTTGAGTTTGTGAATGCATCATGTCGGTGGAATTTTTGAAATCAGAAAAAGGAAAACCGAAATTGTGCTTTAGTGGACATTTCTTTTATAAAGACAGGCAAAATGAAACAAAAATTCATTGGAAGTGTCGAAATTACCAAAAAACCAAATGTGCCACTCAAGTTACTATGGTAGATAACACAATCATTAAAACATGGAAGGAGCACAATCATTGTGGAGACGCAGCAGGAGTTTAGGCAGCACAACTTCTTGATACCATTCGAACTTATGCAGAAAAACAAACAATATGACTCATAGTATTATTTCAAATGTTTCGAGAATCTGTAGCCAAGCAGCAGCCCCTAAGCTTCCAAGTGTAGATACAATGAAACAAACGATCCGAAATATAAAAAATCGAAATTTTGATGGCCCAGAACTTCCAATGCATCGTAGAGACATAATTTTTAAAGAAGAATATAAAACATCGTGCAATGGAGAATTGTTTCCACAATTTGATTCTGGACGCGAGGACAATCGTACGTTAATTTTCAGTACGAAAAGAAATTTGCAGTTGTTAGCGCGAAGTGAACACTGGTATGCCGAGGGGACTTTCAAAACTGTTCCCTTACTTTTATATCAGCTGTATACGATACATGGATTTAAGGACAAAATATCGCTTCCATTAGGTTGTGCATTATTGCCTAACACGTCTGAGGAAACGTATGTATCTCTACTACAGCAGCTGAAAGTATTGGAACCGGCTATGTCCCCGCAATCAATAACTATAGATTTTGAGACGGGGGTGATGGCCAGAAGAGTTTTTGCTGACGCTTCGCAAAGGGGTTGTTTTTTCCACTTTTCACAATGTATTTTTTGTTCCATTCAGAATAATGGATTGAAACGATGTCATGAAACTGATGCTAATTTTACTTTAAATATGCAAATTTTGGCAGCAATTGCATTTGTGCCAACTCCAATTGTAATGGTCATTTTTGAACATTTGTGTGAAAATGGTATCAAAGTATTCCCATGAAATGTGGAATGTATGCCAGCTTGTTCTTGAAGGATTACCAAGAACGAATAATTCTGTTGAAGGGTGGCATAGAGGATTTGAGGAACAAGTCACCGCTTATCATCCCATCATTTTTAAATTTATCGATTGCATTAAAAAAGAACAAAGTATTAACGAAATGCGCATTGAACAATATTTAAGTGGAAGTGACCCGGGCAACAAACAAATGAAGTATCGCGATTGTGATGAACGAATTAAAAGGCTTGTTAGTGCATACGATGAACGGGGTGATATTGTTGATTATCTAAGAGGTATAGTGCATAATATTTCTTATTAAAAATTTACATACTGTGTTGTAAATATTACAGTTTCTCAGTAATTAATTATCCCAACGTGACTGATTCTGAAGATTGCATAAACATTCATTTTGAATTTTTGCAGTGTACTATGACATACATTATGCTATAATTAGTTTATTTTAAAATTAACCAATTGTTATATCGTTCAAATAATGGATTTTTTACTATTTTTGTAATACATGTAACTATTAAAATATATAATCTACCTATTAAATAACATATTTCCATACATGCGTTTTTTTAATTTCCGTACTATTCCTTCATAGTTCATAGAATTCCAAAAATATGCTAATCATAGCTTTAGGCAGAAACTTAAATAAAAAATAACTTTTTATGATTCGACCAAACACATCTCATTGCTTCTAGACGGTAAAGTGAAATAAACTGACGCGGCAGTAAATTTTCCTAGACTCAATTACGATATACAACATTCCTCTCTTGAACAGCCTTAGCACATTTATTGGAAAACCAAGGTTTATTTAAAGGATGAGATTTTAAAGTGGAGTGTGGAATAAAGGATTCCATTCCAGCAAGAATAATTTCACTGACACGGTCTGAGCAAACATTGACATCAGAAGTTTTGAAACAGTAATCCGACCAAAGAAAAGAAGAAAAGAAGTCTCGCAGGTCATCCCATTTTGCATTCTTGTAATGCCAAACAACACGAGGTTGGGAATAGCCATGAGATAAAGGTTCCATTGGAGAAGAGACAATCACCAAGTTGTGATCTGAAGTACCTAAAGGACCTCTCACTTCGACCGTGTACTTAGAAGGGTTGTTTGTGAGAAAAAAAATCAAGCGTATTGGCTGTATGATTAGGATTGTCCGGTATTCTTGTAGGTAAATGAACAATCTGTGCAAGGTCATTAGTAATTGCAAAAGCCTCAGCATCTCGACCAGCTGGGTTGGTGTGACTAGAAAACGGAAGCCAACTGGAGTTGTAAACATTAAAATCACCATGGAAAATTACCTCACCGTTAGGAAAGTTGGACTGAAGAAAGTCAAGTTGCATAGAGGGGAAGTCAAAGAGCTCCAAGTGATTAGTGGAGTTGGGAGAACGGTAGAGACAACAGATGAATTTGACACAATGAGGTAGAGAGATTTTAAGCCAGAGAAGATCAAAGAGAGGAGATTCCAAATTGCCAAGTCTCTGACACAGAATATCAGAACAGACGTATGCACAAGTACCACCTTTGATGGGAAAGGAATCATACAGTGAATAATTTGGGCATCTGAAATGAGCAGTAGTTGAATCAACCGATAACTGGGATTCTGTCAGAAAACGTAAGTGGGGTTTGGTAGCTGCAAGTGAAAATGGTCATCGTTGAGTTTAGAATTGAGACCACTTATATTTGTGAAATGAATTAGGAAGTGCTTGGGAGGATTACATCTTTTCGCAGATAAGCTTGCTGTATTAGTTTGACAATTCATAGTGTATTCGATGGTAAGAAAAAGTTGGTGGGACATGCTGTATGAAGTAATGAAATTTTTGGATTTGGCGTACACACGGTAAGAATATACCCAGATCCTTGACATAACATGGCCTCGACAATGCTCCCCGCATACACACTACTCGGACTCCCTCCAGTCACTATCTGGGAGAGTAGAGGTAGCAAGATTATACACTAGCTGATCCGGAAGCCTCCTAGAGAGTTACCAATAGGCTCGGTCCGGTGTCCTAACTAGCGGCCGGCCTGCGAACACCGTTTTAGAGCTGTACCCTCGAAATGTAAGGAATATTGGATCTCGTCACGATGTTCATCATCACCTCAAAAGTCATCAATCATACTGCATGATGGAAGAGATAGGGAAGGGTTGACCGGAACATAGCTCTAGAGACTAAACATGGGTTCCACCACTTCGAGCCTCCAATAAGCAAAGTGGTGGTATTGCACCGGTTGATGAGAGTCATCTACCACCTAGTACTGCCGGTAACATAGAGGGGTAGCATTCCTCCATGTGGTGTGGGCGCCACACCTCAACCCCTGCTTACGTTGGTTTACACCTGAGTGGTCTCCCACCATGTACTTGCGCATGGAGGTTATACCCAGGATTACTAACAGTCCCATAATCGTGAAGGTGCAAGCAGGGGATTTGGCGGCTGTCTGGACTTCGTCGAAATTGGATCCACTTGACTTGAGTGTCACCCAAATATCAGTTCCATTAGCGTTTTAGACTCCTAGGTAGCAAGTACAGCTTGTCTGGGATATCTGAGAGAACGTCTGTGACAACCTCAAGGACTGAATGGGTGTGATACTACCATAGAAAAATTTATTTTATGCCGTTCTGCCGATTTTTTAATTCATTGAAAAGTTGGGTTATAGGTGGATATTGCTGATATTCTGGCAAATGATTCTGTTAAGGCATTTGCCATATCTCCCGGTGATGACAACTCTTTCCCATTCCAATTTAGTATTGTAGATGGGAACTGGACGTATTTGCCATTGAGCATTTGAATTTTCCTCCAGATGATTCTGCTGTCCGTTTCTTTATTTATACATGAGGAAAAGCTAATCAAGGCATCTTTCTTTGCTTTCCTTCTTATTTGGCGGAACTTTTTTTCAGTCTTTTGAAGTTAATTAGATTGCTAGTTGTGGGGAATTTACAAAATAAATTCCAAGATCTATTTTTTTCCTGTTTGGCATGCGTACAATCTTGGTTCCACCAGTAGTTAATGTGTTTCCGTTTCCCCAGTAAAGATTTTGGTATTGTAATGGTAGCAGCTAGTAATTAGCATTAGTAGAGGCATATGATGCAAGAAAGCAAGCTTATGCCATATCAGCCGAAGGGGGAAAAAAAAAAAAAAAAAAAAAAAAACAACCTCCATTTCACCGCTTCGTTCTTTCGAAATACCTCTCCAACTGAGCGTTAAATTTATTTAGGCTATCATCTTCCACAAAAAGGGATGGAAGTCTGTTCCAACAACCAACTATCCACTGGCTAAAGGCAAATTTCTACACATCTTTCCTACATCTGTCTTTCCTCAATCTGAATTTATGCCCTCTCAGGTGATTATTCTGAGCAAGAATAAAAATCCCATCGGCATTGAGAATGCTCAAACCATTCAAGGCTTTATACACCTCTATCAGATCACCTTGCCGGTGCCTAGTCTCCAGACACTGTAATTTGCAAAACTTAAGCCTTTCTTCGTAAGAGCAACCCTCTGTTCCATTCACTAATCTTGTTGCCTTTCTCTGTACTCATTCCAGCAGCTCTACATCCTTCTTGAAATGAGGCCTCCAGACCTGTATACAGTATTTAAGATGTGTGCCTTATACAAGGGAATAATCACCTCCTTATCCCTGCTAGAAAAATTCCAGTATATCATTAATATGACACCACGAGCTACTCTTGCACCCGTCTACACTGCTCAGAGAACTTCATATCTGCCTGCACAATTACCCCCAGATCCTTTTCATTCTCTACCACTGTCAGTGTAGTACCACAGAGTTGCTGTTTCCCATATGTAGTACTTTGACAAATGTAATGTTAAACTTCATTTGTCACCTCTCAAGCCCATCTGCTCAATCTTTCCAGATCCTGTTGTAGCAGCATAGCATCAGTAGTGTCCTTAACAACCCTGCTAACCTTTGTATCGTCTGCAAACTTGGACATTAAGCTTGATATACCATCATCAATATCATTTATAAATACAGAAAACAATAATGGACCCAACACCGAACCATGAGGGACTCCATTAATAACATTAGCCCACAATGAGCAGTGTCCATTGATTACCACTCTCTGTCTTCTCCCCCTCAACCATCCCTTTACCCATAGCAGCAATTTGCCTCCAATGCCACATGGCTCCAATTTGTGCAGCAGTGTTCCATGTGCAACAGTATCAAAAGCCTTTCTAAGATCCAAATATATAATATCAAAATTATTCCCTGCATCCAGTTCTTTTGTGACTGCATCATAGTATGCAATCAAATTGGTCAGACAAGACTTCCCCTTAACAAACCCATGCTGTGTCTGAACTATAACTGAAGTCTTGTCTAGATGATCCTGCAGTGCTTCTTTAACCAGTACCTCCATTAATTTTCTTGGAACAGAAGTTAAACTCACAGGTTTGTTTGTTATTTGGTTTTTAGGAGCATTAGCAACTAAGGCCATATTGCTCTGGGAATATGCGGTGATCATTCCCTGACCTTTCCAGATTCTCCTTTGTGAATTGGGGTCACATTTGGACTTCTCCAGTCTATGGGTACCTCCCCTGATTCCAAATAAGATCTCATAATTATGGCTAAGGGTTTGCTTACTTCCTTTGCTGCTTCTTTTAATATAACTGGATAGATACCATCTACCCCAGGTTCCTTTTTTATGTTTATTCTCAACAATTTCTCTTCCACTTGCCTCTCAGTTATTACAAAATCATCTAGCTCACTGCCAAAGTTTACTTCACCTCTGGCATTACCCTTCCTGAATAACTCCTCATGTGTGAATGTTGATGCAAAATACTCGTTTAGTTTGTTAGCAACCTGAGCAGGATCCTCAACTGTTGAACCATCAATATCTAGTGGACCAATCTGATTCATCTCTTTCCTTCTAGAGTTTACATAGGTAAAGAACTCTTTTCTGTTTTTCTTTGCATCCTTTGCCAAGGATTTCTCATAATCTGCCTTTGCCTTCCTAATCTACTTTGTGACTTGGTTACAGACCAGCTTATATCTATCATAGAATTCTGTGTCACAGAATCCTATGGTAGATATAAGCTGGTTATATCTATCATAATTAATTTATATGTATCCCATGCATTTTTCTTCTCTGCCACAAGTCTCATTAGTTCATCTGACATCCATTTAGGCCTAAACCTTGAACAATATTTCTTAGTTGGTAAAGCCTAGTAGCTTCCAAGATAAGTTCTTTGAATGCTTCCCATTTTGAATTTGCTGTTGGTAACATCATCAGTTTATCCCACTGTATAGAATTTAAATACTGTCTTACTGTAGTCGCCTTTATGAAAGCAAAAACCCTTCAATTTACCCCTGATGGTAGTTACCTCTTTGAGTAAATCCCACTTCAGCACACTGTGATCACTGCCACCTAGTGGTTCCTTTATCTGCAGATTCTTAATGCATGAAGAATCACTACTGATAACCAGATCAAGAGTATTACTCCCTCTAGTTGCCTCCCAAACATGCTGATGTAGAAAACAATCATCCAATAAATCCACAAAAGTCTTGCTAGTGTGTGAGTGACCAAACCCACAAATTCCAGTCAATATCTGGGAAATTAAAATCCCCAATTATAAGACTCTCTGATTTACTAGCCCACTCTTTTCCCTGTACAGTTTCTTATTATACTCATCAGAGTCATTAGGCCTATAGCACACTCCTACTCTCAATTTTGATCTCCCAATGATTATGTCACACCAAACTGACTCGACACCCATCGATGTTGACTGGCTTCACTTCCTTGGATTTTATGTGTTTCTTAACTAATAGCATAACCCCTCCTCCCTTCCTATCCTGTCTATCCTTTCTGTACACATTGTACTCCCCAAATTCCAGTTCTGCATTCCTTATATCTGTGTGACACCACGTCTTTGATATCCCAACAATATCTGCCTTTGATGTTTTGAGCAATACCTCAAATTCATCAAATTTATTTACCAAACTCCTAGCATTGGTGTACACACAAGTATACATGCACCTGTGTTCTGTGACATTTTCTATGGTCTGAGATTGTATTATTTTATCATCTAACCGAACGTGAGGCATATTCATTCCAGTGTGCCCTACGGAATTTCCAAATGGAGCGATGTAGTGAAAGGGAGTTTCCTCATGTCTGGATTTTGCTGAGTATTGGCAGATGATCACTGTTCGGTGGGTTTTCAAGAACAGACCACTCCATAATAGTATATATATGGAGGGAGAACAGATCGAGAGATTTATTGCACTCATGGAACCAGTCGAAAAATGAATGTAGGTTGGCTAGCCAGTTTTTAAAAGGGTGAGTTGATAAGCATCAAGAAAAGATTCTATTAGCTTACCTCTCTTGTCAATTGTTGGAGATCCCCACAGCGAATGATGTGCATTGAAGTCTCCAAGCAGGCAGAACGGAGATGGGAGCTGGTCTATTAGATTTTCTAGTTCGTCTGAAGAGAATAAGAAATTAGTAGGGATATATATTGACGGTATTGTAGGAGTGATGTCAATTACAAATACGCACTGCCACCACTTTAAAAGGAGTCTGAAGAGCAGTATGTTTCGATGGAACGTTGTTTCTAACAAGAATTGCCATTCCTCCACGGTTTGTTTGTTTGGATTTTTTTGGTGCATTAGCAACTAAGGCTATAATGCACCAAGACTACTCCTCCACGGGCTGGCGAGTCTATTCTCCTATCTCGTCTGAAGATGCTGTCATTTTTAATGGGGGACACACTCTTGCATTTAAGTAGGTTTCCTGTAGGGATATGCCTGCTAGATCATACCGGTTGATGAGATCATATAAATCGTCTTTTGTATTACGAAAGCCTCTACAATTCCATTGGAGGAATCTTTCCATTAAGTAGTTTTGTTGTTTATTTTTGTTTCTGACTGCTTTTTAGTTTAAACTTGCTTGCATCGATCCAATTTTTTCTCTTTCTTTGGAAAGTAGGGACATGTGACGTCCATCTCATGTCACATAAAGTTCTAATATACCATCATCTGATTCACTGCATTGGTCAACATCCATTCCCATTGAAACTGGTGGGTTTAGTACCTTAGTTTCTGCCACTTTTGATTTTGTTGTTTGAGGCATGTCGACTGGAATGGTAATTGGGGTGTTACTGGCTTAGTTGACCAATTTTGTTGTGAAGGATACTGTTTGGAAGCAGAGAGCAAGGAACGTGCGCAATCAGTGATGGATATATTTGGAGGAACTGTAGCATCTGTTTGGATACCTACTGACTGAAACTGTTTAGCAGCAGTGGCATATGTAAGCTTTGGTTCAGTTTTAAGTATTTGTCTTCTCGCCTCTGAGTATGTAACTTTATTCTCGACTTTATATTTTTGGATTTTTTCCCCTTGTTTCCATAATTCGCATACTTTGGAAAAAGTCAGGTGATTATCTTTACAGTTTGGGCAATGAGAAGTAGCAGTGCATTCAGATTGATTATGATCCTTTGATCCACAATTTGGACATATTGCTTCACCTCTACATGCAGTTTGGGAGCGTCCATATTTTTGCCACTTATAGCACCTGATTGGATTCGGGATGTAAGGACGGACACGGCAATGAAGATAGTCTGCTTTAACAGATGTTGGTAGGATAGGAGAGCTAAAAAGTGAGGATTACACTCCTTGTGGGAACAAGACTACCACATCTTTCTGAGTTAGGATTCTCCTTGCTTGGATTACTTTTTGTTCTCGAAGCTCTTGGACTATTTCCTCCTCTGATACATTTAATAAGCCTCATTCTGCAATTACTCCCTTCGAGAGAAGTTTAGGGTGGCTGTTGTTGTTGTTGTGTTTGGTTTTTCTGGTGCAAAGGCTACTAAGGCCATTTTTACCTATCATAATATTTAATACTAGTTTTATTGGCTTCTATGAAATCAGTTAGAAACGGTTATATAAACCTTTTGTTTCAGAAAGAAGAAAAATTCTGTAAGGTTTGAATTTTCGGCTATGATATGGCTAAGTGACAATTCCTGTAAGGTTGAGAGAGAAGTGAATGAAATTAGACGGGAGTTGTTATACAAGGTGCATTCCAGGAGTATGTGTTTTATTGTGAGTGGCCTGTGGCAGTGCGAACACTGTGGAGGGTCATTACCTGATAACAGGAATAGATGGGTCAAGTGAGTGTGGCCTATTCAGATTCTCGCCAGGACTACCTCTTCTTGTCTATTTGTGCGGAAATTGGAGGCCCATAATTGCGGTACAGGTTTAATTTCAAGGAGTTTGTTATGTATATGCGTTTGCCACTGAAGTGTCCATCGTTCCTTACATATATTTCGTATATGCATTTTGAATTCACTAAACGGGACCAGAAAATCCATTGGGGCTGAGCTGGATGGATGCTTGGCAACAGCATCTGCAATTTCATTTCCTGTATTCCAGTATGGCCTGGAATCCAGCAGAAGACAACCTTTTGCCGATAATCTCTGAGACGAATCAACTCTGATCTGATGAGCTGTAGTAATGGATGAGTGGATGGAGAAATCTTTTGCATTGCTGATAGGGCAGTTTGTGAGTCTGTGTAGATTATGCTCTTTTCAATTGAGAGATGGAAAATGTTTTCCAGAGCAAGCTTTATGGCATATAATTCAGTGGTGTAACTACTGCATTCTGTCGGAAGTGACACTGAAATGGTAGCGTCGTGGAATACAGCTGCTGCACCTGTTCCATTCTCAGACTTCGATCCATCAGTATATATTTTAGAGAAGTCAGGATAACACTGTATATGTGCAATGTTCAGCTGTTGGATGTTATTATCTGTTAAGGAGTGTTTTCCCATTGGTGGAAATAATTGTCACAAGACAGCATGAGGACGGACCATGGAGGAACGTGATCTATAGGCTCTTGGTGGACTTTGAGTTTTATATTCCAGTTTTCTGCTAGTTCCATGAACCTAATACCTGCAGGCCTAGTTGCTTGTGGTTTGTTTCTGTAAAAGGTCTTGAGTTGCGGATCATTAAATATTGACCAATTAGGATGGGTCAACTGGCTTTGGATCTTGGTTGCATAGTTCAGTAATATCATCTTTCTTCTGATGGTTAGAGGAGCTTCATAGGCTTCTATATACAGATTTTGCACTGGAGATGTTCTGAATGCACCTAGGGCTATTCTAAGAGCTGAATGTTGAATAGGGTTCAGGTGAGATAAAGCACTTTCCCTAGCAGAATCGAAGACAGGCACGCCATAGTCCAATCAAGATCTGATTATGGATCTATATAAGTGAAGCAAGGTGTAACGGTCTGCTCCCCAGGTTGTTGCTGATAAGGCTCTGAGTATGTTCATTTTTTTTTGACAAGCTGTCTGGAGATGTTCAATGTGTTTTTGATAGTTTAACTTGCTGTCAAAAATTAAGCCAAGCAGACGAATACTATTTGCTATTGGAATAGGATGGTTATCTAATTGGAGTTCAGGATCAGGATGCATTTTATATATAGTACAGAAGTGTATGGCAGTCGATTTCTGGCGGGATAGTCTGTATCCGTTTTGTCCAAATCATTTTCATCCAAATTTTCATTCAAATCTGGATCCGATTTATTGATATCTGCAATTGTCTCTCAATGTAGTTCATGTTTTGAGAATGGCAGGGAGATCATCGGCATAAAGATGTGAGTCCACTGTTTTTGGAATGAGTTCAGTTAAATGATTAATTCTAATTGCAAATAGAGTGGCACTGAGAACAGACCCTTGAGGGATTCCTTCTTCCTGGACAAAGTTTTTAGACAGAGTTCCCTGATAACGAACTTGAAAGGATCTTTGTTGTAAGAAATTTTGGATGAAATATGGCAAATTTCCTCTCAGGCCAAGAGAATGTAGATCCTTTAATATGCCAAAACACCACGTTGTGTCAAAGACTTTCTGTATCTAGACAGATCATAACGAGAGACTCCTTTTTGATGAATACATTCCTGATGTTCGCTTCAGCTTTAATCATAAGGTCCAATGATGATCGATTTTTTCTGAATCCAAATTGATTGTTATTGATTAAATTTTGGGACTCGAGATACCAAGTCAGACGGCGATGAATCATTTTTTCAAGATTTTTGCTCAGACAGCTGGTAAGTAAAATTGGTCTGTAGTTATGAGGAACAGAATAGTCTTTACCAGGTTTTGGGATAGCCAGCACATAGGAATGATGCCAGGAGCTTGGGAATGTATGTTCAGTGAAGATTCGATTGAAGAAGATCAGCAGTGATGAGTGATCCAAATTTTTAAGCATTATATAAAATATCCCATCATGGCCAGGGGCACTGTTCCTTGTGTTGGTAACAGCATGCTGTAGTTCAACCATGGTGAATGGTTGATTATATGTTAGTGTACATCTGTCAGTGAAATTCAGTTTGGATTTTTCGGTTACACCCTTAATTTTTTTGAAATGGTTGGTCATAAGCAGTTGAGGAGGACAACTGAGAAAATACAGATCCTAGTGCATTTGCAATTTCTGCAGGGGTAGAGAGTTCCTGTCCATTAGTTAATTAGTGGAGTAGACAGAGGAATTTTGCCATTTAACAATTTTATCTTATTCCAGGTCAGTCTGATGTTTGTATTTTTATTAACTGAGGAAGCGAATTTAATCCAAGATTCTTTTTTGCTTTCTGTCTGATATAACGGGCTCTTGCTGTAAGTTGCTTATAATTAATAAGATTGGAAGTGGTTGGATGTTTGTGGAATTGATTCCATGCTTTGTTTTTCTCTTTTTTTGCATTGTTGCACTCTTCATTCCACCAATAATTTAATTTTCGCCCTTTCCCGACTTGGTATTGTGGAATGGCAGCGGTTGCAAAAACGTTAGAACTTGATTTGTTATATGTTCAGTAACATGGTTGATAGAAGGGCACTGTATGATATGGTTGTCGAACAAGACAAGTCTGCTGTATTTTATCCAGTCAACCTTTGGAAATTTCCATTTTACTGGATTATCTCTTGATGATGAACAGGAAGTTTGAACTTTGCATATTATTAGGAAATGATCGCTGTTGTGAGGATCGTTAAGAGTTACCCAATCGATACTTGGATAAAGCACTGGAGAGCAAATGGAAAGGTCTATTGTGGAGGTTGATCCAGTAGGAAAATGGACATAGGTAGGAGAGCCAGTATTCAACAATGTTAAATCCTGTCTGTCAATCACCATTACAATAAGCTTACCATGCCTGTCTAAGCTAGGGGAACCCCATAATGGGTGGTGAGCATTAAAGTCACCTAGTATACAGAAGGGAGGTGGAAATTGCAACACAAGATCTTCGATTTCCTGAATAGAATATGCATGATTAGGTGGAAGATAAATTGAAACTAATGTAATAATGATAAATTGAAACTAATGTAAAGGTAGTTAACTTTAATAACTTTGCAGAATGTTGAGATTTAATGGTCTCTACAAGAATATCCCGACTGAAGTCGCCTTACCATTTTCGGTGAACCTGCAGCAGATGCAATACATTTTTGTATAAGGAATGGTGATAACTTACTCAGAGGCTGCTCTGAGAGAGAGTGTAGAATGAGGAATGATGGTATCTCCTCTTGAGGGGTTGTTCTCGGCCTCTTGGGTTGAGAGAAGTCATTGTCATTTGTGTTGTCTCGTCTTGAGCTCAATGGCTCTGAAGGTGGATACATATTGTTATCCATCTTTGCTCCTTTCAGTACTGGGAGAGTGGATTTCTTCTTCCAGGTTACTGGCCCTGCTACGGGGGAGGCAGGAGCAGTGCTGCTCCTGCAGCACTGCTCCCGACCAAGCAGTATAAAAGTCAGTACATTAATTTAACATAAACATGGTGTAACAACTAGTAACTTTCAGTTGGTGTTTACATTGGTTTTGTTAAAATCTGAGGTTGATATCATTCAATTCTTGTCTGTCGTTTTTCCAGAAAACTGCAAAAACACAAGGTAACGAAGACCTGTCTCTCTGCAAAGCGAATGAGCATGCTAGAACATGACTTGGCAGACAACTAGGAAAAGGTTTGAGGTCTACTGTGCATTTGTTTCACAGGTGGCATTTGGTGTGTAGCAGCTGCATGTGCAGTCTCATTATTTATGAACATTCTTCCAATGAATATCACTGCTGGAAGGATGTCAGCAATCATTGCTATGGTGGTTGTTAGTAACTGGCCTTTCGAAAGTCACAAAGTACTACAAATACAAAATAAATGCCTAAAATTCTGGTGATGATCATATAGGCATAAAGCAACATAGGTAGGGGTTATGATGTAGCACCATATTTACATAGGGCCAAATCTAGATGGAACGAATCTTATAACCCATTTAAAGGAGACCTTTAGCAGCAAAACTGTCTTGGGACTATAGAGCAAAGCTCCTTATGAAATTCTCAAAGAGTACTACTATACTCTTCCTCTGTTTAATGAAATTAAAAAAAAAATTTAAAAAAAGCTGAAATGTAACAACTGAGTTTAGCCAAATTTCCTCAGTGGAATGAGCAACATTTCTATGTTGTTCATTAAGCTTCACCATTGGATTTAAAATTAACTATGAATGTTTAGTTTTCTTAAATTTTATTTTTTAAACAATTGAATTGATAACTAAATGTTAAAATTTCATTAATATATAGTCAAACTCGGTTATAATGAGATCCTGAGGGAGCAAAGAATATTGCTACTTATTACTGTTACTCATTATATCCATATGTTATTTTTTGCTGTTACTCACTACATTTACCATGCATATGTACTCAGATATAGATACATACTACTTATGAAAAAGGGATAAAAATAATGAATAACAATAGCTCATGATTAACAATTTATTCAATATATTTATAAATATATTGAATATAAATAATTCACTATATAAATAATTCACAAGAAAAATAATATCATTATTAAAATGTCTTGATATAATACATTGTTGTTATTTTTAAAGAAGTCTTCCAATGTTGGTTGTTTCAAATTTCTTTTAAGGTGAGCAATGAGACATTTTATGAGCAATGTCTTTCATTTTACTGAGATAAAATCAAAATTCAGGATAGATGTGACTGGTTTCATAAAACAAAAAGAGTTTTTAAAGCTATTTGTGCCTCTGTGCTCAATTCTACCAAACATTACACACTATCTTCCACAACCACCAAAGCAACTCCATTATGTTCTCTCCAACAGATCAACAGCAATACTTAATGCAATTGAGTCCAGAGCAGAAATGGCGGTTGTTTATGCTGATATTGAGGCTGCTTTCAAAACGAGATACTAGGAATTGCACTACTTTGAATAAGTAACACTTCTCTAGTAGAGAAGACTACTGTTACTTATTTTCAGTGGATACCACCATCCAGACAGCACTGTTTCAAAGCTGTTGGCCTATCATTGGTGGGTGGGTGGGCAAGCACCCTGGTAATACAACATGCCATCACAGTTGTGAAGTGATTCCACAATATGAGAGATGCCAAATAGTGCACAGATAATGTATTTAAAGATGAAATGCACGAGGCATAATTATATATGGGTTTTTAGTAATTAACTATATAATATCGGTGTAATTGCACCATAGTTTATCCATAAATTTAAACTATGTATGTAGTGTAAAAGGCATCATTTTAATTGTATCTTACATTGTGGCTGCCTTCACAACGAGATACCAGGTATTGCACTACTTTGAATAAGTAACGCTTCTCTAGTATGGTATATATATATACACCGATATCATATAGTTAATTACTAAAAACCCCCATATATAATTATGCTTGTGCATTTCATCTTTAAATACATAACAGAACAGTGTACGTAACTCATCGCAATGCCTTCTATACCTGATCCATCCATGCAGGCGTGCCAAAAGGTGGCACTTTATCAGGGCTATTTACTGCTCTCCTTATTCCGTATGTGTGTAACAGAGATGACATAATTACCTATGCCGATGATATAAAGCTCTTAACGGAAATACCACCATCAGCAGATAGAGGAGTGATCACAACTGAAATCAGCAACAAGCTCATAGCTACCTCTATCTTAAACTGAATCCCAAAAATCTAATTATGGTTTTCTCTCTGAAGAAGTCTCCCACTCTAATACAACCCTCACTGGAGGGCACATTTACTCCAAGTGTGACTAAACACAAAGATCCTGATGCAACTTTCGACCCAAAGCTTAGATTCAACAGTCACATCAAATCTGTTTTGTGCAAGATAAGCTGAATGCACTGGATTTCCTTCTTATAATAGATCCAAAAACAACAAGATATCTGCTAACTGTTGCGTACTCAACTGTTCTGCATGCCTCAAAAATATAGGCCTGGCCATGCAACTTCAAATTCCACAGCTGCCTCAAGTAATCTGCATGAGCAGAACTGTGACCACTATCAAAATGAATTACCAAAATTGCAAAATGAACTACCCTGACTTCTGGGACATATGCCAGTGGCTGTTGTTATTTGGTTTTTAGGAGCATTAGCAACTAAGGCCATATTGCTCCGGGGATATGCGGTGGTCATTCCCTAACCTTCTGCCCAAATTATCTAGATCCTGTTGCAGTAGCACACTGCCAACCTTTGTATCATCTGCAAACTTCGACACTAAGCCTGATATACCTTCATCAATATCACTGATAAATATACAAAACAGTGGACCCAACACCGAACCCTGTGGGACTCCACTAATAACATTAGTCCACGAAGAGCAGCACCCATTAATTACGACCAATGAATCAGATTGGTCCACTTGATATCGATGGGTCAACTGTTGATGACCCTGCTCAGGTAGCTAACAAACTAAATCAATATTTTGCATCGACATTCGCACATGGGGAGTTATTCAGCGAGGGGAATGCCAGAGGTGTATTCAACTCTAGCAGTAAGCTACAGAATCTTGTAATAACTGAGAGTAAAGTGGAGGAGAAATTGTTGAAGATAAACACAAGAAAGGCACCTGGGGTGGATGGGATCTATCCAGTTATATTAAAGGAGGCAGCAAAGGAAGTAAGCAAACCCTTAGCCATAATTATGAGAGCTTCCTTGGACTCAGGGGAAGTACCCATGGACTGGAGATGTGCAAATGTGACCCCAATTCACAAGGGAGGATCAAAGGCTGAAACAAGTAATTATAGACCTGTGAGTTTAACTTCTGTTCCAGGAAAATTAATGGAGGCACTGGTTAAAGAAGCACTGCAGGATCATCTAGACAAGACTTCAGTTATAGCTCGGAGACAGCATGGTTTTGTTAAGGGGAAGTCTTGCCTGACCAATTTGATTGGATACTATGATGCAGTCACAAAAGAACTGGATGCAGGGAATAATTTTGATATTATATACTTGGATCTTAGAAAGGCTTTTGACACTGTTGCACATGGAAGACTACTGCACAAATTGGAGCAGTGTGGCATTGGAGGCAAATTGCTGCTATGGATAAAGGGGTGGTTGAGGGGGAGAAGACAGAGAGTGGTAATCAATGGACACTGCTCATCGTGGACTAATGTTATTAGTGGAGTCCCTCAGGGTTCAGTATTGGGTCCTTTATTGTTTTCTGTATTTATAAATGATATTAATAATGGTATATCAAGCTTAATGTCCAAGTTTGCAGACAATACAAAGGTTGGCAGGGTTGTCAAGGACACTACCGACACTATGCTGCTGCAACAGGATCCGGAAAGGTTGAGCAGATGGGCTGAGAGGTGGCAAATGAAGTTTAACATTGACAAATGTTAAGTACTACATATGGGAAACAGCAACCCCAGAGCAACGTATCAACTCTGTGGTACTACACTGACAGTGGTAGAGAATGAAAGGGACCTGGGGGTGGTTGTGCAGGCAGATATGAAGTTCTCTGAGCAGTGCAGACGGGCTGCAAGAGTAGCTCATGGTGTATTGTCAATGATATATAGGAATTTTTCTAGCAGGGATAAAGAAGTGATTATTCCTTTGTATAAGACAATGGTCAGGCCACACCTAGAGTACTGTATACAGGCCTGGAGGTCTCATTTCAAGAAGGATGTAGAGCTGCTGGAACGAGTACAGAGAAGGGCAACAAGATTAGTGAATGGAACAAAGGGGTGCTCTTACGAAGAAAGGCTTAAGTTTTGCGAATTACAGTGTCTGGAGACTAGACACCAGCGAGGTGATCTGATAGAGGTGTACAAAGCCTTGAATGGTTTGAGCATGCTCAATGCTGATGAGATTATTCCTCTTGCTCAGAATAATCACCTGAGAGGGCAAAAATTCAAATTGAGGAAAGACAGATGTAGGATAGATGTGCGGAAATTTGCCTTTAGTCAGCGGGTGGTTGGTAGGTGGAACAGACTTCCATCCCTTGTCGTGGAAGTTGATAGCCTAAATAAGTTTAAGGCTCAGCTGGACAGGTATTTCGAACGAACAGAGGGGTGAAGCAGAAGTGGTTATTTTTTATTTTTTATTTATTTATTTTACTTTATTTTTATTTTTTTTTTTTGGCTGATGCTGCATAAGCTTGCTTTCTTGCATCAAATGCCTCTACTAATGCTAATGCTAACCCTCTGTCTTCTCCCACTGAACCATCCTTTTATCCATTGTAGCAAACTTACCCTTAATACCATTCTGCTCCAATTTGTGCAATAGTCTTCCTTGCGAAACAGCGCCAAAAGCTTTCCTGAAATCCAAATATATGATATCAAAATTATTTTTTGCATCCAGTTCCTTTGTAACCACATTAAAATACAGTTAGTCGTCGTATAACATGTGTTTACACTACACGAATTCGAGCATACACGATTTATAAATAGGAGAACGATATCTTATATAACACGAACTGATTTCGCTTATGCACGATTCGCCTTTGTGTTTACAAGAAATGGCAGTCAAATGCAGAATCAACGCAACACGATAGGAATGAAGAGAAGATTCTGAAAATGTATTTGTTTTTTATATCAGTGAAGGAGAAACACATTTCACCATAATAACGTAAAAACCAACACAATTCCAGCCACTGGTATAATTGCAAATGCAATTAGATCGAGTTTATTACCAGTTTATAACAGATTCCACTAGCAGAAACGCAACTGGAAATTGTTTTTATTGTTTTATGGTAGTAACCCCTAGAAATGTGCTTTAGTAAAATGTGAGGTGTTAATAGTGTATCTCAGCCTTTACGGTGTTGTTTATTCAGTTGCTACACACGTGCAGCTTTGTTTATGTGTATCAAGCGTGCCTCCTCGTTTTGTAATTGTGCTTTGTTCCCTAAAAATGAGTAAAATACTTAAAAGGTGTGAAAAGGAAGCGTCCTGGTGAAGATACTGCAGATTCAGAGAGAAAATGAAAAGCAATATCGATAAACAGAGGCGGACTGTGTAAAAATTCTTACCCGGGAAAATTTATAGTGGCCTCATACTGTGGTTTATGGCCAAAATCACACGGGTCTCCGGCCCACCGGGAAAACCCCGGTGGGCCGGAGACCGGATAGAAAGATAGAAAAAAAATATGAAACTGTGAAACGCTTTGAGCGAAATGAAAGACCATGTGATATTGCACATGCTACAGACCTAAATGAGGCAACGCCGAGAATTATAAAGACTGCCGAGAAAATAAAAACAACTTTGATAGCAGGAACAACTCAAAGTGTAATTAAAATCCATTAGATTAAGATACAAAGAATTGGAAGAGATGGAATGGCTGTCATCTGTTTGGATAGAAAATCAAACAAAAAACAAGTTTGCTTACGATAGAAGAAAAAGCATTAGCAATATTTTATTACGTAATAGTTGTAATAAAATACGTAAGTATTTTATTACGATTATTTATTGTGTTTGGTAATATTTTGGTTACAAATGTGTGTTCAATCTTGGGTGATCGGCACCTAACCCCATTTTTCCCATAGGGCCTGTTGTTTATATTGCACGATTTTGCATTGCATGAGGGTTTCTAGGAACGCAACTATCATGCTATATGAGGACTGACTGTATCCTATCAAATTTGTCACACAAAACTTTCCCTTAACAAACCCATGCTGTGTCTGAATTATTGCTGCAGTCTTGTCTAGATGATCAACAATGCTTATTTAACCCTGAACAGAAGTTAAACTAACTGGTCTGTAATTACCGTGTCACCCTTCGATCCCCCTTTGTGAATTGGGGATACATTTGCACATCTCCAGTCCGTAGGGACCTCCCCTGAGTCCAAGGATGTTCTCATAATTATGGATAAGGGTTTGCTTAGTTGCTTTGCCACCTCCTTTAATATAACTGGATAGATCCTATCTGAGCAGGATCGTCAACAGCCGAACCATCGATATCAAGTGGACCAATCAGATTCATCCCACTCCTTTTAGAGTTTATATAAGTAAAGAAATCCTTGCTGTTTTTCTTTAGCATCTTTTGCCAAAGATTTCTCGTAATCTGCCTTTGCCTGCCTAACCTCCTTTGTGACCTGATTACAGACTAGCTTATATCTGCCATAGGCTTCTGAGTTGCTTGATAATTTATATGCAACCCATGCATTTTTCTTCTCTGTCATGAGTCTCATTAGTTCATTTGATAACCATTTAGGCCTAAACCTTGAACAATATTTCTAAATAGGTATGAAACTTTTAGTAGCATCCACGATTAATTCCGTGAATGCTTCCCACTTAGAATTTACTGTTGGTAACATCGTCAGTTGATCCCACTGTACAGAATTTAAAAACTGTCTGAAACCACTGTAATGGTCTCAGACAATGTTGCGATGTTGTTGTGCTTGGCGGCAAAAAAATGATTTTTACATTTTCACATAATGAATTGAGTGTAGTTGGATGACCTGGAGTATTATCCAAAATTAGTAGAACTTTAAATGAGATGTTGCTTTCCTTGCAATATTTTTCAACAGCTGGGCAAAATAGCTTGAAAACCAGTCAGTGAACATGGCTTGAGTCACCCATACTTTCTTATTTGATCGCCAAATAACTGGAAGTGATCTATAGTTGTAGCCTTTTAGAGCACGAGGATTTGGAGACCGATAAACAAGCATCGGTTTCAATTTATAATCGCCTTGAGCATTATCTCCCAATAAAAGTGTTAGGCGATCTTTAGACACTTTAAATCCAGGTTAAGTTTTTTCTTTCTTAGAAATGTAAGTTCTGGAAGGCATCCTTTTCCAGAATAAACCGGTTTCATCCACGTTAAATATTTGTTGATCAGTGTATCCACCATCTTCGATTATTTTTTTTAAAACATCAGGATATTTAGATGCTGCATCCTCATTTGCACTGGCCACCTCACCGGTAATTTTAAATTATGCAGCTGAACTCTATTTTTAAATCGATCAAACCAACCAGTACTCGCACTAAACGTTTCTTCTACGTCATTATTTTTTTCTTTCATTTTCTTAAACAAATTTAAAGCTTTTGTCTGAATGGCTGCTCTGCTAAGGGGAATGCATTTTTGATTGCAATCCTCAATCCATACAGTTAAAATACGCCCCATTTCTATCATAGTAACACTTCTATTCCTTGTAGATGTTTGCAAACCACAAAAAGCTAATGCAACTTTACATTTTTCTTTTATTTCCCCTGCGTGTTTTATAATATTCCATACCGTAGATTCAGGCATCCCGACATCTCGTCCTATTTTAGAATTGTTATGACCACGTTCATGTCGTTCAATCACATCAATTTTTTGCTCTAATCTAATAACGAGCCTCTTCTTTTTTGCGCTCACAGTGTTTTTATCTGAAAGAATCTTCCTTTTGCCCATTTTGTTATGGGCACTTCTTAAAATGATTAAAACAAATCATGAAAACTAACGTATATTATGACAGGCAGTAGCACATGCGAAGATAAACAAATGTAACAGCATCCAATGCGAGACTAATTGAGGCTAATCATCTAATATGAGGCTAGCTGCATCAGCCTCGCATTAACTGAATTTTGGTTCACATTAAACGCGACCTGGTATTGTTATACAATTTGCACTAAATTGAATATCGCATTATTCGAACTTGCATTACTCACAACCTAGCTGTATTTACAAAACATGTATGCTGAAGTGGGTTGCATGGACAATATATGTAATGAGAATACCATGTACAATAAAGATTCTTCTTTTTCTTTGTTAATTGGACCTCTTTTTCTCTAACAGTTTCGAGAATATTCTCATCTGTCAGTATCTCAGAGGTTGTTGTCCACGGTCTTGTAATCATTCACACATACAACCTAGTTATCCAAGTTATGTTTTTTCAACCAGATTGTTAATGGAATATTGTCATCATTGTCTTCAGTGTCAACTTCTCTGAGTTTAGTCCTACCTTATTAGATTTTGATGGTGTGTGTGATGTGACTTTATCTCATGCTTCACTGATGAATCAGATTAGCATTAACTAATCTGATTCATGAGTGAAGGCATATGATGCAAGAGAGCAAGCTTATAAAGCATCAGCCAAAAAAAAAAAAAAAAACACCTTTCCCACTTCACCCATTTAGTCACTCAAAATGTTTGTCTAGTTCAGCCTTAAACTTATTTAATCTGTCAACTCCCACAACATCAGATGGAAGTCTGTTCCATCAATCAACTATCTGCTGGCTAAAGGCAAACTACTGCACATCTATTCTACAACTGTTTTTCCTCAACTTGAATCTATGTTCCCTCAGGTTCTTAATCTGAGCAAGTGAAAGTATCCTATCAGCACTGAGCCTGCTCAAACCATTCAAGGCCTTGTACATCTCAATCAGATCACCTCGCAGGTGCCTAGTCTCCAGATGCTGCAACTTATAGAATTTAAGACTCTCCTGGTAAGAGAATCCCTTTGTGCCTCTCACCAATCTTGTTGCCCTTCTCTGTACTCATTCTAGCAACTCTACGTTCTTCCTAAAATGAGGCCTCCAGACATGTACGCAGTAGTCAAGGTGTGGCCTGACTACTGCCTTATACTACCTGACTACTGACTACTGCCAAACAAAAATTTAATTTCTCATAATTCATAGCAGATTAAAATAGAAACAGAAAACACTACATAATCATTCAGAGAATACTAGTGGCAAAAGGCACACAGGAGGATTTAATTTCATTTATAAATAAAATAAAAAAAAGTGGCATGTCAGACACTATTAGCAGTGTAGCATTAAATAAACTAGTAAAATAAAAATGTTAATTATCTCAAAAACCAAACACAATAGCAAAATTTCAAAGACAAACATGCTCAGCAATACAGAAAACATTTTCGTAAAAGAGAAAAAAAAAAAAGGTTAAATTTGTTGGGCAGTGTAACTGGTACAGAAACAAAATTTTGTAGAAGTTTGATATATGTTAGGAGTAAATTGTATTATTTTTTTTACTGACCCTGCTGAAAATATTGATCTCCACCACCATCGATAGTCCTCTGCTGATAGCTGGAAGTAAGTGAGTGCAACAGATATACATGCTGTAACACTCAACAAAATGAAGAACACAATTAGAAGAATGCCATACAGAGTGTACTGCTCTCGACCCCATACTGTTGCAAAGATGTAATACAGTTCCACAGAGATAGCACTGGGAAGGGGGAAAAATCCAAATTATAAAAAAGCAATTTCTAAAATTTAATTTAATGGGTGCAATTCATTTTTATTAAACTATACATTTTTTTTCCAAGTAGGAAAATGGGGTACAATCAATTAAACTAAAATTTGTTATTATAAATTTAAGTATTAAACAGAGTGCAATGTAAAAATGTAATCATTTCATATCATATTTTATATTGTAGAAACAATGCCTGCCTTCACACAAACTTAAACTCAAAATAATGGCAAACTGGGATTATAAAAAATCCCAATAACAGATTCAGCATTTGTTATATCTTTGAAAAACTGAACTTTTGAAATCAGGCAATTTACAACTAGTTGAAAAACAAAGTGTATAGAAAGCAGTTTCTGATTTATTTTTTTGTTTATTGTTCTGCAAAATGTTTTATATTTATGAACATAAGAACTCTGTTCATCCTTATTAAAGAGCCTCTAGTCATTATGGGGAGAAAAAAAAGGCAAAGTTCTGGCATTTATACTCAAACAGCATGACCACCAGGTCAGAGGAGTTTACAATTAATGACAATGAATATAACATATGACATTGACAATGAATTAAACATATTTAGTAATCATTAACCATATTTAGTAGTTTGAGAGGACTGTGGTCCACAACTTGAACCATGGTCCTCTCAAAGTGCATGTCCTGCACCCTTACATTTCACCACTCAGCTATGTCAAGTCACTTTAGATATGAACGCCATGATGTGTGTCTTATTTCACTGTTAATAATGAAACAATTAATGCTTGTATTCTTAAATTATCACATTGATAATTTGTATAAATATAAAATACTTCATTCTTATCTGCCTTTACTGTTGTAATCTACAGGGTGTCTCAAAAATGTTGGTACAAACGTTTAGGGGAAAGGAATGTGAATCGCATAGGAACCCATAACCGGAAACGCCACGGGAAAGTAGTAGCAGAGGCACAAGAAGCAGAAATGACACAAGACAGTAATTAGTGATAAACATTTATTTCATACACGATTCATATTTCATATGCGATTCATACACGATAGATTTGAGGGCCCCACACACAGAAAGAAATCAAGACTCGATAAATCAGGTAAGCGTGGGGGGCCAGGCAATGGATCCACCACAGCCAATCCATCGATGCCCAAAACGCCTGTTCAAATGGTCACGAACACACCTTCCATAATGGGCAGGCGCCCCGTCATGTTGAAACCAAATGTTGCATCTCACATTTGCTGGAACATCGTCAAGTAATCCTGGTAGAACTTGTTCAAGAGAGATCTGATATTTAGCGGAGTTCATGCGGGATGGTAACAGGTATGGGCCGACTAAGCAGTCACCGACCATACCTGCCCACACATTTATTGCGAAGCGATGTTGTGCCACACGGGGGCACACACTGCGTGGGTTGTTGTGAGCCCACACATGAGCATTGTGCTGATCGAATGAGCCTTCCCGAGTGAAATAAGTCTCATCCGTGAACAAAACATAGGTTGGAAAATTCAAGTCTTGAACACCTTCTTGGAGAAACCACTGCGCAAAAGCCACACGTGCAGGATGATCTTGGGGGAGCAGTAACTGAACCCTTTGGAGATGAAAAGGGTGTAAGGAATCGTCGTGCCAGACACGCTGTACACTGCAATGAGACACTCCTAAGGCAGAGGCAACGGCACATGTGCTGGTAGTAGGATTATTCTGGATGGCATTCAACACACTTTCTTTCATGGCAGGAGTTCGCATCGAACGTGGTCTGCCTGCACTACTCCTGTTACCTCTAAATGACCCATAATCGCACAAATTTTGATGCACACACGCAAACAAACGGTGGTCCGGTACATGTCTGTCTGGGAAGTGTTCTCCATAAATTCGTTGAGTGGCTCGTCCATTGGCCTCTGCTAATCCATACACTAGGTGCATGTCTGCCAGCTCACAGCTCATATATCGATGCATGCTCTTCGTGCGGCGACTACCGCACCATCTATCGACTTACGGTGACGTTTCCTGTTATGGGTTCCTATGTGATTCACATTCCTTTAGATGTTACCTACCTCCCCTAAATGTTTGTACCAATATTTTTGAGACACCCTGTATAATTATTATTCTGCATAACTGATTTTTGTTGAATTGTTATATTAGAATTCTGAACATTTTTTCACATTTATTTTTCTATGTGGGGTTCTGATAAAAGTGTTTTAAGCTTTCATCACCACCACTGGTAGTCACAACAGATATAGAAGACAACAGATGATTAGAAAAATGGAGCATTTCGTTTTCCATTCAAAGATATCTCTTATAGCTGCATTAAAAGTTAACTGGCAATAATATTTAACAATTAATTTATGGTTTATAATATTTACAAGTGACAAACTAATCCAGAAAGAATATCTTGGAGTACTAAAATAGTTCTACTGCATGTAAAGTGTCACATTTTTTTTTTATAAGGATATGAAATAATGGACACCTTATTTCATAACAGAGATTAGAATACCGATGGGAAGCAAGCTGAGGATAGTATTTTAACAGGAATACCTTCCTTACTAAAACGTTATTCACAGACGCATCTGAAAGTTTATTCACTTCAAACCTTCTAATCTAGGGGTAGAACTTTAATTATAACACTATAAACCTACTATAAAATGGACAGTTACTGCTGATAATTAACAAGCCTATCAAAAGGTATATGTTTATAGTGGACAACCTTAAAGTGTGTGTTTTAAAATTAATGTGTGCATAATGCGTGTGTAATTAATGAGGCAATTTAAAAAAAGGAAGAAACTATCAATTTTTCTAAAAAAGATTATGAACATTTATCTTATTACGCATGTTATAAAGTGATGTTACTTTCAGCAACAACAGTAATTCTAAACACATGTATTTGAAAAGCAGCACTTAAAAGGTTTACCACAGTTCCTAAGGTAGCAATAATGAATGGCAGCCACTATTAGTTTAATACAGGGGTGGGCAACCTTTATAAAGGGTGGTCCAAATAAAATGTCTGTGAGGTACAGGCAGGCCAATTTTTTTTTTTTTTTTAGCTTTCCACTATTTTTAGAATTATTAAAATGATATATAATGAAAAAATTGTCATAAGCAGTTTTATGTTATAAACATTGCACCTTTTATCATTTTCAATGAAAAACAAAACACACTTTTGGTTTCCCAATCCACATCATAGCAATTTTCAAGCCCACAAATTGTCACTGGAACAAAAGTGCGTCTTCCTGGCAAGACAGCATCGGTAACCATTCTGAATTCCTCATACTGACGATATCTTCGTTTCACAGAACTTGGGCATATACGTTCAGCATGAAGGAAAAGTGTCGTTTTAGGCTTTGCTATCTTGCACAAAATTGGGCCGCCTTCTTCCATAGTAAATATGCCTGTTTCCAATACCGAAACAAATTCTTCAGTTTTCATGGTAAAAAATCGAATATATGGAAGAATAGGCTTCAAAAATTCTCTTATATTTTCTTTTGTTATGCTATTGCTGTCCCCATTTTATAACAGCATCAAAGAGTTGATATTCTGAACTTAGATCAAGAGTCTCCTGCATTGCCAAAAATTTAAGTGTCACAGTATGCCCTCTTGAAATCATTTGAACTCAACAGTTTCTCAGTGTGCTGATCAAATATTACTAAACATTTACAGATGACATTTTTTCAGATCCATTGTTCTGGCAAATTCAAAGATTTTACAACAGTCATTCACACATTTTTCTGTGTGATTTGTTATATATACTTCACAATGTTCTTTTAAAACAGGAATCATATACTTTGTGGCATAGTAATAAGCGTCCATGGCAACTTCCATTGAAGCAACAGCAACTTTATCTGTATAGAGATACCTTAGCATGACATCATGTTAGCACGTAAATAACCTTAGCATGTTACTTATATATACACGTACATACACTAAGTGATCACTAAATTATGACCACCCACCTAAAACTTAATAGGTCTTCTTTTTGCCCTCAGTACAGCAGCTATCCGATGTGGCATTGATTCAACAAGATGTTGGAAGTGTTTGGAAGCATAATGCGGCTAGCAATGCAGGTATGGAGGTTATTGGTGTAGCAGACATCTGATATGCTTTTCCATACCGTCCCAAATGCTCTATGGGATTGACATCAGTGGACTTTGGAGGCCAATCGATATGCTGGAAGTCAGAACTGCGTTCCTCAAACCATTCCTATACATCAAGTTCCTGATGCAAAGGCGCACTGTCATCTTGGAAGACACCATTGCCATTCGGGAAAAAGTGTAACATGGTGAGGTGTACAGCAAGCAGTTAATGATAGCAGAGGCTATCTGTCGATCAATTCGGCCCTGGAAAGATTGTGCAAGGCTCAAGGTGTAGAATTTTTTTCAGCCTTGTCTGTAATTGTTAACAGGAGAGACTGCTTCTACAGGGATGGGATACACTTAAATAGAAAGGGCGCAAGAATGTTTGCTGATGGTATCGAGGCAGTGTTAGGTGGGTCGGAAAACTGCTAGATTGGGGAGATACAAGGACTAATAGATTAACAGTAGCCACTGGCAGAGATGAAAGTGATTCTTGCACTGCTTCTATTGGAATGAGCCGCAGCCTGGAAAATAAGATGCAGGATATTTCAGAGACTGCTGGGAATCATTGGGGTACAAATAAACACATGGGCTATGTTAGGGTAGCTAAGAAAAAGAACAGATGCATGTATACTTGCATGTACACCAATGCTAGGAGTTTAGTAAATAAATTTGATGAATTTGAGGTATTGCTCAAAACATCAAAGGCAGATATTGTGGGGATTTCAGAGACGTGGTGTCACACAGATATAAGGAATGCAGAACTGGAATTTGGGGAGTACAAAGTCTACAGAAAGGATAGACAGGATAGGAAGGGAGGAGGGGTTATGCTATTAGTTAAGAAATACATAAAATCCAAGGAAGTGAAGCCAGTCGACATTGCTGGACAGTGCAGTGTCGAGTCAGTTTGGTGTGACATAAGCATTGGGAGATCAAAATTGAGAGTAGGAGTGTGCTATAGGCCTAATGACTCTGATGAGTATAATAAGAAACTGTACAGGGAAATAGAGTGGGCCAGTAAATCAGAGAGTCTTATAATGGGGGATTTTAATTTCCCAGATATTGACTGGAATTTGGGGACTGGTCACTCATACACTAGCAAGGCTTTTGTGGATTTATTGGATGATTGTTTTCTACATCAGCATGTTCGGGAGGCAACTAGAGGGAGTAACTGTTGATTAGATTATCAGTAGTGATTCTACATGCATTAAGAATCTGCAGATAAATGAACCACTAGGTGGCAGTGATCACAGTGTGCTGAAGTGGGATTTACTCAAAGAGGTAACTACCATTAGGAGTAAAGGGAAGGGTTATTGCTTTCGTAAAGGCGACTACGATGGACTGAGACAGTATTTAAATTCTATACAGTGGGACCAACTGATGATGTTACCAACAGCAAATTCAAAATGGGAAGCATTCAAAGAACTTATCTTGGAAGCTACTAGGCTTTACATACCAACTAAGAAATATTGTTCAAGTTTTAGGACTAAGTGGATATCAGATGAACTAATGAGACATACGGCCTAAGAAAAATGCATGGGATACATACAAATTAACACGTAACACAGAAGCCTATGATAGATACAAGTTGATCTGTAACCAAGTTACAAAGGAGGTTAGGCAGGCGAAGGCAGATTACGAGAAATCTTTGGCAAGGGATGCAAAGAAAAACAGCAAAGAGTTCTTTACTCATGTAAACTCTAGAAGGAAGGGGATGAATCAGATTGGTCCACTTGATATCGATGGGTCAACTGTTGATGATCCTGCTCAGGTAGCTAACAAACTAAATGAATATTTTGCATCGACATTCACACATGAGTTATTCAGCGAGGGGAATGCCAGAGGGATATTCAACTCTGGCACTAAGCTAGAGAATCTTGTAATAACTGAGAGTAAAGTGGAGGAGAAATTGTTGAAGATAAATACAAGAAAGGCACCTGGGGTGGATGGGATCTATCCAGTTATATTAAAGGAGGCAGCAAAGGATGTAAGCAAACCCTTAGCCATAATTATGAGAGCTTCCTTGGACTCGGGGGAAGTACCCATGGACTGGAGATGTGCAAAAGTGACCCCAATTCACAAAGGAGGATCAAAGGGCGACACAAGTAATTATAGACCTGTTAGTTTAACTTCTGTTCCCGGAAAATTAATGGAGGCACTGGTTAAAGAAGCACTGCAGGATCATCTAGACAAGACTTCAGTTATAGCTCAGACACAGCATGGTTTTGTTAAGGGGAAGTCTTGCCTGACCAATCTGATTGGATACTATGATGCAGTCACAAAAGAACTGGATGCAGGGAATAATTTTGATATTATATACTTGGATCTTAGAAAGGCTTTTGATACTGTTGCACATGGAAGACTGCTGCACAAATTGGAGCAGTGTGGCATTGGAGGCAAATTGCTGCTATGGATAAAGGGGTGGTTGAGGGGGAGAAGACAGAGAGTGGTAATCAATGGACACTGCTCATCGTGGACTAATGTTATTAGTGGAGTCCCTCAGGGTTCAGTATTGGGTCCATTATTGTTTTCTGTATTTATAAATGATATTGATGATGGTATATCAAGCTTATTTATGTCCAAGTTTGCAGACGATACGAAGGTTGGCAGGGTTGTCAAGGACACTACTGACACTATGCTACTGCAACAGGATCTGGAAAGGTTGAGCAGATGGGCTGAGAGGTGGCAAATGAAGTTTAACATTGACAAATGTAAAGTACTACATATGGGAAACAGCAACCCCAGAGCAATGTATCAACTCTGTGGTACTACACTGACAGTGGTAGAGAATGAAAGGGACCTGGGGGTGGTTGTGCAGGCAGATATGAAGTTTTCTGAGCGGTGCAGACGGGCTGCAAGAGTAGCTCATGGTGTATTGTCGAATGATATATAGGAATTTTTCTAGCAGGGATAAGGAGGTGATTATTCCTTTGTATAAGGCAATGGTCAGGCCACACTTAGAGTACTGTATACAGGTCTGGAGGCCTCATTTCAAGAAGGATGTAAAGATGCTGGTACAAGTACAGAGAAGGGTAACAAGATTAGTGAATGGAACAAAGGGGTGCTCTTACGAAGAAAGGCTTAAGTTTTGCAAATTACAGTGTCTGGGGACTAGGCACCAGCGAGGTGATCTGATAGAGGTGTATAAAGCCTTGAATGGTTTGAGCATGCTCAATGCTGATGGGATCCTTCTCTTACTCAGAATAACACATGAGAGGGCATAAATTCAAATTGAGGAAAGACAGATGTAGGATAGATGTGAGGAAATTTGCCTTTAGCCAGAGGGTGGTTGGTTGGTGGAACAGAGTTCCATCCCTTGTTGTGGAAGTTGATAGCCTAAATAAGTTCAAGGCTCAGCTGGACAGGTATTTCGAACGAACAGAGGGGTGAAGTGGAAGTGGTTATTTTTTATTTATTTATTTATTTATTTATTTTTTTTTTGGCTGATGCTGCATAAGCTTGCTTTCTTGCATCAAATGCCTCTACTAATGCTAATTATCATCCACAGTGTGGGGTAAATAATGTGAGTCATCCGACCGGCACACTTTCTTCCAGTCTTCTAACATCCAACTGGCATGCTCTTTGCACCAGGCAAGTCTTTTACGCCGATGAACCTTGGTTAGGAGGGGATGCCGTCGTCTGCTGGTATAGTCCATATGTGTGAGCGTGCAATGCATGGTCATGCCAGATATTGTTCCAGGTTGGCTCATGTTGTATTTGGCAGTCAACTCTTCAACAATGCTGTGCCTGTTTGCCTGTACAAGTCATAGGACCCGGCACTCACCTTTAACATCAACCTTTCGCTGACCTTTGCAGTTTTGCCATCAGGTCGTTGTTTGACCATTTTGACGCCAGTCCTGGTACACTTTAACAACAGCATCTCTTGAACACCCCACCAATTCAGCTGTTTGGGAAATCAAGGCACCAGCTCATCAAGCTCCCACAATCTGTCCTTTATCAAAGTCCGATAAATCCTTTCTTTTACCCATCACGCTCGGAATTTTACTACTTACTGAACCACTGACACCTTATCTATGCTACATATGTCGACTAACTGTGCACTCTCGTACCTCACGTGGTCAACGGGTCGCATTCAGTTTTCATAGGGGTGGTCATAATTCAGTGATCACTCAGTGTATAATTAATTTTATTAATAAGACAAACAAAATATAAATTCAAGATAAAATTACAAAAATACAATTATAGTAACAAAATACAAATACAATTCCAGTAACAAAAATTGCAATATTTTATTTTTATAATACTTAATGAGAGATTTAATACTGTTTATTTTTATCAGTAAATAACTGATATTTGCAATGCGCAAAGTATTTTTCTAAATTTATGTCAGAAATTCCATTAATTCTAAAATATATATAATAAACAACAGGCCATTTATCATATATATTTTGAAAATGACCGCGGGTTGGATTATGTACGTTTGTGGGCCAGAGATTGCCCATCTAATGCTTAGTAAGTGAAAAGATCAAAGAAACTTAATCTTTACAGAATAATGTATGCTAGGTTGTATTAATGTATGCTACAAGGATATAAAAAGTTCATGTCCAACTCTATTATAAACCCCAAATCTTCATTTACTTCTTCTCTCCACCAGGTGTGTAAGTTATTTTGAGGTTACTATTTCCTAAGTGTAAAATTACATTTACATTTTGCTGAATTGACACAGAGCTGCCATTTCTCAAACATCCTTGAAGCCTATCTAAGTTGTGCTGAAAACGTGCTACTTGGCACCGATGATCAAGTCACAAAGTCACTTTGCGATCAAGCTAAATCTGTGACGTCAACATATTCCAGCTTATATGGTAACCTCTCATGCAGAATTCAGTCAAATTCTTTGTTACAATGCAAATATATCCTATATCCAAATTTTATTGTCACTATCAGTGAAAAAAAAATGCTAACTTCATTATTTTCAGAACAATATGGTTAAATAAAAAATCTGCCAAAATTTTATCTTTAATAAGAAAATTTAAAACTAAAATAAGATTCTTACCTGAAAGGTAAGAAGCCACCTACAGCACAATGACACACACAAGAACGGTACCAACTAACCGAAGGAATTTCTCTGGGAATATTTTTTGCTCGACATGGAACATCAAACTTTTCACCCCAGTTTTTGCCAAAAATGCCACCAACAACATTCAGAGGATAGCCAACTAAAATAAGAGAGAGAGAGAGAAAAAAGACCATCATGTGTAACATCTAAAAATGATTGTTATTCTTATTATAAAGTACTTCATAGCTAACCTGGTGATGAAGGATCACACACAAGTTTTAATGCATTCAAAGTGAGTTCAAAGTGTACCGCTTGATGATCTACCCACCAGTAGATCATCAAGTGGTACAGTATATCCTTTCAACTGCTTTACTGGTGTCTGAAGAAAACATTTCTTTCACTGCCAACCTTACAGATAAGTTACAGTTTATTAAGAATTGTGGAATAAAATATTTAAATTTTTTATAACAAAAAACTAGCATGCCTTACTTTGTAACTACCTAGTTCTACAGGTGAAGAGCCCACTGATGGGTTGCTAAATATTTCAAACTACAGTAAATTTAATAATGTACAGGCATACCTCGATTAACGAATAGGATGCGTTCCACGAAATTACTTCGTTAAGCGAAACTTCGTTTTCAGAGGTAAAAATACTATGGCCAGAATAGGGATACGTTCCTACGTAAAGAAAATGAAAAGCTTTTTTTTGAACAAAGAAAAGTTTTATTAAATAAACAATCAACTTACATACAAAGTGAAATCACATTTTAAAATATGAGGTTAAAGTTGATTGTTTATGCTTTTTTTCTCTTTCATTTAACAATTGCCTATACGGAGTTATTGCATTTAACACTGATCGCTTAACTATAACACTTCTTCCTAAATCAGGATCATTTTCACTAAAAAAATTTAAAACGTTTTCAATGTCATTTAAGCACCTTTTTAAATCTTTGGTTGTTAGCACTTTTTCGGCAGGAACTTCTTTAACTTCGCCTTCATTATCTTTGTCTTCGTTGCTAACAAGGTTTTCTAAATCTTCCACTGAAAAATCATCATCTTCTGCATTCAATAAATTTCTAACATCCTCTTCATCCACATTTTCGAAACCTATTGATTGAGCCATCTGGATAACTTCATTTCTAATTTCTTGGATGTTATTTTCTTCTTCTAGTACAACTTCTGGCCATATTTTGCGGCAAACTCCATTTAAGCATTTCTTAGTGACTTCTTTCCAAGAACTATCAATGTTTTCAATTGCGTTTTTAATGGTGTAGTTTTTCCAAAAAGTTTTAACTATCATTTCCTCTTTATCCTCTAGTTCAGGTAAATTGCTTAAAATTCGACGCAGATAATAAGCTTTAAATGATACTATTACTCCCTGATCCAATGGTTGAATCAGGAAAGTTGTGTTTGCTGGAAGAAACACAACTTTGACAGGAATGCATGTGTCCAACGTGTTAAGATCAGTAGGATGTCCCGGAGCATTGTCTAACAACAAAAGAGCTTTTTCTTCAAAGTTGTTTTTTTTTACAATACCGTTTTACTCCAGGACAAAAGTGGTTAACAAACCAATCAGTAAATAACTCCTTGGTAACCCACGCTTTTCTATTTGCTTTCCATATTACAGGTAAATTCATTTTTATGTTACCTTTTAACGCCCTCGGATTTTCTGAATGGTAAACTAATAACAATTTTAATTTATAATCGCCAGAGGCATTTGATCCAAAGAGTAACGTTAAACGGTCTTTAGCTGCTTTGAACCCAGCAGCTGATTTTTCTTCAATAGAAATGAAGCTTTTTGTTGGTAGCCGTTTCCAGAACAAACCGCTTTCGTCAACATTGAACACCAAATTTGGTGGAAAATTTTCACGTTCAATTATTTCCTTTAGTTTTTCTGGAAACTTATTTGCAGCTTCTCCTGTTAATTTTACACTATGAATCCTGGCCCGTTTTTTTAAATTTCTCGAACCAACCACGAGAAGCCCTAAAGGTTTCCGTAATTTCTTCAGTTTGTTTAGATTTCAGGTGATTAAACAAAAATAATGCTTTTTCTTGAATCACCATTTGACTTAAAGGCATATGACGTTGTGACATATCATCTATCCACAAACTTAACATTTTCTCCATTTTTTCTAAAATTGGATTCCTTAAGCGAGTTAATTTTGCCGCTGTAACATCTGTACAATTCTGAGCAGACTGTTTTATTTTTTCTGATCGACTTAGTATGGTTGTTAAAGTTGATTGCGCTAATCCTAAAGAATGTGCCACATCGGATTTTCTTTCGCCGCTTTCAACACGTCGTACGATATTTAGTTTAGTTTCCAAAGAAATTGCTTTTCTTTTCTTTGATTCTGACATTTTAATTAACTAAAACAAAAATATTTCTATTAAAATTTACAAAATCTACGTTATGTAATTAATGCTACAAAGAACCTACGTCGATTATTGCAATGCGCCACACTGAAACAATGTCAATCATGTAAACAACAACTAAATTATGCGATTGACGCGCAAAACTGTTATAACAGACACGCCCGCAGCTCGGGAGCACTCGGGAATACGTAACGAGTCGCCGTCAGTCACCAATCGAATGATTGTCGGGCGTTGGTCTTAAATTGGAATATTTTTTTATGTTAAATGGGGCTTGAAATTGCCGACTTCGTTATATCGAGGCTTCGTTATCAGAGGTAACGTTAACCGAGGTATGCCTGTACTAACAAAATTAGCAAACATTTTGGATATTTTGAAATTTATATATATTATTATAAAATAAATGAAATTTACTGATAGTATTAGTGACAAATGATGCAAGAAAGCAAGCTTATAGAGTATCAGCCAAAATGGGGGGGGGGACCTACCCACCACACCCATTCATCCCCTCCAAGGATTTGTCTAGTTCTTCAATTTAAATAAAACTACCCACTTCCACAACAACAGATGGAAGTCTGGCTGAAAGCAAACTCCTCACATCTATCCTGCAATCTCAATTTGAATTTATGACTCCCCCATCCCTTGTGTGTATGTGTGTAGTTTCAGCAAGAGAAAGAACGACATCGACATCAAGCTTACTCAATCCATTCAAGGCCTTAAACATCTCATACAGATCTCCTCATAGGTGCCTAGTCTCTAGATGCAATTTGCAGAATTAAAGCCTTTCTTCGTAAGTATACTCTGTTGTTCCCTTCGCCAATCTTGTTGCTCTTCTCTGGGTGGGTTCCAGCAGATATACCTCCTTCCTAAAATGAGGCCTACAGACCTGTGTACAGTACTCAAGACAGGGCTAACCAGCTCGTTAGCCCTGTCTTGAGTACTGTACACAGGGCTAACCAGCTCGTTAACTCTGCTAGCAAAGTTCCTGTATACCATTAACAAAATCCCATGAGCTGTTCTGGCAGCCTGTCTGCACTCCTGAGAGATCTTCATATCCGATCTGCACAATTAATCCCAGGTCTTTATCATTTTCCACTACCCTGAGTGTAGTACCATGCAATTGGTACGTTAATGTGCATTAATCTGGGGGTAATTATGCAGCCAAATATGAAGTTTGCTGAGCAGTGCAGACTGACTGCCAGGGCAGGTCATGGAGTCTTGTCAATGATATATAGCAGGGGTGGCCAACTTAATTTGTGATGCAATCTACTTTTTTTCTTCAAAATGTGCCATGATCTACCGTCTCAAGAATTTCACTGCACATGGTTAAAAAAGTTAATCAACACCTTGAAATATGTTGTTTATAAATTTTAAAATTAAATACAATTAAGAATTTTTATTTTAAATTCATACATATTTAAATTTTTAATTTATGTGCAGTTTGTGACTTCATGTCATCTTCCAAGCTTTCAAAATTGGGGATATACTGTGATAAGATAAGGCCAACCGTAAAGAATCTTCTGTATGCAAGGCCGTAAGAGTAGAGTGATTCTTTGTCTTTGCTTGTTTCAAATGCGAAAAGGCTGATTCACATAGATATGTATGTGGAACCAAAACAGGAATTTAAAAGTTCACTGCAATTTGTTTTTTACATTTGGGTACTTTTCTCGGCAAACATATTTCCAGAAATCCTTTTTTGATGATCTGGCTTTTAGCAAGATATCGTTTTGCAACATAATAATTTCATTTTCAAGTAATATTTTCTGCAATTTGTTTCGTATCTAAGTCGACATTAAATATATTGAACAATGTCTTCAACTGTTTTAAAATCACTGAATCTGGTTTCAAAATCATCCACAACTTTCTTAATTTCAGAAATATATTCTCACTATTAAATTCAAAAATGGATTTTTGCAAATGACCTTGCATATTTGCAAACTGATCGAATTTTTTTTTCTTTAAATCTTTAGACATTGCCAAAAATTGTTCTATTTGTAGAAATTCTACTAATCATGTCACCCAGATTTTTATTTTTTCCTTGTAATTCCAAATTCAGATCATTTAATTTACTGGTAAAATCTGCCAAAAAAGCCTAATCACACAACCACTCCATATCTTGTAGCTGGTGATAATCATCTCCCCTTTCAACCAGCAAATTTTGAAATCTCTGTAGAAATTTACTCCGACTCAGCCACCTCACATCTGTGTGTAATATCAGATCTGGTTCTTTTTCATCGAGTTGCATTTTGAAAAGTCTCCTTTGAAGAGATTGTCCTCTGATGGAATTCATGATTTTGAAAGCGATGTCCATAACACTTTTAGTATTTAATCTTTTGCTGGCTAACACGTGTTGGTGGATGATACATTGGTAACTCAAAAAAATCTGGGAATTCATCATCCTTTTGGCACAATGCAATGAATCCATTAAGATACCCCGTCATTGCTTTAGCTCCATCTGTTGTTATTGATATCAGCTTAAATGGTGGTAATTTTATTTTTTCTAAGGTCACTATTAGGTGGAAAATCCGATTGGTATTTACCATAGAGTGCGTTGAAGTGCCTTTTGAAATTTCCTTTTTTGGGTATAACCACGGAAGCATTGAAAATCAAATGACAACATTTTTCTTTTATCATTACAAAAATTTATTCTAGTTCCGTCTCTTGATGAAAATGATACGTTTTACTCTTTTTTATAGTATTCATTTTAAATCGAAGGGTATTAAATAAACGTATAAGTATTGGCCAGTTATTAATATTAAGTAAGCTAAATAAGAATTTGACACATACACTATGCTCTCCACAACATAACTGCGTGAATTTTCGCTAGACAAGCCTAGGGGCTGCGCAGTAGCAAGAGTAGTCACATAGTTCAACGGATTTGTAATAAGCGTATGAAGTTGGGCGCATAATAATAACATTTAGATTTTGACTAATCTATTTTTTATTTTTACTGTATTTAAAATTCGTCGTGATCGACCAAAATTAAAGATGCGATTGACCTTTTGGTCACCCCTGATATATAGGAATTTTGCTAGCAGGGACAGGGAGGTGATAATCCCATTATACAAGGCAATGGTCAGGCCACACCTAGAGTACTGTGTACAGGTCTGGACGCCTCATTTTAGGAAGGATGTAGAGTTGCTAGAACAAGTACAAAGAAGGACAACAAGATTGGTGAGAAGAACAAAGGGGTGCTCTTACTGAGAAAGGCTTAAGTTCTGCAAATTGCAGCGCCCGGAGAGTAGGCACCTGCAAGGTGATCTGATTGAGTTGTATAAGGCATTGAATGGGTTGAGCAAACTGAATGCTGATGGGATTCTTCGTCTTGCTCAGACTAAGAACCTGAGGGGACACAGTTTCAAATTAAGAAAGATAGTTGTAGAATAGATGTGTGGAAATTTGCCTTTAGCCAGTGGGTAGTTGATTGGTGGAACAGGCTTCCATCTTTTGTTGTGGAGCTAATAGCCTAAATAAATTAAGGCTGAGCTGGACAGCCATTTGGAACGAATGGAGGGATGAAATGGGAGGTTTTTTTTTTTTTTTTTGGCTGTTGCTGCATAAGCTTGCTTTCTTGCATCGTATGCCTCTACTAATGCTAATGTTAATCTGGGATTACTGCTACCCATATGCAGAACCTTGCATTTGTCAATGTTAAACTTCCAACTGCCATATCTTAACTTATCTGCCTAATTTTTCTATATCTTGATTACTGTCATTAACCACCCTGTCAACCTTTGTATCATCTGCAAACTTGGACATTAAGCCTGATATACCTTCATCATTAATATTAAAATCATTAATAAATATAGAAAAAAAAAAATACATCCAGCACTGAATCCTGTTTGTTGACTAAAGAAAGTGAATTGTTCCTTTTTATAGAACAGGTTTATTGAAACATACTGAAAATGGTTATTATGGTAATTTCTAACAACAGCTACTACCATCCATAATCAACATGGATGTTTCTGGATATCTAATGAATTGAAAAATAGGTTATAAATATATTAACACAGAATAAATGCTTACTGAAGTATTCTCTCTCTCTCTCTCTCTCTCTCTCAGTTTATCATGTTAAAGAATGAGAAGCAATAAAAAGCAAAGCATTTGACTCAATCCTACATGAGGTTTCTGTACAAGTGGGAAAAATCTGAGATTAATGGCAAGAGTCTAAGATGGTTCTTAGGATGGCTGTAGGGAAGCAGGCAGAGTAGTAGTAGTAATAGTGGCATGTGATGCAAGAAAGCAAGCATATGAGTTTATTCAGCAACAGCCAAAAAAAAATAAAAATTCACACAACCATTCCCTCTAAATGTTTGTCCAGTTCCTCCTTAAATTTATTTGACCTATCAACTTCCACAACGACAGATGGAAGTTTGTTCCAGCAATTAACCACCTGCTGGCTAAAGGAAAATTTCTGCATATCTATTCTACATCTGTCTTTCCTCAATTTGAATTTATTCCCCCTTAGGTTCGTAATCTGAACAAGTGGAAGGATTCCATCAGAATTCAGCATGCTCAACCCATTCAAGGCCTTATACACCTCAATCAGATTACCTAGCAAGTGCCTAGCCTCCAGCCATTGCAATTTGCAGAACTTAAGCCTCTCTTTGTAAGAGAATCCCTCCATTCCCCTCACCAATCTTGTTGCCCTTCTCTGTACACACTCAAGCAAATCTATATCCTTCCTAAAATGAGGCCTCCAGACCTGTACGCAGTACTCAAGGCATGGCCTGACCATTGCCTTATACAGAGGGATGTGATAAATGGATATTCTTTAGACTGCTGCAATGTCAGAAGTGAGGACCCCATAAATTGATTATTAGCATTAGTAGAGGCATTTGATGCAAGAAAGCAAGCTTATGCAGCAGCAGCCAAAAAAAAAAAAAAAAAAAAAAAAAACCCACTTCCACTTCACCCCTCTGTTCGTTCAAAATACCTGTCCAGCTGAGCCTTAAACGTATTTAGGCTATCAACTTCCACGACAAGGGATCGAACTCTGTTCCACCAACCAACCAACCACCCGCTGGCTAAAGGCAAATTTCTGCACGTCTATCCTACATCTGTCTTTCCTCAATTTGAATTTATGCCCTCTCAGGTGATTATTCTGAGCGAGAGGAAGAATCCCATCAGCATTGAGCATGCTCAAACCATTCAAGGCTTTATACACCTCTATCAGATCACCTCGCTGGTGCCTAGTCTCCAGACACTGTAATTTGCAAAACTTAAGCCTTTCTTCGTAAAAGCACCCCTTTGTTCCATTCACTAATCTTGTTGCCCTTCTCTGTACTCGTTCCAGCAGCTCTACATCCTTCTTGAAATGAGGCCTCCAGACCTGTATACAGTACTCTAGGTGTAGCCTGACCATTGCCTTATACAAGGGAATAATCACCTCCTTATCCCTGCTAGAAAAATTCCTATATATCATTGACAATACTCCATGAGCTACTCTTGCAGCCCATCTGCACTGCTCAGAGAACTTCATATCTGCCTGCACAACCACCCCCAGGTCCCTTTCATTCTCTACCACTGTCAGTGTAGTACCACAGAGTTGATACGTTGCTCTGGGGTTGCTGTTTCCCATGTGTAGTACTTTACATGTGTCAATGTTAAACTTCATTTGCCACCTCTCAGCCCATCTGCTCAACCTTTCCAGATCCTGTTGCAGCAGCACAGTGTCAGTAGTGTCCTTGACAACCCTGCCTACCTTTGTATCGTCTGCAAACTTCGACATTAAGCTTGATATACCATCATCAATATCATTTATGAATACAGAAAACAATAATGGACCCAACACTGAGCCTGAGGGACTCCACTAATAACATTAGTCCACGACGAGCAGTGTCCATTGATTACCACTCTCTGTCTTCTCCCCCTCAGCCACCCCTTTATCCACAGCAGCAATTTGCCTCCAATGCCACACTGCTCCAATTTGTGCAGCAGTCTTCCATGTGCAACAGTATCAAAAGCCTTTCTAAGATCCAAGTATATAATATCAAAGTTATTCCCTGCATCCAGTTCCTTTGTGACTGCATCATAGTATCCAATCAAATTGGTCAGGCAAGACTTCCCCTTAACAAAACCATGCTGTGTCCGAGCTATAGCTGAAGTCTTGTCTAAATGATCCTGCGGTGCTTCTTTAACCAGTGCCTCCATTAATTTTCCTGGAACAGAAGTTAAACTCACAGGTCTATAATTACCTGTGTCAGCGTTTGATCCTCCCTTGTGAATTGGGGTGACATTTGCACATCTCCAGTCTGTGGGTACCTCCCCCCGGTCCAAGGAAGCTCTCATAATTATGACTAGGGGTTTGCTTACATCCTTTGCTGCCTCCTTTAATATAACTGGATAGATCCCATCCACCCCGGGTGCCTTTCTTGTGTTTATCTTCAACAATTTCTCCTCCACTTTACTCTCAGTTATTACAAGATTCTCTAGCTTACTGCTAGAGTTGAATACACCTCTGGCTTTCCCCTCGCTAAATAACTCCTCATGTGTGAATGTCGATGCAAAATATTCATTTAGTTTGTTAGCTACCTGAGCAGGATCATCAACAGTTGACCCATCGATATCAAGTGGACCAATCTGATTCATCCCCTTCCTTCTAGAGTTTACATAAGTAAAGAACTCTTTGTGCTGTTTTTCTTTGCATCCCTTGCTAAAGATTTCTCGTAATCTGCCTTCGCCTGCCTAACCTCCTTTGTAACTTGGTTACAGATCAACTTGTATCTATCATAGGCTTCTGTGTTACGTGTTAATTTGTATGTATCCCATGCATGTTTCTTCTCTGCCATATGCCTCATCAGTTCATCTGACATCCATTTAGGCCTAAACCTTGAACAATATTTCTTAGTTGGTATGTATAGCCTAGTAACTTCCAAGATAAGTTCTTTGAATGCTTCCCATTTTGCATTCGCTGTTGGTAACATCATCAGTTGGTCCCACTGTATAGAATTTAAATACTGTCTCAGTCCATCGTAATCACCTTTAGGAAAGCAATAACCCTTCCCTTTACCCCTAATGGTAGTTACCTCTTTGAACAAATCCCACTTGAGCACACTGTGATCACTGCCACCTAGTGGTTCATTTATCTGCAGATTCTTAATGCATGAAGAATCACTGCTGATAATCAAATCAAGAGTATTCTTCCCTCTAGTTGCCTCCTGAACATGCTGATGTAGAAAACAATCATCCAATAAATCCACAAAAGCCTTGCTAGTGTGTGAGTGACCAGCCCCCAAATTCCAGTCAATATCTGGGAAATTAAAAGCTCCCATTATAAGACTCTCTGATTTACTGGCCCACTGTATTTCCCTGTACAGTATCTTATTATACTCATCAGAGTCATTAGGCCTATAGCACACTCCTACTCTCAATTTTGATCTCCCAATGCTTATGTCACACCAAACTGACTGGACACTGGCTTCACTTCCTTGGATTCTATGTATTTCTTAACTAATAACATAACCCCTTTCCTATCCAGTCTATCCTTTCTGTAGACGTTGTACACCACAAATTCCAGTTCTGCATTTCTTATATCTGTGTGACACCAAGTCTCTGATATCCCAACAATCTCTGATATCCCTCAAATTCATCAAATTTATTTACTAAACTCCTAGCATTGGTGTACACGCAAGTATACATGCACCTATTTCTATTCTTAGCTACCCTAACACAACCCATGTGTTTACTTGTACCGCAATGACTCCCGGCAGTCTCTGAAATATCCTGCATCTTGTTTTTCAGGCTTCTGCTCATTCCAATAGAAGCAGTGCAAGAATCTCTTTCCCCTCTGCCAGTGGCTACTGTTAATCTATTAGTCTTTGTCTCCCCCTAGGCTAGCAGTTTTCCGACCCATCTAACACTGCCTCGATAGCATCAGCAAATATTCTTGCACCCTTTCTATTTAAGTGTATCCCATCCCTGTAGAAGCAATCTCTCCTGTTAACAAGTACAGTCCAGGCTGAAACAAATTCTACCCCTTGAGCCTTGCACAATCTTTCCAGGGCCGAATTGATCGACAAGGCTCTCATGATATACTCCCTCCTATCGTGTCTGGGCAGAATTGCAGACACTTTCAAATTCAACCCTATTTCACAGCTTTTTTTCAACAGTGACCTGTACTTGTTAAGTAATTCTTCCGATCTCCTACTCTTGATATCATTAGTGCCATTAGATCACTATTGTTTCTGATTCATAATTGACATTGAAGGGGATAAAGGGCATGATGCCAAAATTTGTAGACAATGTAAAGATAGGGAGAGTTGTTAATGATCACTGCCAAGAGCACTCCTTCAGGATGATTTGAACTGGTTTCAAGTATGGTCATAGAATGGCAGTTATATTTAAATGCAGCAAAATGCAAGGTCATACACTAGGAGAATAGCAACCCCAAAATAATTCATACACTTGATGGGGACAAATTAAAAACAGCAGAGGAAAGAAAGGGATTTGGGAGTTATGATTAGGGTGGATATGAAATTCTCTGAACTGTGTAAAAAGGAAGCCAGGAAAGTCCACAGTGTTCTATCAATGATTTATCAAACAATAGCTTGTAGAGGCTGGACTTGGAATAATGTGTCCATGTGAGGAGACCTCAATGAGTTTCTTGAAAGTGGAGTCCAAAGATGGGCTATGTATACTACAGAGCTTAGCAATCAGGCACCGCAGAGGGTACCTGATTGAGGTCTAAATGAATGAAGGTGAAATTTTGAACGTCACAAATGCTTCCTCCATGAATTCAAATTATAGCGGATTGAATGATTCTAATTTACTTTTTATATATCTCATTTTTTTATATCTTCCCTTTTATTTTTATCATTATTTTATACTTTTGTTATTAATATTAATTGTTATTTCTTTTTTTTTTTATGGACATGCAGCAAATGCCTGTGGTTTCCTTGCACTATACAGCTAATGCTAAAACAGTGCAGGCCTCAGGACTGTCCTCCTCCTCATGCTTCACAATATGTTGTAAAAAACTGAGGTTTTTTTCTCCCTCATTCAGATGATTTTTCTAAGCATTCCATGCAATACCATTGGATATTCCTTGCCTGGCCCATCCCTTATTGGATGCAGTGGTTTGTTGAATTTTTGTGTGGCAATGGTCTTGGGAAAGCACTCTCATCTTTATTAAAAAGTTGTTCTTTGATAGCTTCTTGAATTAAAAAATTATCAGCCTAGAATTGGAGTTGTGCATTACCCAGGAATTGACTAGGGCTATTCTGAATAACATTTCTATTGTAAGTTTTCTGTGCCGCTTCATAATCTTTTGAAGGCATGGGTACTAGGATGCCATCTGGTCAGACAGATCAACACCTTTTTTTTGACAGTGTTGTAACAAACCACATCAGGTTTTTTTTTTTATTATTAGTTCTCCTTTGTGTTCTTCCTGCGTACGTTAAGTTGGCTTGGATGATGAAACAGGATTTTCTAGTTGCCAAGAAACATTTTCCATAAAATGTGAAAGGCCTCATTGATAAAAATGATAACTCCAAAACTTCTCTTACAGAACAAACAACAAGCTTACTGAAAACCAACCAATAAATGACAACTTTCTTATATTCACCTGAGAAATATATAGGATTACATATACATTGGTGATCAATTTTGAGAATGAGAGATCCTGCATGCTCTGAGTGTTTTTATTGGTCAGTTACAAATGTTTTGGTAGATTGTGTACAACACTATGATAAGCTAGCAAGGTTCTCAGTTGTTTATTCTGAGGCTAATAGTTCGAAATTGCTGAGTGATTTTACTAACCAAATTAATCCAGTAGATCTGTATGAGACTAAAGTAGACTAGTAAGGTTTGGAGTTGTTTATTTAGAGTGTGAAAGTTTAAAATTGCTGTGTGTTATTATTGACCAGGTGTGAACTGTAGCCAAAAATCTACCTTTCCTTTGTATTCATTGCAGCTGTTGATAAGCTCAAAATAGTTTGTTCTGAATGTGAGAGATTGAGACTGCTCAAGTGCATTTTTAGCTGTGCAGAAATTTTTGTATAGGTATGTGAGTAAGGCTGCACAAATTTAGAAGTTTTTTAGGAGTTTACATACATACTAAAATATAATTTAGTTTGGTCTATGAACAAGACTAAGCAAGGTGACAATTTTGAAGTTTCTAGCCTGACTTAGTCTTGGCTAGACAGTACCAAATTTTTATATTGTGGGGTATTGTATTATAAGACAATATAATTATATTGTATCATATTATACTACAATATATATTTTTTTATTTATTTATTTTTTTTTTATGTGAACCCCAAACACGAGAGGTATTAGAACCTATAGTACTTAGTACCGTGCTTCGGTTGGAGGATGAGGAGACGAAAGAAGATATTTGTTGACATTGGACTTGAACTTCTGTAGATTGTAATATTCAGGAAATACGTATGAAGGAAGGTTGTTCCAGAAAACGGCAGTTGAATGAATAAATGAGGAAGATGAAAAGTTGGTTCTGTGGGTTTGAAGTTGGACAGTAAATGGATGTTGGCTGGTGGCGGCACGTGTTCAAACTGTTTTGAAAGAGAGAGAGAGCGGGAATTATAGAAGCCAATTCGGAAGAACAGTGCCCACGAAAGTATTTGTAGAAGAGGCATGCAGCAGAAACAGTATGTCTATGAGAAAGCGAGTGGAGAGACTCTGTTAGAGATGAATCATTAATTAAGCTAACTGCCCTCTTCTGAATAGAATCTAGAAGCCTGAGAGAGGTTTTGGGCCCCCCCAGATGTGGGAACAATATTCCATAGCAGGGCGGATTTGCAATTTATACAGAGTGAGCAGCTGTTTGGAAGAAAAGTAACGCCGAGAGCGAAAGAGAAAACCAAGTTTTTTGGATGCAGAGGAAGCAATAGTTGTAATGTGCTTGTGCCAAGAGAGATTAGAAGTCAGGGTAATCCCCAAAAGAGATATATCATTTTGCCTAGAAATTGTAGTGTCACTAAAGATAAGCATAGCAGCAGAAGAATCCTTTTTGCGAGATATAAGACAAGACTGAGTTTTAGAAGGGTTGAAATCAACTAAGTTGTCTTTGCCCCACTGGAGAAATACCTGAAGATCGGCATTTAAGGAACTGGTAGCAGATTTTCGAGAAGTTGAAGCTGATTGAGCAGGACAAGGTTTCTCAAAATGGAAAGTGGAATGCAATGTGCTATCATTGGCAAAACTATGGATAGGATTTCCAGTCAATGGAAGAAGGTCATTAATATACAAGAGGAAAAGAGTGGGGGAAAGAATTGAACCTTGGGGGACACCGGCATTAGTGGAGAAGTTAGAAGACAGAGCGCCATCTACCATCACCCTCACTGAGCGATCAGAGAGAAAACTGGATAACCAATTACTAAAAACAGTTGGCAAACCATAAGATGGAAGCTTGTTTAGAAGACCTTTATGCCAAACACGATCAAAAGCCTTTGAGATGTCAAGAGCAACTACTTGTGTTTCACCGAATCTTTCCATTGAATTAGTCCGTAAATGGGTAACATAAGCCAGAATATCACCAGTGGATCGACACTGACGGAATCCATACTGGCAATCGTTGATCAGACGGACGGTTTCTAGGTAGTTTGAGAGTTGGCGGTTAATTGATTTCTCCATTACTTTAGAAAGAGTAGAAGTAATTGCAATGGGACGATAATTGGATGGGAGGGATTTGTCACCCTTTTCAGGGACTGGCTGGATATGAGCAAATTTCCAAGCAGAAGGAAAAACACCTTTAGAATAAGAGAGTGTAAAAAGGCGGCAAAGAACAGGAGTAAGTTCAGGAGCACAGGTTTTCAGAACAAGTGTAGAAATACCATCAGGACCTGGAGCTTTCTTAGCATCAAGATTCATCAAAATCCTTCTGATATCCTTTTGAGACGACCACAGGTGGCATTGAATGGAGCGTGTTGGGAATGGTTGGAGGTGTTTTACCAAGATCATCAATACATTAGCTGGAAGAAAAATGGGATGCTAGCAGGTCAGCTTTATCCTTGGCTGAAGTGACAATAGAACCATCTGGTTTGGACAGAGGTGGGAGCAGAGATGGGCAAAAGTTGCGGGCAATAGCTTTGGCAAGAGACCAGAATGCTCGGCTACCATTAGGGCAAGAAGCAAGTTTTCTACTCTTAGCCTGTTCAAACTCTAGTTTGGACTGATTAATAACTGCTTTACAATTGTTGCGGGCTTTGGTGTAGGCAGAAAATGAAACTGAAGAATTAGAAACAAGCCAATTACGATATGCAACATTCTTCTCTTGAACAGCCTTAGCACATTTATTGGAAAACCAAGGTTTAGATAAAGGACGAGATTTTAAAGTGGACTGTGGGATAAAGGATTCCATTCCTGCAAGAATAATTTCACTGACACGATCTGAGCAAACATTGACATCAGAAGTTTTGAAACAGTAATCCGACCAAGGAAAAGAAGAAAAGAAGTCTCGCAGGTCATCCCATTTTGCATTCTTGTAATGCCAAACAACACGAGGTTGGGAATAGCCATGAGATAACGGTTCCATTGGAGAAGAGACAATCACCAAGTTGTGATCTGAAGTACCTAAAGGACCTCTCACTTTGACCATGTACTTAGAAGGGTTGTTTGTGAGAAAAAGATCAAGCATATTGGTTGTATGATTAGGATTGTCTGGTATTCTTGTAGGTAAATGAACAATCTGTGCAAGGTCATTAGTAATTGCAAAAGCCTCAGCATCTCGACCTGCTGGGTCGTTGTGACTAGAAAACGGAAGCCAGTTGGAGTTGTGAACATTAAAATCAACCAAGGAAAATTACCTCACTGTTAGGAAAGTTGGACTGGAGAAAGTCAAGTTGCAAAGAGAGGAAGTCAAAGAGCTCCAAGTGATTAGTGGAGTTGGGAGAACGGTAGAGACAACAGATGAATTTGACACAATGAGGTAGAGAGATTTTAAGCCAGAGAAGATCAAAGAGAGGAGATTCCAAATTGCCAAGTCTCTGACGGGGAATATCAGAACGGACATATGCACAAGTACCACCTTTGAGGCGAAAGGAATCATACAGTGAATAATTTGGGCATCTGAGACGAGCAGTAGTTGAATCAACTGATAACTGAAATTCTGTCAGAAAAAGTACATGGGGTTTGGCAGACTGCAAGTGGAAATGTACATCGTTGAGATTAGAATTAAGACCACGTATATTTGTGAAATGAATTAGGAAGTGCTTGGGAGGTTTAGATCTTTTCGCAGATAAGCTTACTCTATTAGTTTGACAATTCATGGTATATTCAATAGTAAGAAAAAGTGGATGGGACATGCTGTATGAAGTAATTAAAAATTTTGGATATGGCGTACACACGGTAAGAATATACCCAGATCCTTGACATACAGTGGCCTCGACAATGCTCCCCGCATACACACTACTCGGACTCCCTCCAGTCACTATCTGGCAGAGTAGAGGTAGCAAGATTATACACTAGCTGATCCGGAAGCCTCCTAGAGAGTTACCAATAGGTTCGGTCCGGTGTACTAACTAGCGGCCGGCCTGTGAACACCATTTTAGAGCTGTACCCTCGAAATGTAAGGAATGGATCTCGCCACGATGTTCATCATAACCTCAAAAGTCATCAATCATACTGCATGATGGAAGAGATAGGGAAGGGTTGACCGGAACTTAGCTCTAGAGACTAACATGGGTTCCACCACTTCAAGCCTCCAATAAGCAAAGTGGTGGTATTGCACCGGTTGATGAGAGTCATCTACCACCTAGTACTGCCTGGTAACATAGAGGGGCAGCATTCCTCCATGTGGTGTGGGCGCCACACCCCGACCCCTGCTTACGTTGGTTCACACCTGTGTGATCACCCACCATGTACTTGTGCATGGAGGTTATACCCAGGATTACTAACAGTCCCACCACCACCGTGAAGGTGCAAGCAGAGGATTTGGCTGTCACAGACCGTCCGGACTTTGCCGAAACTGGGTCCACTTGACTTGAGTGTCACCCGAATATCAGTTCCATCAGCAGTTTAGACCCCCAGGTAGCAAGTACAGCTTGTCTGGCATATCTGAGAGAATGTCTGTGACTACCTCAAGGACCAAGGCTCTGTGTGGTGTGCCTTTTTGCTGTATATATACATATATATACAGCAAAAAGGCACACCACACAGAGCCTTATTCATACAATTTAGTAATACCATACAAACTTGTTGAACAGCCTAAAATTAGAGCTAATCATGTTGCTCACCAGATACTGATGAACAGTAAACTTCCAATCAAACTATACCCTGATACCATACATCTCTGTGAAAATATGTCTAAAATTGGTAGAAACCAAACTTTCACACTATCTGAACTGCACAAGGACTTTAAATCATCACAATAGGCAAAGCAGCTTATTTAGACAATGTATGGAAAGAACAGAGCCTTAACTTTGGCCCAAAACCAAATTATGGGGTCTATGACTTCTTAAGAACCTTAACCACTCCAAAGATTTAACATGCAAGGATTGTGGCTTTCCTTTAAACTTGGAAAAATGCCAGATTTTTGCTAAACTATAGACCCATCTGCCTTCTATGCAGTATCTTCAAGATCTCTAAGCACCTTATCCTTAATAGAATCCAATCTGAAATCAACTAGATATTAATTCCTGAACAGGCAGGATTTGGAATAAGCAGATTCTGTAGCTCACAGATCCTTAACTTGACTAAATCTATTGAGCCTAGCTTTGAACAGAAGCTCATCAGCCACCTTTGTAGACCTCTCCAGTGCCTACTTACATTAAGGGGTTTTCTTTAAATCTGGAAAAATGATGCTGAGAACTATAGACCCATCTCCCTTCTATGCAGTATCTTCAAGATCTATGAGCCCCTTATCCTTAATAGAATCAGACCTAAATCCTATCCTTAACAGAATCCAACAAAAGGGATAAAGAAGTGATTATCCTTTGTATAAGACAAGGTTAGGTTGCATCTTAAGTAATGTATACAGGTCTGGAGGCCTCACTTTACGAAGGGTATAGATCTGCTGGAATGGATGCAGAGAAGGGCAACCCAATTGAAGGGAACAAAAGTGTACTCTTACCTAGAAAGGTTTCAGTTCTACAAAATGCATCTTGAGACCAAGCACCTGCAGGGAGATTTAATTTGAGATGTTTAAAGCCTTGAATGGATTGAGTAAACTGAAAAGTTAATGGTATTCTTCTACTTTCTGAGACTACACACAAGGGAGCATAAATTCAATTTGAGGAAGGATGGTTGCATTATAGATGTGCAGAAATTTTCCTTCAGCCAGCAGGTGGTTGATCATTGAAATAGGCTTCCATCTGTTGTTGTAGAAGTGGATGAGTTGAATATATTCAAGGGAGAACTAGACAATTGAAAGGTACAGATGGGAAGACTTTTTTCCCCTCTTTCTTTGGCTGATGCTATATAAGCTTGCTTTCTTACATCATTTCGTAACAGAGAAGAAAAATGCATGGGATGCATATAAATTATCAAGCGACTCAGAAGCCTATGGCAGATATAAGCTAGTCTGTAATCAGGTCACAAAGGAGGTTAGGCAGGCAAAGGCAGATTACGAGAAATCCTTGGCAAAAGATGCTAAGAAAAACAGCAAGGATTTCTTTACTTATATAAACTCTAAAAATTAATTAGATAGTATGAATCAGAGCTGTACTACTCAATATGTTCTACGTTGATAATAACATTAGTAAAATAATAAGAGGAGTTTACCTCAATATAGTGCGTAGAACACTTCCGTATGATACCCTCCAGAAATTAAAATGGAAAAATCGACAACTTACCAGTACATAGAGTAAAATATAAATAATTAAATAATCAATTTAACACAATTCAAATCAATTTAAAACAATTAAAAATCAAATTAACGCAATTAAAAGAATCTAACGAAAATATTCAAAATGATTTTCCTTCCTGAAGCTGACAACGCTTTTCGACCGTATGTCGTGATCACAGGAATGAAAATTACCGAATCGGGTTAAACCTGATACTTAAATAGAGATTATTTGTCTTTGCGCATGCGTGTAAAGGTCCACGCATCGGAGATCAAATATGGCCGCCGAACATTAACGGAATTCTCGTGTAATTTAATTTCAACAGTTTCTGCAATTAATAGTCGCGCATAATTACGTTGAAGATTAAGTATTTTGGCCTCGTTAAATAAAAAAGTATGTTTTTCGTTAATGGCATGAAAGGCTAATTCTAACGCTGCTGAACGAGAAGCACAAACTGAGGCTTCATGTTGATTTACACGAATATTAAGAGAAAATCGGGTCGAACCTTGATAAGACGAGTCGCAATCACCACATGAAATGTTGTATACCAGATCATTAATTTGTGTTGTGAATGCTGAAAGAACCGAGCGATTGTTCAGTATAGTATGTAACTTCTGTATTGGCCTAGCTACAATTTTAAATTCGGTATCTTTAAAGAATCTGTTAAGCTGTTTGTGCCACTGTTCAACATATGGGACAGAAATAAAGTGTTTTTTGATATTACTATTGTTGATTGGTGTAGTATTTTGTATCCTATCCTTAGCTTGTACCTTAATTCGATTTATTGTGGTAATGGAATAACCCCTATTTAAGAATCTGCTAGTTAATATTTGTATTTCTGAGTCCAAAGCAGAATCTGTCGTTGAATATTTATAGGCATTAAGAAATTGATTAAAGATAATCGATCTTTTGTAGGTGAAAGGGTGATAGCTTTTATAATATAGAAGCGTACCGGTGTTTGTAGGTTTTCGATAGATGCTAAATTGTATCTTATTTGAGTCCCGGTTAAGCGTGAAATTTAGAAAGTTTAATGACTTTTTTATCCGTATCCTCCCTTTCCAATGTAAATTTGAGTCTAGAATGAATATTATTAAACGAATGTAAAATGTCTTGGATAGTATTACTACCGGTAATAACTAGAACATCGTCTAAATACCTCCCATAGTATGTGATACGGGTTCGAAAAGGTGTTAAATGTATCTGCTCAATCGTTGAGAGAGAGAGATCTCTGACATTAAGCCACTCAGGCTCAAACCCATTGGTAATCCAAAAATTTGTTTGTACACCTTGTCTCGAAAGGTGATGTAGTTAGCCTCAACTAACAGTTTAATTAAGTGAAAAATTTCCTTAATAGGTAGCTTCGTATAATTAATTTGTGTCGAGTTTTTATTTAACATATCCCAAATAATATCTAATGTGTATTCAACGTTTACATTTGTATATAATGAGGTAACATCTAGTGAGAATAAATTGTCATTGTCGCCGAGTCTACAGTCTTTAAGCTTATTAAATAATGTATCGTAGTTCTTAATCCCAAATTGTATTACCTGTCTAAAGGGTTTTATAATGTTATATACATGTGTGGCTAAGGATGAAAATGCCGAGTTCCTGTAGGAAACAATAGGTCGAATAGGAAACCCAGTCTTGTGTAATTTTACCTGACCGAAAAGTGCAGGAATATTGTATGTTCTGGACTTCAATTCCTTTAACCGAACCATAGTAATGTAGTCGTTTTTTCGATACGCGGTTAACGTTTTATTGTATTGATTGACCAAATTGGTAAACAGTGTCAGGTCTACTTCACGATAAGTGGAGGTATCTGACACAACTGAATCTAACTTATTAATATAATCATGTTTATCTAGTATTACCACTGTATCACAATCAATTTGTGATATTAATATCACAAGGCCTTGAATGGGTTGGGCACACTGAATTATGATGGGATCCTTCCACTTGTTCAGATTAAGAACCTAAGGGGGTATAAATTCAAATTAAGAAAAGACAGATGTAGAATAGATGTGCGGAAATTTGCCTTTAGCCAGCGGGTGGTTAATTGTTGGAACAAACTTCCATCTGTCGTTGTGGAAGTTGACAGGTTAAATAAATTTAAGGAGGAACTGGACAGGCATTTGGAGGGAATAGTGTGATTTTTTTTATTTTATTTTTATTTTATTTTTATTTTTTTGGCTGATGCTGCATAAGCTCATACAGTTGCTTTCTTGCATCACATGCCACTACTACTACTACTTCTATACATGGTTTACAGTTTCACCAATGACTTCAACCTGTTATGTTTAATCCACTGCCTCTAGGAGAATCAACACTATTGATCTGGGAAAGAGATTCTATATGCTTCTTTTCTCAACACTATTGAGAAAAGAAACAGATGGCATCTCCAGAAAAATGGCCTACTCCAAGGTAGTATTTAGCTCCTTTGCTCTTTAACATCTACATAAATGACAAGCCCATTTTTTGAGTTTTTTTTATCCCAACAATTTAGCTCTCTTGTCACCCAGGCTAAAGATTTTCAGATTGTTGAAAACGCCTTGACTCCAGCCATGATCAACATTGGCAAGTAAGATCAAAAGTAGTCTTACGAGCAAATCCAAAATAATGAAATTCAGCTTGTTCCACCTTAGGAACAAGGATGTTAACATACCATTCCAATGTCTTGGAATGGCATTCAGTTTATAATAAAAACCCAATATACCATTTCACACTCATTAGCCTTGATTTCTTCACTTTCTGGGGTTTTCATTATCAAGTTCAGACTCTATAGTTTGTCCATACTAAGTTCTGATGCAATTATTCTAATTGTTAAATGATGAACAATTTAACAATTATCATGCCACAACTTGAACCCATTTTTATCAAAGAATCACTAAGATAGACCATGCAATTAAGATGATAAATACCTTTCAGATTGGCTCAGTGTTATAGAGTTCTTGTGTTTACTGCAAGACTTTCTAAATCAATTGGAAACAAAAATATTTTATTTTTATAATGTGAAATAATGATGTCTCTAGTTGTGTGATTATTGTTAACTCTTCTCATCTATTTTGTACCGGGTTATTTATTATTTTTATTTTTTTGTGCATTATTGTGTTAATGGGTTTTAGATGTGTAGCTAAATAAATGTATATGTGTACATTGTATGTAGGTAAATCAGGAAATAAATTTTTCTACATTTTAATATAAATATTAAAATTAAAGCAAACTATAGCAGATCCTATCTTATCTAGTAGTTACAGAATGTCAATGATTTAGAAAAATAAAAAGTATTTTGATGGCCAAATAATTCACTGTATATGCCAAAAAAAAAAAAAAAAAAAAAAATCAATTCTAATTTATAAAAACTTTGGCAACAAACACATTTTATTAATATGGCAAAAATAAAAGTAGCAATGCTATTCAATTCAGCTGAGAAAAGTAATCAAAAATAGGACAAAACATATAACACTACCATATATGCAATAACTATGAAGTAAATGTCCAATAACTGTCCACTTGATATCGATGGTTCGATCGTTGATGATTCTGCGCAGGTAGCAGACAAACTAAATAAGTATTTTGCATCTACATTCACACATGAGGAGTTATTCAGAGAGAGGAATGCCAGAAGTTTATCAAACTCTGGCAGGGAGCTAAATGATTTTGTAATAACTGAGAGCAAAGTGGAGGAGAAATTGCTGAAGTTAAACATAAGGAAGGCACCTGGGGTGGATGGGATCTATCCAGTTATATTAAAGGAGATAGCAAAGGAAGTAAGCAGGCCCTTAGCCATAATTATGACAGCATCCTTAGATTCAGGGATGGTCCCCACAGACTAGAGATGTGCAAATGTTTCCCCAATTCACAAAAGAGGATCGAAAGGTGGCACAAGTAATTACAGACCTGTAAATTTAACTTCTTTTCCAGAACAAGTCACTGGTTAAAGAAGCACTGCAGAATCATCCAGACAAGACTGCAGTTATAGTTCAGTCACAGCATGGGTTTGTTAAGGGAAAGTCTTCTCACCAATCTGATCGGATTACTATTACTAGTATATATATTATTAATATATACTATATATATAGTAATATATATATATAGCATATATTACTATATATACTTTGTGACTGCATCCGATAGTAATCGGATGCAGTCACAAAGGAACTGGATACAAACAATAATTTTGTTATCGTATACTTGGATTTTAGGAAAGCTTTTGTAACTGTTACACATGGAAGACTACTGTACAAGTTACAAGTACAAGCACGGCATTAAGGGTAAGTTGCGACAATGGATAAAAGGATGGTTGAGTGGAAGAAGACAGAGTGGTAATCAATGGACACTGCTCTCTTCATGGACTAATGTTATTAGGGGATTTCCCCAAGGGTCCGTGTTGGGCCCATTGTTGTTTACTGTATTTATCAATGATATTGATGAAGGTATATCAGGTTTAATGTACAAGTATGCAGATGATACAAAGGTTGGTAGGGTTTTTAATGACAATAAGGAGGGTACGCTACTGCAACAGGATCCAAAAAAGTTGAGCAGATGAGCTGAGAGGTGGCAACTGAAGTTTAACATTGACAAATGCAAAGTACTGTACATGTGTAGCAGTAACCCCAGAGCAACATACCAACTGTGCAGTACTACTGTCAGGTTAGTGGAAAATGAAAAAGACCTGGTAATTGTACAGTTAGATATGAAGTTTCCTGAGCAGTACAGACAGGCTGCAAGAGTAGCTCATAGGGTCTTGTCAATGATATATATGAATTTTGCTAGCAGGGATAAGGAGGTGATTATTCTCTTGTACAAGGCAATGGTCAGGCCACACCTTGAGCACTGATACAGGTCTGGAAACCTCATTTTAGGAAAGATGTTGAACTACTAGAGGAGTACAGAGAAGGGCAACAGGATTGGTGAATTGAGTAAAGGGTTGCTGTTATGAAGAAAGGCAAACTGCAGCATCTGGAGACTAGGCACGTATGAGGTGATCTGATTGAGGAGTATAATGCCTTGAATGGTTTGTGTAAGCTCAATGCTGATGGGATTCCTCCTCTTGCTCAGATTCTGCACCTGAGGAGGCATAAATTCAAATTTAAGAAAGACAGTTGTTGTTAGGTTTGTTGGTGCATCAGCAACTGTGGCTATAATGCACTGATTTCTGACAAAAGACAGTTGTAGAATAGATGTGTGGAAATGTGCTTTTAGCCAACAGGTGGTTGATTGCTGGAAGAAACTTTGATCTATCATTGTGGAAGTTGACAGCTTAAATAAATTAAAGCCTGAACTAAACAAACTTTTGGAATAAATGGATGAGTGAAACAGGAAGGTTTTTTTTTTTTTTTTGGCTGCTGCTAAATAAGCTTGCTTTCTTGCATCATATGCCTCTACTAATGCTTAAGTTAATGCTAATGCTAACTGAAAATAATAAAATCTAGATACTCACTGAATAGCCACACTGCTAAAAGCAGTAAGATAGTTGTGAATGGCAATGCCTGAGTAGAAGCATATGACCAAGCCACAGTGTTTTGGACACTCCAAATGATGAAAAAGGGTACTAAAAAAACAAACCCATCATTGAAAAACATTTGCCCAAGTTATATAAACTCACATTCTTTACATATATCAATAATGTTACAATAATAACAGCAATTTTTTTTTTTTTGGTATGAAAATCATTGCCAAAAAAATGAAGCAAATTACTTAATTATATAGTGGTTTGAAAAAACTATGTATGGCTATGTGCATAAAAATTTCTGTAATGGCCCTCTAAAGTGCTCTTAGACATACTGTGGCTTTGGTACTTCAAGTATCTGCTTATTGTATGTACTTTCTAGCACTGTTTTGTTTATATAGATTGTAAATGCATTCACCAAACTTATTCGTTATATTATATACCTCTAATCTGTTTTGCTTTCCCATCACTTATGACACACCAGACGGTTTGACAATACTTTGGCAGTTTTTATCTATAGGATATACTCTTCTTGAATTAATGTGTTTTGTAATTAAAAGCATAATGCCTCCTCCTCTTCTGTCATGTCTGTCTTTCCAGTAATATGCACTGTATTTACTATATTCAAATTGTGCATTCCATATGATGTGGAACAGAAAAGTATTCTGTTAGTTTATATCCCCATTGCTAATTGGTGCAAGAAGGTTTTTTTTTTTTTTTTTTGGTAGTTGTTGGCGCATCGGCTTCTGTGGCCATAATGCACCTCCCAAGGTTTTTGCAGTACTTTGATTGAAGCCCGAGGCGGGATTCGAACCCGTGACCTTTGGGTTGCCAGGCAGGCACTTTACCCACCCGGCTAGCCCGTTTGGCCGTGCCAGAAGGTCCACCCAGATGCAAATTGGAGCTAATGGTTTCTAGTTAGTATATATGCAATGTATGTGATTGTTGATTTAAAAGTTACATTGTTTTAAATGAATTCATATGTTTGAACACATAATTCAAACATATGTAAAGTTATGAGTTTCTGACAGCTGAAAATGTTAGACTGAACTTTTCGCAAAAGAGCCTACGCCTAGTGCCGTCAGACAACTAACACACTAAACCCCGGGTTCCCAACCTGTGGGTCGCGACCCCCTAGGGGGTCACAAAGTGTTTTCTGGGGGGGTTGCTGTGGTTATTTTTATTTGCAATTATTTTTATAAAAAATTTCGCCATGAAGGTTTTCAACAGTTATTTATTTCAATATGGCACATACGGCTACACCGCAATATTCTACCAGTGGTGGTAACACTGATTTTTGATAAATGAAAGGAAGTGACTTAAGGTTCACCGCAGCAGATACTTAAAAATATTAAAAGTCCACCATGTTCATACATATTAAACATTTTATATTATTTTAATTATTTGCTATGGCGGGCCTTTAGTATTTTTTCAAATTTCCGCCACGGTGGACCTTGATTCACTCCCTAAAAATAAAATATACAAATGCAGTGTTATCATTAGAATAAAATTCTATGTTACAAATAGTAAACTGAAAAAAAAAAAAAAAAAAAAAATTCACTCTGATGCAAAACTCAATATAAAAATTCGTTTTTAATCAGTGTCTCGATGTGTGAATAACAGCTGTCGAATACGGACCATTGAATAAAGACGAGTTGCTCTCTTAACGCAGTTAAACATCACCCCTTATGTTTTGCTGATGCCATCATGTTTGCAATGATGTAATTCAATAATGTCCACGATGGGCCGTCTAATGCAAACTGGCGCAAACATAGTTTACCAATAGTCAACCACCTTTATTGGCGCCATGACCGAAACCAGCCACTCGCTGCCGAGTGCAGGTTAGCTGCTGCTTGCACTTTCTAAAATCTAAACAACATCAGTAGGTCACATTAGTCCATGCTAAATCTGTACCCATGGAGAAAAAAACGTAAATATTCAGAAGACTATCTAAAATTTGGCTTTACCACCTTGATCAGCAATGGCATAGAGAAGCCACAATACGTTTTATGCAATGTTGTTCTTAATGCTGACTCTATGAAACCTTCTAAACTAAAACGTCACTTAAAAACAAAGAATTCAGAACATACTAAAAAATCGACATCAGCTCCATGGAGCCAAAGGTGGATGCATGAATAACGTCAGCCTCTAATTGATCTTGCTTGTGTTTACACTTACGACACTCTCTCTCTTGCGCTCCGTTGCTGACTTTGGTGCTTGCTTTTCAATGTTAGATTTGTCGAAATTTTTGAACATGTTTAGTTGATGTAACTTTCGGCATCGTCATAACTTAACTAAATGAAACACAACCGCAAATGCTCGACAAATGTGAAGTAACTGAACGAAGTAGTTACTTTAACGAGTTGTTCAATTCTTGAAAACTAAAAACCCGATTTGAAATCTGGTTATATATCCTTTTAGTGCTCTCAAAGGGTTTCACCGGAGCACAGTGCAGACACTCGGACAGAGCTTCTTGTTTGGATAACAGAGAATCTTGCCACTGATATTCCTGTGATTGTAACTGGAGATTTTAATATTCCTAGCCCAAGACACGATCATGCTAAAGAACACCTCGATGCAAGCCTCCAAACCTTAGGACTGACCCTACTGGGTACGATTCCGACTAGGGGAGAGCAGCATTTGGATTTATTATACCATAATATGACTAATATAAAAAACGTCACCCCTCAAACTAAATTCCAGTCAGAGCACTGCCCAATATAATGTGAAATTGCCGCATCAAATTGTGCAGGTGAGCAACATAGCGACGTGCAAATTCGACAGACCAAGAAAATATACTCCCTTAAGTTTATTACACCTGAAATTATTTTAGAACATCTGAAAACCTACAACTGGATTGATCTGTACAATAAACCGGTGGATACCAACTTGATTGAAAAAGAGCTCTTACTTATTGCTGCCTTGAAGGAGGTAAGAATCATGGAAATATCTAAACCTACAATTTCTGGCCAAGCAAAAGGTTTACAGGAAATGGAGAAATTCAGGATTTAATGAAGACCTCACAGATTATAAGAAAAAAAAGAGCCATTTTCTTGAAAAATAAACGACATGCACACTACAAAGAGGTTCTAACAAAATTATGACATTCAAAATGAATTGTCAGCAAAAAGGCTACTAAATTCGAAATGGAGGAAACCACATTCAGACACTGGGCTAAAGAGAGCTTCAAAGGACTGCCAGTTGAATGTCAAGCTAGAAATGTACAAGAGGATCAGCCAGAGGATATGGTGCAATATATTTTTCAGAGTGGCAGCATTATCCAACGTTGCTATTTCTAGAGAAGATCTCATCAATGCAATTAACTCCTTGCCTAACAAATCTACGATCGGCCCTGAAGGGTCGCTATCTTTATTTTAAAAATATGCAGCATCCATATGTTGTGTTGTTGTACATATTCCAAAACATTCTCAAAGACTGGTTTCTTCCCCACAGATGGAATCACTACTTTGTGAGGCCGGTGCCAAAAAACAACCCAAAGGACTCTTCAGACTTTCAACCCATATCGATCAGTTGTTCTCTTTTAAAACTCTTCGAAAAAGCCATTCTTCTTTCTTTAACAGAACAGTGTTTTGCACACAGGCCACCCTACCTCCATACCATACTACCGAGACGATCCACTATTAAATGCAACATGCTTTAAATGAAAAGACCCAAATTGACATCATATCACTTGACATTAAGATAGCTTTCGATAATGTATCATTATCTGCACTTGAAAATATACTGAAAGTTTATTTCCGCATTGAAGGCAAGCTATTACAGATTATCAAGACCAATTTGAAGACAAGACATCTAATCTAATTGTACAACATAAAGAATTCCATGCAGAATACACCCTCACTTGTGGAATACCTCAGGGAGGTGTCTTATCAGCTTTGCTGTTCGCTGCCACCATGGAACCCTTTCTAGTGCAGAACAGTAATTTTATTTCTTATGCTAATGATATAAAGTATTTCATTTATTATTTTATTATTATTAGCTATATGGTGCAAGGAAGCCAGAGGCTTATGCTGCAACAGCAAAAAAAAAAAAAAAAAAAATTCCCTAGTTGCCCTGAGAGAGAGAGAGAGAGAGAGAGAGAGAGAGAGAGAGAGAAGTAGAAGGGAATCACCAAGAAAGAGAAGGATGATGATATCCAGCTTAGGACCCTGGGTGTGCCAAGCCCACACTCACCAGATGTGAGCCCCCGAGGTTAATTGTCTCTAACAAAAGAGCTCTTGTGTCCGACATCAATATCCACACCAACGCCAAGCTTCATGAACTGCATTTATACTTAGAAAATATTGATCTATGGCTAAACTCTAACAAGTCAGTACAACTGACAATAACTAACAAGAAGATAAAAAATCAAATCGAATTATTTATTAATGAAGCAAAGGTGAAGAAAGTCATCTCTTACATAGACCTAGGGACAAGGGCCTCACCTTCCAAAGGCATTTTCAGAACACCAGATCAAAAACTCTTGCTGCCATATGGGCTGTAAGAGAGGAGATAACTGGGATTCAAAACCCAGTATATCCAAAAATGTATCGTTCCTGTAGCCTTATATGCTTCGACAATTTGGTCCTCTGCTCCAAATACTTATATTAAGAAATTTCTCAGCCTGGAATACTGGCTGCTCCGGTGGCTGAATAGGATTGCTGGTAAGCCCTTTACAATTTCAAAATCCATACTGTATACAAACTTAAGTGTAGCTCTGTGGATTCAGATGGTCACCCTACATAACATTTGCACTCTAGCACAACTTCTGTCTGGGAGTTTAGATGCCCCTCAAATTGAAAATCTTGTGGTCAGGCCCTGCCCGGGAGCCCAGCTCCACTACCCTCATAGTCTCCGAAGCACTCTACATAACACGGACACATTAAGGCGGATGTTTCCTGCCGATACTCTGGAGCTCTTTAGATTCTTCAAAATAGACCGGACCGGGTCTATTTTGAAGGGACTGCCATGACAGAACCTACAGGAAGCTGATTGGAGCAGATCTGTACACTAAACTACATATATAATGAAGAAAGCATTTCGAAAAAGATGGGTTTTGTTCATAGCAAAAGACTTCAAAAGCCCATGAACTCATAAAAACTGCACTAAAGGCTTTATAGTGTCTTCAAAAGACTCTTATAGGACTGATGATATTCTGTTCAGCAGAATGACTATGACATTCAATCCAAGTGTAAAATGACTGTAATTATTCTTATTTATTTAAGAATTATTTATGTATTTTGTGATATTTTATTTTATGTAACTATACGTGTTCCTATCTAATAAGTTATGTTCAATGTATGTATGAGCTACCCTCCTAGATAACTTCTCTGCAGGGTGTTTAATTAATAAACTGATGATGATGATGATAATAATAATAATTATTATTATGAAGTACATGAACCTGAGACACGAGGTGAAGGAGATGTGGAATATGCAAGAGGTAACGACCATCCCGATCATCATGCCAACCACCGGTATGGTGCCAAAGACCCTACATAGCAGCCTAGCAGCAATAGGTCTCCCAAAGAACACCTACAAGGAACTCCAGAAAGTCGCAATCCTGAACACTTGTAGGATAGTCAGAGAGTTTCTCGACCAACAGTAACACCAGACATTACAACCACCCTGTGTACTTGGTAGCAGTACCCGTCACGGATTGGAATCCCCAAATCAGGGAGAAATAATATAAGAGCAACAATAATAATAATTTTGTTGTTCAATTGTACGCAACTTGTTGCGTCACTACACTTGTTGCGTACAATTGAGTTTTCTTGGGCACATGCATTGTACTTATTGCATCATTGCTATTGAGAGTGAAAGTAACCAAGGCGTAACTGCAAATGACCAAAATGTGAACTTTTTATTTTTCTCGAAAAAAAAAAAAAAGATATTAAATATCAAAATTTCTAATTTTTTTTTTGTATATTTGTTGACATATACCCGACAAAATAAGTATAAATTGTTTATACTATTGTCTATTAGTTTTGGAGATATAACAGCGGTTAGACGTTTCACTTTTCATGATAGCCTGAGCGCCAAGGGTACCCCCAGCACAGACATTCACGTCAAAAGGATTTGGAGTTATTTTGACACCATGAAACTGGTCTCGGACATCAGAGACTTGATCCTAGGAGGTTTTCAGCAACAGAGCACAGCAGCAGCAGTGCAAGCATCATATGAAGTCGCATTGGAAATTGCCAAACAAAAAAACCTTGCATGATTGGAGAAACGGTCATCAAACCTTGCATGTTGAAGATGGTGAAGTTAATTCTTGGCGAAGCCAGAGAAATAAAGATGCAACAAATATCTCTGTCCAATAACACTATTCAGAGGCGCATTTCAGATATGTCTGTAGACGTGAAAGAGCAGGTTTTGAATGAAATCAAAGTTTCTCCATTGTTTTCTTTTCAAGTTGATGAATCAACGGACGCAAGTTTATGTTCTCAGTTGCTTGTCTTTGTGAAATATATTCATTCAGATGATATCAAAGAAGAGTTCCTTTTTTGTAGTGCACTTGAAACTACTGAAGATATTATGGAGAAATTATATTCTTTTTTTACCTAAATACCTTTTTTGAAACTGGAGGACTACAGTGGAAAAACTGTCTGTCGGGTTTGTACAGATGGAACACCAGTTATGCTAGGGTCAAAGTCGGTCTTTCAGACAAAAATGAAAGAAATTGCTCCCCAAGAAAAAGGCATTCACTGCATGATTTACCGATATGCTCTTGCCAGTAAGACTTTTCCGGCTCCTCTGCAAGAGATATTTGATTCTCTGATCAAAATTGCGAATTACATCAAATCTGGAGCCCTCAACACCATCTGTTTAAAGAACTCTGTAAAGACACGAATTCTGATCACAAGGTTCTTCTTTTCTACACTGCTGTACACTGGTTGCCGAAAGGAAATATTGTCAAATGAGTTGAAAGATGAAATCAAGTTGTTCCTGGAAGTGCAAGGGAAACATGACCTTGTGGCTTACTTTAATGATGAAGCTTGGAAGAAAAGAGTCGCTTACTCAGCAGACATTTTAGACCAGCCAAATAAGCTGAACTTGAAACTTCAGGGAAAGGAAACACACATTATCCAATTTCAAGACAATCTTCAGGCATTTGTATCCAAGCTGCAAAACTGGCGTCAGAAAGTAAATTTTGGAAATATTGCTATATTTGAAAAACTCTGCAGTGTGGTAGAGGAATATGAAGGTAAACTGGATGAGAATCTGAAGGAGGAGATTATTGGGCACCTTGGATCCCTTGAAAAGGAATTTCAGCGGTACTTTCCTGAGCTTACAGAAGAAGCTGCTGCACTGGTCCGAAACCCACTCTCTGCTTCCCTGAATGCAACCAGCATTCCCGATGAAATACAGGATGAATTCTTGGATCTGTGGAATGATTTCTCGGCACGTAATTTGTTTTATGAAAAATTGCTGACTCAGTTCTGGTGTGCTATGTATCAGTCATATCCAGATGTCACCATGCTTGCCTTTCGAGTTTTACTTCCATTTGCCTCTACATATCTCTGCGAGAGTAGGTTTTCAACACTTCTTCATATCAAAACAAAGGCAAGAAATAGACTGAATGTTGAGGATGACATGAGGTTGGCTTTAACAAACTCAGCCATGAATTTTGAAGCTGGTTGCCCAGATGCAAGTACAACTATCACATTAAATATTAGGTTAGAATTATATTCTGAAAGATCTATGTTTAATGTATTTTCTTTACCCCATTAAAATGCCTTTTTATGCAAATGTGGTGGGGTCACAGGTTACTTGGCTATTATAAAAGGGGGGGGGGGTCGTGACTCAAAAAAGGTTGGGAAACACTGCACTAAACAGTCAATCCAGTTCAACACACTGAAACATTGAACAAGTTCAAAAAAATTAAAAGAACCAAAAGAATAAGATCTTGCAGCATAGAAGTGTTGCTTCAACATAATAACACATGACCTTACTACAGCTGTGCAATGCTGGCAAGAATTTCTAGAATTTGAAGTTGTTCTGCATTTACCTATAGCTCAAATTCTACCCAGAACAACTTTTTTAATTGCCAGAGCTTAAAGAAAATCTCCAATACAGCAAATGTAACTCTGATAAGAAGTTAAAGCAGGCATAATAAGATGGCTTGTCTCTCAGCTGAAAGATTTTAAGAATCGAACACAATATATGAGTTAAGTGAGGCAATTATGAGGGACTTGGTTGCAAGCTTTGTAGTCCAACATAGTCAAAATCCTTCATCACATGGTCGCCTTGAAATCTCACCATTTCAAGAAAGTCAATGAATTTTTTTTCCCAGATGAAGTCTCCATACTTGGACACAATATGTACCCAAATGAAGTCTTACAATTGCATTATGTGGGATTATGACCTCCCTATCTCAACAGCATATTGTTCAATAAATTATCGATAGAACGCCATGGGCTTTCTGGGCCGCCTATTTACACTGCTCTCAGAAAACTTCCTATCTGCCCGTATCGCAACTCTGAGATCCCTTTCTTCCTTTACTGTTTATAATTAAACCCCACCAAGTGTATAATGGGGTGGCATTTTGTTGCATTAAAACATAGCTGCCACTTTTCTCACCATTCTTGAAGCCTGTGTTGCTTGGCACTGATCATTAACAACTCTCCCAATCTTTACATTATAAGCAAATTTTGACATCATGCCCTTTATTCCATTCCCCACAGTCGTTTATGAAAATCATAAACAGTGATCCAAGAAGCAATCCTTGAGGGATCCCACTTCTGATGTTACACCGTTCTGAAGAATATCCATTTTACTCACACCTCTGCCTTCTTCCCTGAATCCAACCTGCAACATGTGAGAGTTTATACAGTAACCTCTCTTGAGGGACTGACTCAAATGCCTTGCTAAAATCCAATTAAACTAAGCCAAAATTGCTCCCTCCATCTAGCTCACGAATAACTGTGTTAAAATATGCTGTGCTCTGCTCAGAAAATTTGAGATATGAAATTCTCTGAGCAATGCAAACGTGCTGCCAGAACAACTCATGGAGTTTTGTCAATGATATACTGAAATTTTGCTAGCAGTTATAAGGAGGTGATTACCCAGTTGCACAAGGCCATGTTCAGGCTGCACCATGAGTATTGTATACAAGTCTGGAAGCCTCACATTAGAAAGGATGTAGATCTGCTGAAATGGGTATAGAGAAGGGCAACCAGATTGGTAAAGGGAACAAAAGGGTGCTCTTACCTAGAAAGGCTTCAGTTCTGCAAATTTCAGCTTCCAGAGACTACGCACCTGCAGTTTAGATCACCCTGCAGGGTGATCTGACTGAGGTGTTTAAAGTCTTGAATGGATTGAGTAAGCTGAATGAGAATGGTATTCTTTCTCATTCTAAGACTATACACACGAGGGAGCATAAATTTATGTTGAGAAAGGATGGTTGCAAGACAGATGTGAGGAAGTTTGCTTTCAGCCAGTGGGTGATTGATTGTTGGAACAGGTTTCCATCTGTCATGCGGAAGTGGATGGTTTGAGCAGAGTAGGGCAAATGTGGTTTGAATAAATTCAAGTAAAAACTAAAATTCTTGGAGGGTATGGATAGGTGAACTGATTTTTTTTTTGTCTGATGCTATATAAGCTTGCTTTCTTGAATCATTTGCTACTACTGCTACTAAAATAGCTTACCATGTAAGTTAAACATAATTTTCGCTTAACAAAACCATGTGTTTCTGTTGAGAATGCCATTTATATCTAAATGTCCTGGGATTGAACTCTTACTCACTGTCTCGAAGATTTTCTCTACCACTAAAGCCGGACTAGCCAGCCTATAGTTAACACTGACAAATGTAAAGTATTGCATATGGGTAGCAGTAACCCCAGAGTAACGTACCAACTGTGTGGTACTACATTCGAGGCAGTGGAGAATGAACAAGACCAGGGGATAATTGTGCAGACAGATATGCTGGAAGAGTAGCTCATGGGGTCTTGTGAATGATATACAGGAATTCTGCTAGCAGGGATAAGGAGGTGAACGTACCCTTGTATAAGGCCATGATCAGGCCATCCTTGAGTACTGCATACAGATCTGGAGACCTCATTTTAGGAAGAAATTCATTCTAGCAACCTAGAATGAGTACAGAGAAGGTGAGGGGAACGAAAGGGTCCTTTTACGAAGAAAGGTTTAAGTCGAAAACTCATTTCACACATCCATTCTCTCTCTCTCTCTCTCTCTCTCTCTCTCTCTCTCTCTCTCTCTCTCTCTCTCTCTCTCTAAAAGTTTGTCCAGTTCTTCCTTGAATTTATTTAAGCTATCAGGTGTATAAGGCTTTGAATTAGTTGAGCAGGTTCAATGTAAGGAGATTCTTCCTCTTGCTCAGATTATGAACCTGAGGGGTCATAAATTCAAATTGAAGAACAACAATTGTAGTGTAGTGGAATAGATGTTTGGAAATTTGCCTTTAGCCAGCAGGTAAAAGATCGCTTTTTTTTTTTCCCCAGCAGGTATTTGATTGCTGGAACAAACTTCCATCTGTTGTTGTGGAAGTTGATAGCTCAAATAAATCCAAAGAAGAGAATGGATATGTGAAATATTTTTTTTTTTTTTTTTTTTTTTGGCTGATGCTGTATAAGCTTGATTTCTTGCATCATATGCCTCTACTAATATTAAGCCTAAGTCTTCATTGGAAAGCTGCTGTCCATGGCTATCCAACAGCTCTGTTACATCTTCAGCTATAACCTCGTGCAATCCTGCCTCTTGCACCAGCCTGCTAATGTCTTCAACAATGTTCTCCATTGCTCTAATCCTGTGAAGTTATGCATAAATCGTGGGAGAAATTTGCACCACACTCCATGCAAACAGTTCACTGACGCTTTCTCCCAAGCTGCATCGATGTTATTAATGCCCTTTAAAATGTCGAATGGGTGCCAATAATACCTAACAGTTTTGACTAACCTGTCAGATAGGCCGACCGGGCTAGCCGAGTGGGTAAAGTACCTGCCCGGCAACCCAAAGGTCGCGGGTTCGATTCCCGCCTCGGGCTTGGATCAAAGTACTGCAAAAACCTTGGGAGGTGCAATATGGCCACAGAAGCCGATGCGCCAACAACTACCAAATCAAAAAAAAAAAAAAAAAACCTGTCAGATACTCTCGCCATTTCCCTGAAGGTTTGGTGGAGGTAAGGAAGGGGCTTTAAAGATTGCTGTTACCTCCTAGTCAATTGGTTGCAAAACTGAAGTGGTGTTTAGTGGCATGTAAACAACCCTGACATCCAGAGATGTTCTGACTTCAGCAAGGTTTGCAGATGGACAGGGGCATTGTCCAGGTGAAGAACCTTGACTGGTAACTCATTCTCTTTCTCTTAACAAAATCAGAGCAGAGTAGGGCAAAAATAGTTTGTGTACCAATACAAGAATATTTGTTGTGTCACCCAAGCCCTCCTGTTCCATTTCCAGTAGACTGGCAATGTGGCTTTGTTTAGGCCCTTGAGAGCATTTGGTGTCTGTGAATGGTACACCAACATTTGGTTTTAATTTTAAAGTTCCAGAGACATTTGCACCCAGCAGAAGTGTTAGCCTGCCTTTTGCAGCTGTGAAACCTGGTCTGCACTTCATGGGCAATGGTTCTTGATGGCAATTTTTTCCAATAATGACTGGTCTTGTCAACATTAAAAATAAGATAAGGAGGATAATTACCCTCCTCTGCAGGAAATGCTACAGCTGCTTCAGAATCGGCACTTGCCGCCTCGCCACTTAATTTTACACAGAAGCATTTACTTTGAGATTTAAATCGCATGAATCATCCCTTGATACATATGTTTCCTTAAGATCTTCAAAAACTGACTTTGCCTTATCAGTAATAACAGCTTGAGTCAACAGAATGTATTTTTGATTTAAGTCTCGCAATAACAGGACAATGACAATAATTTTTTAATTTTTTCTAAAAGTTTATTTTTGCCATAACTCACTTGGGTCGCACTTACTGTCGTAGAATATTGCAATGACTGTTTTATTTCATCTGCATTTTTCATTATGGTACTTACATAAGATGGAGGCAATTTCATACTGCTACACACATTAGGACGGGTCTGACCATCTTCTATTCTACAAATTACATCCATCTTTTTTTCCTATGTGATAGATCTATGTGGCTTTTTAGTGACATTAGCAAGGGTACAGGATGCAAGAAAGCAAGCTTATATAGCATACGCCAAAAAAAAAAAAAAAAAAAAAAAAACCCACACACCCTCTTCTCATTTCACCCATCCACTCACTCCAAATGTTTGCTAGTTCTGCCTTGAATCTGTTTAAGCCATCAATTTCTACAATAACAGATGGAAGTTTCTTCCGGCATTCAACGACATGCTGGTAAAAGGCAAACTTCCGCACATCTATCCTACAATTGTCTATCTTCAATTTGAATTTATGCCCTCTCAGGTGATTTTTCTGAGCAAGAGAAAGAATCCCATCAGCACTGAGCATGCTCAAACCATTCGAGGCTTTATACACCTCAATCAGATCACCTCGCAGGTACCTAATCTCCAGACAATGTGATTTGCAAAAGAATAAGCCTTTCTTCATAAGAGTAACCTTTTGTTCCATTCACCAATCTTGTTGCCCTTCTCTGCACTCGCTAAAATGAGGCCTCCAGACCTATATACAGTACTCAAGGTGTGGCCTGACCACTGCCTTATACAAGGGGATAATCACTTTCTTATCACTGCTAGAAAAATTCCTGTATATATCATTGACAAAACACCATGAGCTACTCTTGCAGATCATCTACACGGCTCAGAAAACTTCATATCTGCCTGCACAATTACCCCCAGGTCCTTTTCATTCTCTACCACTGTCGGTGTAGTACCACAGAGTTGATACGTTACTATATACGTTTTAGGGTTGAATTTGAAAGTGTCTGCAATTCTGCCCAGACACAATAGGAGGGAGTATATGATGAGAGCCCTGTTGATCAATTTGGCCCTGGAAAGATTGTGCAGGGCTCAAGGGGTAGAATTTTTTTCAGCCTGGTCTGTACTTGTTAACAGGAGAGACTGCTTCTGCAGAGATGGGATACACTTAAATAGAAAGGGTGCAAGAATGTTTGCTGATGCTATCGAGGCAGTGTTAGGTGGGTCGGAAAACTGCTAGATTGGGGGGGATACAAGGACTAATAGATTAACAGTAGCCACTGGCAGAGGAGAAAGTGAATCTTGCACTGCTTCTATTGGAATGAGCAGCAAACAGGAAAATAAGATGCAGGATATTTCAGAGACTGCCGGGAGTCACTGCGGTACAAGTAAACACATGGGTTGTGTTAGGGTAGCTAAGAATAGAAATAGGTGCATGTATACTTGCGTGTACACCAATGCTAGGAGTTTAGTAAATAAATTTGATGAATTTGAGGTATTGCTCAAAACATCAAAGGCAGATTTTGTTGGGATTTCAGAGACGTGGTGTCACAAAGATATAAGGAATGCAGAACTGGAATTTGGGGAGTACAATGTCTACAGAAAGGATAGACAAGATAGGAAGGGAGGAGGGGTTATGCTATTAGTTAAGAAACACATAAAATCCAAGGAAGTGAAACCAGTCGACATCGCTGGACAGTGCAGTGTCGAGTCAGTTTGGTGTGACATAAGCATTGGGAGATCAAAATTGAGAGTAGGAGTGTGCTATAGGCCTAATGACTCTGATGAGTATAATAAGAAACTGTACAGAGAAATAGAGTGGGCCAGTAAATCAGAGAGTCTTATAATGGGGGATTTTAATTTCCCAGATATTGACTGGTATTTGGGGGCTGGTCACTCACACACTAGCAAGGCTTTTGTGGATTTATTGGATGATTGTTTTCTACATCAGCATGTTCGGGAGGCAACTAGAGGGAGTAATACTCTTGATTTGATTATCAGTAGTGATTCTTGATGCATTAAGAATCTGCAGATAAATGAACCACTAGGTGGCAGTGATCACAGTGTTCTGAAGTGGGAGTTACTCAAAGAAGTAACTACCATTAGGGGTAAAGGAAAGGGGTATTGCTTTCGTAAAGGCGACTACGATGGACTGAGACAGTATTTAAATTCTATACAGTGGGATCAACTGATGATGTTACCAACAGCAAATTCAAAATGGGAAGCATTCAAAGAACTTATCTTGGAAGCTACTAGGCTTTACATACCAACTAAGAAATATTGTTCAAGGTTCAGGCCCAAATGGATGTCAGATGAACTAATGAGACATATGGCAGAGAAGAAAAATGCATGGGATACATACAAATTAACACGTGACACAGAAGCCTATGATAGATACAAGTTGATCTGTAACCAAGTTACAAAGGAGGTTAGGCAGGCGAAGGCAGATTACGAGAGATCCTTGGCAAGGGATGCGAAGAAAAACAGCAAAGAGTTCTTTACTTATGTAAACTCTAGAAGGAAGGGGATGAATCAGATTGGTCCACTTGATATCGATGGGTCAACTGTTGATGACCCTGCTCAGGTAGCTAACAAACTAAATCAATATTTTGCATCGAAATCCACACGAGGAGTTATTCAGCGAGGGGAATGCCAGAGGTGTATTCAACTCTAGCAGTAAGCTAGAGAATCTTGTAATAACTGAGAGTAAAGTGGAGGAGAAATTGTTGAAGATAAACACAAGAAAGGCACCTGGGGTGGATGGGATCTATCCGGTTATATTAAAGGAGGCAGCAAAGGAAGTAAGCAAACTCTTATCCATAATTATGAGAGCATCCTTGGACTCAGGGGAGGTACCCATGGACTGGAGATGTGCAAATGTGACCCCAATTCACAAGGGAGGATCAAAGGCTAACACAAGTAATTATAGACCTGTGAGTTTAACTTCTGTTCCCGGAAAATTAATGGAGGCACTGGTTAAAGAAGCACTGCAGGATCATCTAGACAAGACTTCAGTTAGAGCTCGGACACAGCATGGTTTTGTTAAGGGGAAGTCTTGCCTGACCAATTTGATTGGATACTATGATGCAGTCACAAAAGAACTGGATGCAGGGAATAACTTTGATATTATATACGTGGATCTTAGAAAGGCTTTTGATACTGTTGCACATGGAAGACTGCTGCACAAATTGGAGCAGTGTGGCATTGGAGGCAAATTGCTGCTATGGATAAAGTGGTGGTTGAGGGGGAGAAGACAGAGAGTGGTAATCAATGGACACTGCTCATCGTGACTAATGTTATTAGTGGAGTCCCTCAGGGTTCAGTATTGGGTCCATTATTGTTTTCTGTATTTATAAATGATATTGATGATGGTATATCAAGCTTAATGTCCAAGTTTGCAGACGATATGAAGGTTGGCAGGGTTGTCAAGGCCACTACTGACACTATGCTGCTGCAACAGGATCTGGAAAGGTTGAGCAGATGGGCTGAGATGGGCAAATGAAGTTTAACACTGACAAATGTAAAGTACTACATATGGGAAACAGCAACCTCAGAGCAACGTATCAACTCTGTGGTACTACACTGACAGTGGTAGAGAATGAAAGGGACCTGGGGGTGGTTGTGCAGGCAGATATGAAGTTCTCTGAGCAGTGCAGACGGGCTGCAAGAGTAGCTCATGGTGTATTGTCAATGATATATAGGAATTGTTCTAGCAGAGATAAGGAGGTGATTATTCCCTTGTATAAGGCAATGGTCAGGCCACTCCTAGAGTACTGTATACAGGCCTGGAAGCCTCATTTCAAGAAGGATGTAGAGCTGCTGGAACGAGTACAGAGAAGGGTAACAAGATTAGTGAATGGAACAAAGGGGTGCTCTTATGAAGAAAGTGAATTTGAATGCTCTTATGAATTACAGTCTGGAGACTAGGCACCAGCGAGGTGATCTGATAGAGGTGTACAAAGCCTTGAATGGTTTGAGCATGCTCAATGCTGATGGGATTCTTCCTCTTGCTCAGAATAATCACCTGAGAGGGCATAAATTCAAATTGAGGAAAGATAGATTAGGATAGATGTGCGGAAATTTGCCTTTAGCAAGCGGGTGGTTGGTAGGTGGAACAGACTTCCATCCCTTGTCGTGGAAGTTGATAGCCTAAATAAGTTTAAGGCTCAGCTGGACAGGTATTTCGAATGAACAGAGGGGTGAAGTGGAAGTGGTTATTTGTTATTTATTTATTTTACTTTATTTTATTTATTTTTTTTTTTCGCTGATGCTGTATAAGCTTGCTTTCTTGAATCAAATGCCTCTACTAATGCTAATGCTACTCTGGGGTTACTGCTTCTCATATGCCGTACTTTACATTTGTCAATGTTCAACTTAATTTGCAACCTCTCAGCCCATCTGCTCAACCTTTCCAGTTCCTGTTGCAGCAGCATAGCATCAGTAGTATCCTTAATAACTCTGCCAACCTTTGTATCGTCTGCAAACTTGGACATTAAGCTTGATATACCACCATCATCAATATTACTTATAAATACAGAAAACAACAATGGGCCCAATACTAAACCCTGAGGGACTCCACTAGTAACATTAGTCCACAATGAGCAGTGTCCATTGATTACCACTCTGTCTTCTCCCCTCAACCACCCCTTTATCCATAGCAGCAATTTGCCTGCAATGCCACACTGCTCCAATTTGTGCAACAGTCTTCCATGTGCAACAGTATCAAAAGCCTTTCTAAGATTCAAGTATATAATATCAAAGTTATTCCCTGCATCCAGCTCTTTTGTGACTGCAACATAGTATCCAATCAAATTGTTCAGGCAAGACTTCCCCTTAACAAAACCATGCTGTGTTCAAGCTATAACTGCAGTCTTGTCTAGATGATCCTGCAGTGCTTCTTTAACCAGTGCCTCCATTAATTTTCCTGGAACAGAAGTTAAACTCAGGTCTATAATTACTTGTGTCAGCCTTTGATCTTCCTTTGTGAATTGGGGTCACTTTGCACATCTCCAGTCTATGGATACCTCCCCTGAGTCCAAGGAAGCTCTCATAATTATGGCTAAGGGTTTACTTACTTCCTTTGCTGCCTCCTTTAATACAACTGGATAGATACCATCCACCCCAGGTGCCTTTCTTGTGTTATCTTCAACAATTTCCCCTCCACTTACTCTCAGTTATTACAAGATTATCTAGCTTACTGCCAGAGTTGAATACACCTCTGGCATTCACCTCGCTGAATAACTCCTCACGTGTGAATGTCGATGCAAAATATTCATTTAGTTTATTAGCTACCTGAGCAGGGTCATCAACAGTTGACCCATCGATATCAAGTGGACCAATCTGAATCATCCCCTTCCTTCTAGAGTTTACATAAGTAAAGAACTCTTTGCTGTTTTTCTTTGCATCCTTTGCCAAAGATTACTCATAATCTGCCTTTGCCTGCCTATCCTCCTTTGTGACTTGGTTACAGACCAGCTTATATCTATCATAGGCTTCTATGTAACGTGTTAATTTATATGTATCCCATGCATTTTTCTTCTCTGCCATATGTCTCATTAGTTCATCTGACATCCATTTAGGCCTAAACCTTGAACAATATTTCTTAGTTGGTATGTAAAGCCTAGCAGCTTCCAAAATAAGTTCTTTGAATGCTTCCCATTTTGAATTTGCTGTTGGTAACATCATCAGTTGGTTCCACTGTATAGAATTTAAATACTGTCTCAGACTATCTTAATCGCCTTTACGAAAGCAATAAGCACACTGCCACCAATGGTTCCTTTACCTGCAGATTCCTAATGCATGAAGAATCACTACTGATAATTACATCAAGAATATTACTCCCTCTAGTTGCCTCCCAAACATGCTGATGTAGAAAACAATCATCCAATAAATCCACAAAAGCCTTGCTAGTGTGTGAGTGACCTACCCACAAATTCAAGTCAATATCTGGGAAATTAAAATCCCCCATTATAAGACTCTTTGATTTACTGGCTCACTATTTCCCTGTACAGTTTCATATTATACTCATATTAGGCCTATAGCAGACTCCTACTCTCAATTTTGATCTCCCAATGCTAATGTCACACCAAACTGACTCAACACTGCAGTGTCCAACGATGTCGACTGGCTTCACTTCCTTGGATTTTATGTGTTTCTTAACTAATAGCATAACCCCCCCCCTCCCTTCCTATCCTGTCTATCCTTTCTGTAGACGTTGTACACCACAAATTCCAGTTCTGCATTTCTTATATCTGTGTGACACCAAGTCTCTGATATCCCAACAATATCCGCCTTTGATGCGTTGAGCAATACCTCAAATTCATCAAATTTATTTACCAAACTCCTAGCATTGGTGTACATGCAAGTATACATGCACCTGTTCCTATTCTTAGCTATCCTAACACAACCCATGTGTTTCCTTGTTCCGCAATGACTCCCAGCAGTCTTTGAAACATCCTGCATCTTGTTTTCCAGGCTTCTGCTCATTCCAATAGAAGCAGTGCGAGAATCACTTTCACCTCTGCCAGTGGCTACTGTTGATCTATTACTCCTTGTATCCCCCCAAGCTAGCAGTTTTCCGATCCACCTAACACTGCCTCGATAGCATCAGGAAATATTCTTGCACAGTTTCTGTTTATATCCGCTCTACAACGTCATCAATCTTTACCCCTGGCAGACATAACCTGGTCCTGTTCCACCTATCCTTTTTACAAAGCATGTTCCCCGTTTCCCTGACAACAGAGTCACCAACAACTACTTGTTTCTGTGGGACCAGCGCATTCTGCCTTGGGGTTGCCACTGTGTTGCGTGATGACCAAGTGCAAGCTCTGGCGTTGATGTGGGCAGGAAAGCTTTTCAGCAAAGCTTTTGACTCAGTTGAGTCAAAAGCTTTGCTGAAGCTTTGCTGTCAAAAGCTTTGCTTTTTTGAGCAGTTGCTTTATAAGCTGGAACAGGTTGGAATCACTGGGAAAATCCTTAGATGGATATCAGGATGGCCTCAGGGCAGGAGGCAGATGGTTGTGATAAATGGCTATTCTTCAGATCGGGTTGATGTAAGAAGTGGGGTTCCCCAAGGATCAGTATTAGGAGCACTGTTGTTTTTAATTTTCATAAAAGACATTGATGAAGGGATAGAGGATGTGATAATCCCATTATATAAGGCTTTTGTTAGACCACACTTGGAATACTGTGTTCAAGTATAGAGACCGCACCTAAAGAAAGACATTGAGCTTCTTGAAAGGGTGCAAAGACAGGTAACTCGCCTGGTGAGATCAGCAAAAGGGCATCCTAATGAAGAAAGACTTCGAATATGTGGGTTGCAGAGTTTGGAAACTAGACACCTTAGAGGAGATTTGATTGAGGTGTTTAAGGCTCTGAGAAGAATCAGTAAAATGAATGAGGACGACATTTTCAAGATTATAAATGATGCTACAACTAGGGGACATAAATTCAAATTACGGGGGTAGATGTTTAGATTGGACTGCAGGAAGTTTTATTTTAGCAAGCGAGTTATAAATTACTGGAATAAGTTGCCTACATGGGTGGTAGAGGCTGACAGTTTGGGGAAATTCAAAAGTCATCTGGATAGTACCTTTGGGTGAGGAAAACGCATAGGACAATAGGTTTAATTTCCTTTTCTTTTATTAATTATTAGTTTGTTTTTTTTAATCACTGTTTTATTCTTTTTTTTTTTTTTTTTTTTTTTTTGCTGGTGCAGCTTAAGCCATAGGCTTTCTTGCACCATGTGGCCATTACTAATACTAGTGTGTGAGTGACCAACCCACAAATTCCAGGCAATATCTGGGAAATTAAAATCTCCCATTATAAGACACTCTGATTTACTGGCCCACTATTTCTCTGCACAATTGCTCATTATACTCATCAGATTCATTAGACCTACTCTGATTTTTCCCTTTCCCAGTGCTTATGTCACACCAATCGGACTCTACATTGCATTGTCCAACCACATCAATTGGATGTACTTCCGTAGATTTTATGTGTTTCTTAATTAACAGCATAACCCCCTCCTCCCTTCCTGTCCTGTCTATCCTTTCTGTACACATTGTTATCTCCAAATTCCAGTTCTACACTGCTTATGTCTGTGTGACACCACTTGTCTGATATCCCAACAATATCTGCATTTGATGTCTTGACTAGCACTTCAAGCTCAAATTTATTAACTATACTCCTAGCATTGGTGTAAATGCAAGTATACATGCACCTGTTTCTACTCTTAGTTACCCCTAACACAGCCCATGTATTTACTTGTTCCACTATGACTCCCAGTAGTCCTGGAAATCCCCATTGCCTTGCTTTCCAGGCTGCTGCTCAATTGCATTTCAATAGAAGCAGTGCAAGAATCACTTTCACCTCTGCCAACGGCTACTGTTAATCTATTAGCCTGTGACATTTTCACATTCACTTAGCATTATTGTACTTCTCTTACTAAATATGGCGGCTATTATTTTATTAATTTTATCAACAATTTTTAATTAAAAGTCACAAATTGACACTGTAGAATAGTGGCCCAACAATAGTACACCAACAAATGAACTTAATGTTCTTCTCCTCTTATCTCCAGCCACCTGATAGGCTTAGATGGTAGATGGGGATAACTCTCATCTCTGATTGACTGTACTATTTCTTTACATAATATTTGGTATTTATAGTTGCTTGTTGTTTGTTAGGAGCATTGGCGACTACGGCCATGTTGTTCGTGTACATTGTCTGTAAATTGCTTGTGCTCTGAGGTTGATTTTCTGTTTTCTGGACAAAAAACCTGAGTTTCTGAGAGAAAAAACCATGCTGCGCTCGCCTGAGACTGATTACTCAGCCACGTTGTGAAAAAGGCCCATAAAAATTCCTGCTTTCATCAATGGGACTTGAACTCTGGTCTTTTCCACCTGGTGTGGGGAGGACAGCTATCCTACCAACTATGCTACCCATGAGGGCATTCATAGTTGCCCATTTTTGAAAATTTTTTTTATAGTTTTTTGATATTTTAGGCCTTCCGGTCTCAAAAACATCATTATTGTGAATTGTAGCAAAACAAACCGTCGTAAACAGGGTGCTACCCGTACATACTTTGGTCTGTATGACAGCATTGACCCTTCTGGACGTACATTCTACGAACTTCTGGTAATGTCAACCAGAATTCTTCATTCCTCCTGCAAAGTAGCTGTTAGAAATTCAGTCCATTTTAGCTGCAACCTAATGACATTCTAGTTTTTCCCAGAAATGTACAATAAAGGTTTAGTTCTATGCTCTTAGCTATTCAGTCTAACATTTGATGTTACTGACCACAAAAAATTACTGCATGACCCTTGGTGTATGACATGGGGCATTGTCATCCTTACACTAGCCAAATCAATGCAGTAGCATATAACTGTCTAATGCATTCAGGTAGGTCACAGATTTCATGGTTTGGGGCATTGTCACCAACAGACTAGGTCTGTTGGTGGTAATGCCTGAAAATATCCCTAACATGTCCTTTTCATTCCATTGGAATGAAAAGATTCACTCCATGGTACCTTCTGTCATTGTCCATGAACATCAGGAATGATGCTACTTCAAATGACATTTCACACTGGTGACTATGATATTGGGCTTATTCACACACTACATATGGCAGATAAACAGATTTATATTTCTGTGGCTTCTTGGATCTGATCTATGATGCACAAACTACCCTCTTTATGTCAATTCTGTGAATTTGAGAGGCTAACCAGATATTTTTTCAATGAGGTATCACCTCTTTGAATATCTGCAATGGATTTTGGGAAGCTTGGATGAGTTACAGTTGCACACGCGAAATCCAACCATCATCTCATGTTGAGAGTTAAGCTCCATCTGCAATGCATACCAATTTCTAACATGCTACTACTGGTACTGATGTGCAGGTAAACCCCATAAGATTAACACTGATGTCTGAACTGATAAGTATGTACAAGGGCCTTCTAACATGCTGCTGCTACTACTACTACTGCTACAGATGCCCAGGTAAACCCCATGAGAATAAATCATATCTGAACTGATATGCATGTGCAAGGGACTTTTTGCATAATAAACAATATTTATTTGAATACCTTCAGCCACACAGTGTAAGTATGCATACTAATAATGCTAATATTGAACTATAAAATGGATTCAGCAGAAATTGGTTAAAAAAAACTCCTTCATTGACTATAACAAATAGAAGAAAAGATATACAGTTACTTGCCAGAAAACAAACAGGATGTAAGGTTAATGTTCCAGACCCACTGATGTCCTCCCATCTGCCTATATACTTTTGCCGAAATGAAACCAGCTATACCTTGATAAGAGTAGAAGGAGAGTTAAAAAAAAAAAACACTAGTTTACATATCTGTATATATAAAAAGGAAACATTTATAACTATATTTATAATTCCAACAAATGTTGACATGTGCATAATTCAATATACATAGAACACAGATATCAAAAAGTTTTATATTATATTAACAGAATGCTGCAATCTGTATGATTTCCCCAATACATGTAATCCAATGTAATTTTGATTATTTGGATATGTATACATGTACATAATTTTGATTGCTACAATCAAAATATTTCCTTTCTCCCACCTGCAAATGCAAAACTTTTTTCTTTTTTTTTTTTCCCCCATGATGAATCCCTACTTTGTTCCATAACAAACAAATAGTGATTAAAAAGCTCAAGTTGAATAAATAATGTCTGGAACTTTTGAAGGTTCAAGGTGCTAATTACAATCGCAAAAATATTCTGTAAAGTGCTAATGATTAAGTTATTAAAACAAAGAAAATTATTCTACTGCAGTTTTCTCTCTTTTCTTCTCTTTCTCTTGCAGTTTTATGAACGACTTGAATACTTGGCTTACTGGACGTGGATCTTGTGGATATACTTGCAACATATACAAGCATATCCACAAGATCTATATCCAGTAAGTCAAGTACCCAAGGGAAGAAAAACACAATAAAAATATCTATAAACTTCTCGAGGTCAGCTCATCTGTAAAGTGAAACGTAAGGCCATAGGAATAATTCAATAAAGTATCGTGCTACAGAGCAAAATGGAAAGAAAAGAAAATAACAGGTTGCACACAAAAATACGTTTAATGCTTACTATGAACAAAAACACAGGTAAAAATACAGGAAAGTAATACATAGCTATTGGACAAGGAGGGTGTCCTTCATCAGTTGTGATAGTTAATGCAAATATACAGAATGCCATGTGCAAAACACAGAACGTCATATGCATGCTTCTGCAGTCATGTAAGGTGAACTGTGTGCTACAGGTAATAATTAGCTGTTAGAAGGGAATGCTTGCAGTTGTAGCTGAACATTGTAAATGCCAACGTTTGTCAGCCAAAAGGATGGTCGTCTCATTAATGGGATGGACATGACATCCTATGTTCCAGTTAAAGGAATCACTACAGCATGAGATGTACAGCAATTCCAACTAGACGTGGTGACGGTAATGACAGGATCGATCAATAATCATGACGTTGTGGCGTGGATCAATGTCATGCTGGGTTGACCAGAAGTGTTCAGCAATGGCTGAGTGCTCCACATCTGCTAAATGGATAGCTTTCTCGTGTTCAGAGACATGACTACTGAGTCTCCTGTCAGTTTCCCCAATTAGCAGCCAGTGAAGTCACAGCAGGAAATATGGTAAGACTAATCCACTCTGCAGCAGGGGGGGGGGGGACTGATGTCTTAACCCTCAAGACAAGGGATTGCAACTTACTGCCCGGAAGTTGTAAGCACTTTATCCCATGAGCCTTTAAGACTCTAGAAATTTGTTACGATAAGTTCGGGTAGAAAGGGATAAAGACGGTTGAGGTGGTATCATTACTGTGCATGGTCCTGTGGGCCACTACGTGATTGTGGACATGTAGGTCACACCTATCTGGGACAATGGTGGGGTAGTTGCACCTCGTCAGATCTGTCTTAACCCTAGTAATCTCAGTGCACCTCTCATCCACAGAACTAGAGTGGGTCCATAATTTTGATTGCTACAATCAAAATATTTCCTTTCTCCCACCTGCAAAAAAAAAAAAGAAAAAAGTTTTGCAAATGCAAAACTTTTTTCTTTTTTTTTTTCCCCCATGATGAATCCCTACTTTGTTGTTTAGAGTGGGTCCAGGTGTGGGTTAGTAGGGCTTGTGCCATGCCGAGAAGATGGTCGCGTGCGTGTGCTGACTGGTAGTTGGTGAAATGCCCAGCACACATCGGCTAGCAATAGACTGATGTCTGCAAACGTGTTCCCTCCCGCCAGACAAGGGAATCCAATAAAGGAAGAGTATTGTCTGACTCCAGTTCGATGGTGAATTGAATGAATAGTGCCAGAGATTTAAGGTGGTGCAAAAGTCGGTTGCCCGAACCCTGAGGAATGACCACAAACACATCATCCACATAGCGACAGCAAAAAGGAATGGGATCTAGCAACTTCGCATATGCACAACTCTCCAGCTCCTCCATCGCAATGTTTGCTGTAACTGACATAACCCGGGCAACCCATGGCTGTACCGTGTATCTGTCAATAAATGTAGCCACAAAACATGATGACCCCACCAGTCAAGTACAATCTAAGGGGAGTGCAAATGTCCTCGGAAATTGGAGAAGATCTGGCGTGATATTAGAGACGTGGTGTTACAGAGACACAAGGAATGCAGAATTGGGTTTGGGAAGTACAATGTGTACAGAAAGGATAGACAGGATAGGAAGGGAGGAGGGGTTATGCTGTTGGTTAAGAAACATAAAATCTAAGGAAGTGCATCCAGTTGACATATATGGACAATGCAATGTTCAGTCAGTTTGGTGTGACATAAGCACTGGGAAAGCAAAAATGAGGGTAGGAGTTTGTTATAGGCCTAATAACTCTGAGGAGTACAATGAACAATTACACAGAGAAATAGAGTGGGCCAGTAAATTTGAGAGTCATAATGGTGGATTTTAACTTACCAGATATTGACTGGAACTTGTTTCCTTTTTTTCTTTTTTTTTTTTATGTGAATCCCAAACACGAGAGGTATTAGAACCTACAGTACTTAGTACCGTGCTTGGGTTAAAACTTGCAAACTATAAAGGCTTTAGAAGATTTATTAGTTGATTGTTTTCTACAACAGCATGTTACAGAGGCAAACGATGTGAGTAACACTCTTAATATCATTACTGGCAGCAATTATTTGTCCATTAAGAATTTCCAGATAAAGGAACCACTAGGTGGCAGTGATCACAGTGTACTGATGTGGGATTTACTTAAAGATGTAACTACCATCAGGGGGTAAAGGGAAGGGTTTTGGTTTTCGTAAATGTGACTACAGTGGTCTTGGAGATTTTTTAAGTTCTATATAGTGGGACCAACTGATGATGTTAGCAACAGCAAATGCTAAATGGGAAGCAGTCAAGGAAATAATCTTGGAAGCTGCTAGGCTTTTTGTTCGGACTAAAAAATACTGTTGTAGGTTTAAACACAAATAGATGTCAGATGGACTAATAAGACTCAAGACAGAAGAAAAATGCATGGGATACATATACATTATCAGGTGAAACATAAGCCTATGGTAGATATAAGCTAGTCTGTAATCAAGTTAAAAAGGAGGTTAGGCAAGTGAAGGCAGATTATGGCAGAAGGCAGAAATCTTTGGCAATGGATGTAAAGAAAAACAGCAGACACTTCTTCACTTATATAAACTCTGAAAGGAAGGGGATAAATCAGATTGATCCACTTGATATCAATGGTTTGGCTGTAGATAATCATTCTCAGCTAGAGGTCAAACTAAATGAGTATTTTGCATCTATATTCACACAAGAGGAGTTATTCAAGGAGGACAAGAGGGCCAGATGTTTATCAAATTATCATGGAGTTAAATGATTTTGTAATAACTGAGACCTGGTTAAAGAAGCATTGCAGGGTCGTCTAGACAAGACTGCAGTAATAATTTAGACACAGCATGGGTTTGTTAAAGCGAAGTCTTGTATGGCCAATCTGATTGGATACTATGATGTGATCACAAAGGAACTGGATGCAAAAAATAATTTTCATATCATATATTTAGATTTCAGGAAATCTTTTGATACTTTTGCACATGGAAGACTAGTATACAAATTGGAGCAGTATGGGAATACTGTTCCAAAATTAAACTGCTCCAATGTTGGAGCAGTATTGCCATACTGCAATACAACAGATAAAAGGATGGGGGTTTTTTTTTTATGTAAACCCCAAACACGAGAGGTATTACAACCTATAGTACTGAGTACCGTGCTTGGGTTGGAGGGTGAGAAGATGAAAGAAGATATTTGTTGATATTGGACTTGAACTTCTGTAGATTGTAATTTTCAGGAAATATGTATGAAGGAAGGTTGTTCCAGAAAACGGCAGTTGAATCAATAAATGAGAAAGATGAAAAGTTGGTTCTGTGAGTTTGAAGTTGGACAGTAAATGGATGTTGGCTGGTGGCTGCACGTGTTCGGACTGTTTTGAAAGAGAGAGTAGGAATTATAGAAGCCAATTCAGAAGAACAGTGCCCATGGAAGGATCTGTAGAAGAGGCATGCAGCAGAAACAGTACGTCTATGAGACACCAAGTGGAGAGACTCTGTTAGAGATGAATAATTAATTAACCTAACTGCCCTCTTCTGAATGGAATCAAGAAGCCTGAAAGGGGTTTTGGGGGCACCACCCCAGATGTGGGAACAATATTCCATGGAAGGTCGGCTTTGCGATTTATACAGAGTGAGCAGATGTTTGGAAGAAAAGTAACGCCGAGAGCAAAAGAGAAAACCAAGTTTTTTAGATGCAGAGGAAGCAATAGTTCTAATGTGCTTGTGCCAAGAGAGATTAGAAGTCAAGGTATATATACCAAAAGAGATATATAATTTTGCCTAGAAATCGGAGTGTCACAAAAAATAAGCATAGAAGCAGAAGAATCCCTTTTGCGAGATATAAGACAAGACTGACTTTTAGAAGGGTTGAAACCAACTAAGTTGTCCTTGCCCCACTGGAGAATTACCTGAAGATCGGCATTTAAGGAATTGGAAGCAGATTTTCGAGAAGTTGAAGCTGATTGAACAGGGCAAGGTTTCTCAAAATGGAAAGTGGAATGCAATGTGCTTTCATCGGCAAAACTATGGATAGGATTTCCAGTCAGTAGAAGAAGGTCATTAATATACAAGAGGAAAAGAGTGGGAGAAAGAACTGAACCTTGGGGGACACCGACATTAGTGGAGAAATTAGAAGACAGAGCCATCTACCATCACTCTCAGTGAGCGATCAGAGAGAAAACTGGATAACCAATTACTAAAAACAGTTGGCAAACCATAAGATGGAAGCTTGTTTAGAAGACCATTATGCCAAACACAATCGAAAGCCTTTGAGATGTCAAGAGCAACTAGTGTTTCACTGAACCTTTCCATTGAATTAGTCCATAAACGAGTAACATAAGCCAGAACATCACCAACAGATCGACACTGATGGAATCCATACTGGCAATCGTTAATCAGATGGAAGGTTTCTAGGTAGTTTGAGTTGGCGGTTAATTAATTTCTCCATTACTTTAGAAAGAGTAGAAGTAATTACAATGGGACGATAATTGGATGGGAGGGATTTGTCACCCTTTTAAGGAACTGGCTGGATATGAGCAAATTTCCAAGCAGAAAGAAAAACACCTTTGGAATAAGAAAGTGAAAAAAGTCGGCAAAGAATAGGAGTAAGTTCAGGAGCACAGGTTTTGAGAAATAGTGGAGAAATACCATCGGGACTTGGAGCTTTCTTAGCATCAAGATTCGTCAAAATCCTTCTGACATCCTTTTGACGGAAGACCACAGGATGCATTGAATGGAGCGTGTTGGGAATGGTGGGAGGTGTTTTACCAAAATCATTAATATATGAGTTGGAAGAAAAATGGGATGCTAGCAGGTAAGCTTTATCCTTGGCTGAAGTGATTACAGAACTATCTGGTTTGGACAGAGGTGGGAGCAGAGATGGGCAAAAGTTGCGGCCGATAGCTTTGGCAAGGGACCAGAATGCTCGGCTACCATTAGGGCAAGAAGCAAGTTTCCTACTCTTAGCCTGTTCAAACTCTAGTTTGTACTGATTAATAACTGCTTTATAATTCTTGCGAGCTTTGATGTAGGCAGAAAATGAAACTGAAGAATTAGAAACAATCCAATTACGATATGCAACATTCTTCTCTTGAACAGCCTTAGCACATTTATTGGAAAACCAAGGTTTAGATAAAGGACGAGATTTTAAAGTGGACTGTGAGATAAAGGATTCCATTCTTGCAAGAATAATTTCATTGACACGATCTCAGAAAATGTTGACATCAGAAGTTTTGTAACAGTAATCCGACCTAGGAAAAGAAATCTCACAGGTCATCCTATTTTGCATTCTTTTAATGCCAAACAACATGAGGTTGGGAATAGCCATGAGATAAAGGCTCCATTGGAGAAGAGACGATCACCAAGTTGTGATCTGAAGTGCCTAAAGGACCTCTCACTTCGACCGTGTTGTTTGTTGGATTTATTGGTGCAAGGGCTACTAAGGCCATAATGCACCTATTTCAATCTTATTTGGTACATGATTGTTATATTAAATAAAAGGATTCAAATCAGGTGATATTTGTTTATCAATTTGAGGAAGGTAAAAACATCATTAATATCTTGTTGGTCTCTGAGAATCTGTTGTACGGTAAGTTTAGTAGAAGAATATAGATGTGAAGAGAAAGCTGTTTTTCGTTCTCTCAGATATAATGGGCATTCAATGATCAAGTGGTTTACTGTGATTTGAGTTTGACAGTTGCTGCATAGTGGAGGGTCATCCTGAGTGAGTAAATAACTATGAGTTAGGTGAGTATGTATTATTCGAATTCTAGCAAGTACTACTTCTTCCTTTCTATTGCCTCTTAGGCTTGATAGCCACTTCTTGTGATCGTTTTTAATCTGAAAAAGCTTATTGCTTTTTTCTCCCTGCCAAATAGATAGCCATTTTTTTCTAACATTGGTATGTATGATGCATTTTAAATCTGTGTAAGGTATCTTGCATGTCTGATTTTATGTGACTGGCGTTCTTGGCTGCAAGATCTGCTTGTTCGTTTCATCTGATTCCAGAGTGTCCAGGTATCCAACAGAAAATTAATTTTTGTCTGTTTGCAAGAAGCTGCACTAACTTGGTTTGAATTTGTTGTAGAAACGGATGACTGGAAGGAAATTTACACTGAAGAGCAGATACAGCACTTAAGGAATCGGTGTAGATAATAGTTTGAGGATATAATGACTGTTTTACATTGTCTAGAGCCATCAGGAACTTTGACCGTGTACTTCGAAGGGTTGTTTGTGAGAAACAGATCAAGCATGTTGGCTGTATGATTAGGATTGTCCGGTATTCTTGTAGGTAAATGAACAATCTGTGCAAGGTCATTAGTAATTGCAAAAGCCTCAGCATCTCGTGACTAGAAAACGGAAGCCAGCTGGGGTTGTGAACATTAAAATCACCAAGGAAAATTACCTCACTGTTAGGAAAGTTGGACTGGTTAGGTTAGGTTAGGCAATAACAAAGAAACTGGATGTAAAAAATAATTCTAACATCGTATACTTAGATTCCAGAAAAGCTCTGGTTATTATTACATAAAAGACTGCTTTTATGTAATAATGCTTTGGATAACGGAATAGCTGGGAGGTGGAGGAGGACAGAATGGTTATGAATGAGCACTGCTCAACTTGGACTAATGATATTAATAGAGTTTCTCAGAGTTCATTACTACATTCATCGTTTTCTATATTTATTGATGAAAGCATATCATGGACAATGATGAAGGCATTTCAGCATTTCAGGCTCTAAGTTTGCAGATAATATAAAGGATGAAAGGGTGGTTAATTACAGTTAATTACATTTTATATGCCAACTTGGATGTCACGCCTTGGTCTCACATAATCGTCACCAAGAACATTCTCACGCTTGCAAAACTGCTGACCGGAAGACTCGACTCGCCGAAAACTGACTCCCTGCTGACTTGGCCCCGTATGACGCAAAGGTGGGCGAATAGGGCACCATCCCCTCCGCTCAGTAGCGTGCTTGGTTTGGATTTTATTAGCGCATTAGCAACTAAGGCTATAATGCAGTAGCACACTCACACAGCTGGGAAACCTTCAGTGATTTTTTCCTTTTAACACCATTATGATCTACAATGATCTTCAAGCAGACCCAGAAAAGCTTTGCACAGAGAAGAGGTACAGGACTGAAACATTTCAAAATGCATTACTCCACCTATAAATGTTGAGTGAATCCCACAGATGAAAACAAAACAGAATGCAGGAAATGAATAATGAACTGGTCGGGACTGTTTATGCTCCTGTTATGTTAACATTATATGTCTTATCTTTCTGTGAACTCGCTGTAAATAGTGGTGTAGATGTGAACATGCTCTAATTCATTGTAAATTTAGAAATTATGCTTGTGCTCTCTCTCTCTTTCTATCTGCCTGTCATGTAAACTAAGGCAAAGATATATATAATATAATTAATTAGACAATGTATATTTTGTACAATTTATTAAGACAACAATATGTATAAATTATAAATGGATAATTATGTATATAACTTATATTTGTATATACGAATGTGCACCCCCTGGTTAATAACCGTAAGCGGGTGTCTCTTAGGAGAAAATAAAGATAATAATATTAATAAATAATAATAATAATCAAGGTATGTTACTATAACAAGATCTAGAAAAATTGGGCAAATGGACTGAGAATTGGCAATTGAAGTTTAACATTAACAAATGCTACATATGTGAAGCAATAATACCAGATTAGCATTAGTAAAGGCATATGATGCAAGAACAAAAAAAAAAAAGAAAAAAAAAGATATATCTCTTGTCTTTTCACCTATCCACTCACTCCAAATGTTTGTCTTGTTCTGCCTTGAATCTATTCAAGTTATCAATTTGCTGCTGCAACAGGATCTAGAAAAGTTGAGCAGATGGGCTGAGAGGTGGCAGATGAAGTTTAACATTAGCAAATGTAAAGTACTACATATGGGAAGAAGTAATCCCAGAGTAATGTATCAACTCTGGTACCACACTGACAGTGGTAGAGAATGAAAAGGACCTGGGTGTAATTATGCAGGCAGATGTAAAGTTTTCTGAGCAGTACAGACGGTCTGCAAGAGTAGCTCATGGTCTCTTGTCAATGATATACAGGAATGTTTCTAGCAGGGATAAGGAGGTGATTATCCCCTTGTATTAGGCAATGGTCAGGCCACACCTTGAGTACTGTACACAGTACAGGTATGGAGGCCTCATTTTAAGAAGGATGTAGAGCTGTTGGAACGAGTACAGAGAAAGATTAGTGAATGGAACAAAGGGTTGCTCTAACGAAGAAAGGCTTAAATTTTGCAAATTACAGTGTCTGAAGACTAGGCACCTGCGAGGTGTATAAAGCCTTGAATTGTTTGAGCATGCTCAATGCGGATGGGATTCTTCCTCTTGCTCAGAATAATCGCCTGAGAGGGCATAAATTCAAATTGAGGAAAGACGGTTGTAGGTTAGATGTGCAGAAGTTTGCCTTTAGTCAGCGGGTGGTTGATTGTTGGAACAAACTTCCATCTGCCATTGTATAAGTTGATAGCTTAAATAGATTCAAGGCAGAACTTGAAAGACATTTTGAGAGAGTGGATGGGTGAAATAAAGTTTTTTTTTGTTTTTTTTTGGCTGATGCTATATAAGCTTGCTTTCTTTCATCATGTGCCTTTGCTAATGCTAAAGCAAAAACATTTCCCTTTACTTCTGATGGTAGTTACCTCTTTGAGTAAATCCCACTTCAGCACACTGTGATCACTGCCACCTAGTGGTTCCTTTATCTGCAGATTCTTAATGCATGAAGAATCACTACAGATAAACAGATCAAGAGTATTACTCTCTCTAGTTACCTCCTGAACATGCTGCTGTAGAAAACAATCATCCAATAAATCCACAAATGCCTTGCTAGTGTGTGAGTGACCAACCCACAAATTCCAGTCAATCTCTGGAAATTAAAATCCCCCATTATAGGACAATCTGATTTACTGGCTCACTCTATTTCTCCACAGTTGTTTATTACACTCAGAGTCATTAACACACTCCTATAATACACTCCTACTCTCAATTTTGCTTTTCCAGTGCTTATGTCACACCAAACTGACTCAACATTGCACTGTTCACCCATATGAATTGGATGCACTTACTTGAATTTTATGTATTTCTTATCTAATAGCATAACCCCTCCTCTCTTTCTATTCTGTCTATCCTTCCTGTACACATTGTACTCCCCAAATTCCATTTCTGCATTCCTTATATCTGTGTGACGCCACATCTCTGATTGTTGTTGTTGTTTTTTGGTGCAAGGGCTACTTAGGCCATATTGCACCTATCACCGTTATGAATGTTACATATGCATGGTGACTCTAATGGCGTTGCTCAAAAATGATTATATAATTCTATCTTTTTCGTAAAGTGAAAGAACTCGAGCAGATTAACCTCATTACCTATGATGTGGCAAAGTGTCAAGGGTTCTTTAAGGTTTGGCAGAAAGCTAAAAGAGACTTGGACGGCAGTGGTGTATAAAGTACATTCAACAAGAATATGCTTCATTGTAAGTGGGCAGTTGCACTGTGTGCATTGTGGAGGATCATTACCTGTGAGGAGATAAAGGTGGGTAAGATGACTGTGGCCAATTCGCGCTCTGGTTAAGATTACTTCCTCCCTCCTGTTTATACGGAAACTGGAGGTCCACTGTTGTGGTTCAGGTTTTATTTGGCTGAGTTTGTTATGCGTTTGGGTTTGCCATTGAATTCTCCATTTTTTACACATTCTTTGAATGTTACTTTTGTAGTCAAGATATGGAACGTACTACTGTGATAATTCTCTGTTGGATGGATGTTTAGTGGCATAGTCCGCACATTCGTTTCCTGGTATCCCAGCATGGCCTGGGATCCAGCAGAATATGGCCACTCGGAGTTCTTGAAGATGCATCAGTTTGGATTTTACGAGCTTTATTAAAGGATGTGTTTGAGAAGAATTGTTCTGTAAAGCTATAATCGCACTCTGGGAGTCCATGTATATCATGCTTTTTTGGATGGACAGATGGAGGATATTTTCTACTGCAAGTTTGATGGCGTATAATTCAGCTGTATAGCTGCTGCATTCATTGGGAAGTGATACGGAGAAGGTTTTATGAGGGGAAACGGCTGATGCACCCACTCCACTCTCAGATTTTGATCCGTCAGTGTATATTTTTGAAAAATGCAGATAATTTTGTGTGTGGGCAATATGGAGTTGTATATTGACATTTGCAAGAGAGTGCTTTCCCCAGTTTAGAAAATAACTGTCACAGAGTGGTTTAATAGACGTCCATGGGGGATCCGTACTATTTAAATCACAAAGAACTTTATCAGGATGTATATTCCAAGTTTGCGATAATGCTTGAGCTCTGAGAGCAAAAGGCTGAACTGCCCTAGGTTTATTTCTATAGAATGTTGTGAACTGGGGGTCATTAAGTATCGGCCTAATGGGATGGGTAGGTAGACTTTGGATTTTAGTTGTATAGTTAAGAAGTAACATCTTTCTCCTGAGGCTTAGAGGAAGTTCATGAGCATCAATATAAAGACTTTGAACTGGTGAAGTTCTATAAGTGCCTATGGAAATCCTCAGGACAGAGTGTTGAATTGGTGCAAATCGCGCTAGCACGCTCTCCCTAGCAGAATCGTACACCAGGGCACCGTAGTCAAGGCGAGGTCTGATTAGGGATCTATACAAATGAAGTAACATGTACCGATCTGCACCACATGATGTAGAAGAAATGACTCTGAGTATGTTCATTTTTTTTCTGGCAAGACGTCTTTAGATGTTTAACGTGCTCTATGAAGTTCAACTTATTATCGAAAGTCAGACCAAGCAGACGAATGCTGTTCACAACTGAGATAGGCTGGTTTGTTAAGTGTACCTCTGGACCTGGATGCATCTTCCGCTTGTTACAAAAGTGAACTACTTTAGATTTTGAACAAGAGAGTCGATACCCATTCTGTGCCATCCATAACTGATTATTAATTGAAATTTGGAGCTGCTGCTGCTCAATGAAGGTCATGTTTTGCAAACTGCAAGAAACAGTGAGATCATTGGCATAGAGGTATGAATTCACAGTGCTGGGAATATTTTTAGTCATGTGATTTATTCTTATTGCGAATAAGGTGGCACTGAGCACAGAGCCTTTTGGGACCCCTTCTTCTTGTATATATGTTTCAGAGAGAACTTGTCGGTATCGGACTTGAAAGGATCTGTGCTGAAGGAAATTCAATATGAAATATGATAAGTGGCCTCTCAGGTCAAGGGAATGCAGATGTCTCAGGATACCAAAACGCCATGTGGTGTCGAAGGCTTTTCCTACATCAAGGCATACCATGATGAGATGTTCATTTCGAATGAATGCAATCCTGATGTTTGTTTCCGCTTTGACCATGAGATCCAGGGCTGATCGATTTTTCCTGAAACCAAATTGATTGTCAAAAATTATATTTTTAGAGTCAAGAAACCAAGTAAGTCGACGGTGAATTATTTTTTCCAAGGTTTTGCTTAAGCAGCTGGTGAGAGAAATAGGTCTATAGTTTTCAAGAATGGAATGATTTTTTCCTGGTTTGGGAATTGCTATTATATAGGAGTGATGCCAGGAACTGGGGAAACAATGTTCAAGAAAGATGCGATTGAAAAACGTGAGCAGTGAAGAGACCGATTCTTTATCTAAGTGTTTGAGCATTACGTAGTATATTCTGTCGGGGCCTGCAGCACTGTTTTTTGAGGTAGATATGGCTTCTTGAAGTTCAAGCATTGTAAGCAGCTGATTATAGGGTAAAGAACATTTACTCGTAGGTCTGAAGTTCAGTTTGGACTTTTCAGCTAATACTTTGATCTTCTAGAATGATGTATCATATGCTGTTGAGGCAGATAACTGTGAAAAAACAGTCCCTAGGACATTCGCTATATCTGTAGGAGAAGAAAGATCCTGCCCATTCCAGTTGAGAAGTGGGAAGGATAATGGGGGAACTTTGCCATTTAGTTGTTTTATTTTCTGCCATATTATTCTTGAATCAGTATTTTTATTAATCGAGCTCGCAAATCAAATCCAAGAATCTCTTTTAGCTTTCTTTCTAATGTGACGGACCTTGGCTCTGAGTCTCTTTTAGTTTATAAGATTGGCGGTGGTGGGATGTTTTCGAAATAGATTCCATGCTCGGTTTTTTTCTTTTTTTGCACCTTTGCACTCTTCGTTCCACCAATAGTTTATGGTTCTATGGGTTGTTGACTGTGATTATGGAATCGCAGTGCATGCAGCAGCCAATATTTGTCTCGTGATGTGATCGGTAGCTGTGTCAATAGGACAGGTTTCGATGATCCGTTCATCAAAGGACACTCAGGAAGTTAATTTTGCCCAATCTGCTCTGGGAAATTTCCATTTTACATAGTTTTGGGAAATTATGGAATGTCCTGTTTGAATCTTACATATTAGCGGAAAGTGATCACTATTTAGCGGGTTGTCGAGTGCCATCCACTCAATACTAGGGAACAGGATCGGAGAGCATATGGAAAGGTCTATTGCAGAAGTTCTACCCATAGAGAGATGGATGTAAGTTGGCAAGCCAGTATTTAGTATACGTATTTCCCAATGTATAAGACGCACCTTTTTTCGAAAAATTTCAGGTCTAAAAACTGGGTGCGTCTTATAAAGTGGTTGTAGATTTTTTTTTTACTTGCATTTCCCGCTTTTTCGTGCTTGCTATCTTTGCACTCATTGTTTCACACTTGTTACCGGTATATTAGGTTACGTTTTGCCACATTCTGCCCAGAAATGGCTCAGAAAAGATTTTCGTACAGTGCTGAATTCAAGTTAAAAGTGATCCAGTTTGCAAAAGTGAATGGAAATCGTGCTGCTGAACGTAAGTTTGATCCTCCTCCAACTGAGAAAACAATCAGAGACTGGCTACAGGAAGAAGAAACCCTACTGAAAACGCCACAGCAGAAGAAGGCCATGAGAGGCAAGTCAGCAAAATGGCCTGATTTAGAGAGGGAATTGAAGATATGGATTGAAGAGCAAAGGACAATTGGAATTCCTGTGTCCACAAAGATGGTTCAGCATGAGGCAAGAAGAATTGCTGATGAAAAAGAAGTTAATGATTTCAAAGGAGGACACAATTGGTGCTTCGGGTTCATGAAACAGAATGGACTAAGCATGCGTACATGCACCAGACTTGCTCAAAAGATGCCTGAAAGCTATGAGCAGAAGGTCCTTGAATTTCATCGTTTTGTCATTCAATGTCGGAAGACACATCAATTTGAATTGGGACAGATTGCAAATATGGACGAAGTCTCCCTTCAATTTGATGTTCCGAGTAACAGAACTGTTGATTAGAAGGGGATGAAAACTATAACTGTGAAGACAAATGGACATGAAAAGAGGCATTATGCAGTTGTTCTAGCTTGTTGTGCCGACGGGACCAAGCTGCCTCCTATGCTGATTTTCAAATGCAAAACAATGCCAAAAGAAGACATTCCTCGGGGAGTGATTGTCCACGTTCATGACAAGGGTTGGATGGATCAGGATGGGATGAAGATCTGGTTTGAGAAAGTTTGGAGCAGGAGACCGGGCGGGCTCTTACGCAAACCTGCCCTATTGGTGTTGTTGTTGTTGTTGTTTTGGTTTTTAGGAGCATTAGCAACTAAGGCCATATTGCTCCGTTATATGCGGTGGTCATTCCCTGACCTTTCCACATCCTCCGTATTTAGTGGTGACGGGCTCGAACCCTGGTCTAATCAAGAAGCGTGTGCTATGCGCTGTTGCTCCTTCCCACCTGGCTACGGAGGCGCCCTGCCCTATTGGTGCTTGATCAGTTCAGGGAACACATAACAAAAAACACAAAGAAAATTGCTGCAGAGCAAAAATCAAAACTTGCCGTTATGCCTGGAGGCTTAACATCTCAGCTCCAACCACTTGATGTCAGCATTAACAAACCCTTCAAAGCTGTCATGAGAGACGAATGGAACCAATGGATGAAGTCTTCTGGGAGACAATTTGACACCAGCAGGAAGAGTGAAGAAACCAACTATAGGAGAAGTTTGTACCTGGGTGAAAATATCCTGGGATAATATCAAGATTGAGATCATTGTCAAGTCAAGGCATTTCAAATGCCATAGATGGAACTGAGGACGAGGCAATATATGAAGACAGTGATTCGCCATCAGACACAGATGAGGACAAGCTAATGGATGGGAGTTTTGACAGTGATGAGGAGTTGTATGAATTTTATGATGAATAAAACTTGAGTTCAATAACTTTATGTAATACAATTTTTTTTTTTTTTTTCAAATTTCGGGCCCCAAAATTAAGGTGCGTCTTATACATGGGGAAATACGGTAGCCAGATTTTGTCAGTCAGCAAGCTGCTCGATAAGTTGTCCTCTTCCATCTGCATTGAGAGAACCCCACAATGGATGGTGTCTGTTGAATTCGCCCAATAAACAGATTGGGGTTGGCAACTGCTGAATAAGATCTTCCAGTTCATGGATGGTATAGGAGTGATTGGGCGATAGGTAGATAGAGACAATTGTCAAAGTAATACCAATCACTATACGTGTTGCGACAGCTTCGATGGAGGTTTGTAAAGGAATGAATCTGCAAAGTACTCGTGAATCTATGAGTATGGCTACCCCTCCGTGAGCATTATTTGTAGCAGTTCTGTCTTTCCTAAAGAGTGCATAATTCTTAACTGAGAGTGACACGTGACGTGTTAAATTTGTCTCTTGTAGGCAGATGCCTACGGGATAGTAACGATAAATTAACTTGTGGATATCATCAACGTTACTGTGAATTCCTCTACAGTTCCACTGTATGATTTGGTGCATTATTTGGTTTTGTTACTTGAGGAAGATTCTGAGTCTTTTTTATTCCCAGGCTGTTCGTTTCATTTTCTCTCTTCTTGGAAAGGTTGGGTGTTCAGTATCCATGTCATCTTCTGCGTGAAGGTCTAGGATAGGTTCATTTGGGTCAGTATTGTTATCAGTGTCCATATTTACTGAAGTGATATTGTTTGTCTTCCTATTTGGAACTGAGTCGGTTTTTGATTTTGAAATATCTGATGGTCTATGTGGGGTAGCTGGTGGGACTGTGACAGGGGTGTTGTTAGCTCTATCTACTACCTTTTGCTCTTTTGGAGTCTGTTTCATCGATGGTGACAGCATAGATCGGGCTCAATCTGCAATCGATATGGTTGAGAGAACTGATACGTCAGTTTGTGTTGCTGTTGTTTGATATTTTTGCATTGCTGCTGCATATGTGTTCTTAGGTGCGTTGAGCATAATTTGCTTTCTTGCCTCTTGGTATGTGACTTTGCGTTCTACCCTGTACTTCTGGATTATTTTTCCAGTTTTCCAGAGGTCGCATGATTTGGAGTAGGCTGGATGCGCGCCTTTGCAATTCGGACAGTACGGTGTTTTGCCATCACAGTCTGTTTGCGAATATTCTTTTGAACCACAGTTTGGACAGACTGGATCTCCTCGACAAGCCATTTGCGCATGACCAAATTTTTGGCACTTGTAGCATCTTATAGGATTCGGGATAAAGGGTCATACTCGGCAGTTGAGATAGCTGGCTTTAACATTGGATGGTAAGATAGGTGTTCCGAATGTCAGGATGATGTTGCGGATGATGATCCATTTTTCCTGATCATGATGCATTTCGCTTGTACCACTTTTTGATGTTTGAGTTCTTGGGTCAGTTCCTCTTCTGTTACATTTATCAGATCCCACTCTGCAATTACTCCCTTGGAAGTTTGTTATTGTTATTTGGTTTTTAGGAGCATTAGCAACTAAGGCCATATTGCTCCGGGATATGCGGTGGTCATTCCCTGACCTTTCCGCATCTTCCGTATTTGGTGGTGACGGGCTCGAACCCCGGTCTAATCAAGAAGCGTGTGCTACGCACTGCTGCTCCTTCCCACCTGGCTACGGAGGCGCCCCTTGGAAGTATTTAATGTTGCATGAGGGGTGAATTGAATGGGTAGTCCACCAAATATCGTTGGTTTCAACAGTCTCTCAGAATGTGCACGACTCACTGTTTCTACCAAGAGGTCTCCAGATCTGAGTCTTCTCGCCATTTTGGGAGAGCCCGCCACATTTTCCAAACATTTCTGTATAAGAAATGGTGAGAGAGTGCTCATAGATTTGTCCGACAGACTATGTAAGATAAGGAATGATGGGCATTCCTGTTGGTCTGTGTCTGTACGCAGTCGTTTAGACTTTGTTACATCATGAGAAATTTCACGGTCAGCACTACTGATGGTACTGAATGAGCGCCTAGGCTGCTCAAGCTCTGGGTAATTGCCATAGTCCATGTTAGGCTCCTTTTTGCCCTGGGGGGTTAACTTTCCCTTCCAAGTTTCCAGCTCTGCCACAGGGAGGCAGGAGTAGTGCTGCAAGGAGGCCAAGCTGTTAGATAAGTTAATTGGTTAGTAAAATAAAGTAATATATGTAATGAAAAAGAAAGGTGAATTTCCTTTCTTGTTCTTACTTGTCATTTTTCAAGTATAGAACTGGATTATAAATGAACTGCTAGTAAAAAACGATATAACTTAAAATGAACTTTTATCGCTGGGAAAGATTGCTATATATTCGCACTCTGAATGCTTGACCTCGAATTCGCTTGGCACCCGTGGCCACATCTCTGATATCCCAACAATATCTGCCTTTGATGTTTTGACCAACACCTCAAATTTATTTATCAAACTCCTAGCATTGGTGTACATGCAAGTATACATGCACCTGTTCCTATTCTTAGGTACTCTTAACACAGTCCATGTATTTACTTGTTCTGCAAAGACTTCCAGCAGTCTCTGAAATCCCCTGCACCTTGTTTTCCAGGCTGCTGCTTATTCCAATAGAAGCAGTGCAAGAATCACTTTCACCGCTGCCAGCGGCTACTGTTAATCTATTAGTCCGTGTCTCCCTGCCAAGCTAGCAATTTTCCAACCCACCTAACACTGCCTCGATAGCATCAGCGAATATTCTTGCAGCCTTTATATTTAAGTGTATCCCATCCCTGTAGAAGCAGTCTCTACTGTTAACAAGCAGCTGAGAAAAATTCTACCCCTTGAGCCTCGCACAATCTGTCCAGGACCGAACTGATTGAGGGTCTCATCATATACTCCCTCCTATCGTGTCTGGGCAGAATTGCAGACACTTTCAAATTCAACCCTAACTCACAGCTTGTTTCAACATTGACCTGTACTGCTCAAGTAATTCTGCCAGTCTCCTACTCTTAATATCATTAGTGCCAACAGGTACAACAATATCACCTTTTGTGCCCTTAAAAGATGATTATCTGCTCTACAACATCATCAACCTTTGCCCCTTGCAGACATACCCTGGTTCTGTTCCACCTATCCTTTTTGCACAATATATTCCCCGTTTCCCTGACAATAGAGTCACCGACAACTAGTTCTTGTGAACCAGCATATTCTGCCTTGGGGGTTGCTGCTGTGTTGTGTGATGTTCAAGTGCAAGCTCTGGCATTGATGTGGGTAGTTAGGAGCTTGATAGGCCCTCAATTTAAATCCTTTGAGGGCATCTACCTTGTCCTTCAAGTTCTCAATACATCTATAATAACATTGAATTGGTGCCTGATTTCCTCACACTCCTTACATCACACCCACCCACACACCCACCCACCCACCCACCCACCCACCCACCCACACACACACACACACACACACACACACACACACACACACACACACACACACACACACACACACTTCCTTTGGAAATATCATGTCCCATTCCCGATTGGTCCACACATCAAACAAGCAGTACATTTCAAAAGGCTGTGATTCAGAGGACAACTGTCCTGCTCAGTTCTCCCCTGAGCCACAGCACTCCCATTAGCTTCAGCCTTTTTTTTTTTTTTTTTTTATATGAAAACCCCAAACACGAAAGGTATCAAAACCTATAGTACTTAGTACTGTGCATGGGGTGAAGGAGAAGTATGGGGGGAGGGGGATGCCGGAAACTTTGCTCTAGAGACTAAACATGGGTTTCACCACTTCAAGCCTCCAATAAGCAAAGTGGTGGTATTTCACCGGTTGATGAAAGTCATCTACCACTTTTGCTTTGTCGGTCTGAGTCATGATTTTGATTCAATTTCAATTTAAATACAAAATATAACGCTAAACTTATATTCCAATGCAGTAATAATATGTGGTATATTAATATACCAACTGTGTAGTACTACACTCAGGGGAGTGGAAAATGAAAAAGAACCTGGGGTAGCTATGCAGAAAGATATGAAATTCTCTGTGCAGTGAAGATGGGATGTTGGGACAGTTCATGGATTTTCCTCAATGATATACAGGAATTTTGCTAGCAGGGATAAGGAGGTAATTATCCAATTGTATAAGACAATGGTCAGGCCATATTTTGGGTACTGCAGACAGGTCTGAAGACTCATTTTAGGAAGGATGTAGAGCTGCTGGATCTCATAAAGAGAAGGGCAAGAAGATTGATGAGGTAAACAAAGCAGTGCACTTAGAGGGCTTCAGTTGTGCAAATTCAGCTCTGCAGACTAAGCACCTATGAAGAGAAGTGACTGAAGTGTTGAAGGCTTTGAATGGATTGAGTAAAATGAATGCTGATGGCATTCTTTCCTTTGCTCTCTCTCTCTTACACACACACACACACACACACACACACACACACACACACACACACACACACACACAATGTGAATAAACTTCCATCTAGTGTGAAAGTGAGTACTCTAAGTAAATTCAAGGAAAACTGGACAAATTGTGTTAGAGGGAATGGATGGGTTAGCTTACTTTATTCTCTTGACATCTGTGGTTAAGTCGCGAATCACGTCATTTGGAAATGTTTTGGGCATTGACCAATCATTTAATCACAAAGATACCCATATTTATATGCAAATAACAGTTCATTGTGGAGTTTTATTAAAGAAAACATGTCTTAGAAATAATTTAATCAATTAAATTCACACAATAATTTAATCTAACTAAAAGGTAGTTTATTTAAAAGTTTCTTAAACACAAACTGCACACTTACAAGAAGTAAAAGCATAGAGAAGGCAAGCAGCAGTATTCATTGATCCATGTTTATGAACATTAAAAAGATCTAACAGTGCCATTACCATAATTCCAAGTGCAATAGCCAGGAACTGTGAACCAACTCCTAGAAATAAAAAATATTAAACAATTATTATTAAGCAGATGAGACAAAAAAAAATGATCAGATAGTAATGAAAAAACTCATTTAAACAAAAGCAGCAAAGTAAAAAGCTTAAAATAGCAAGAATGCTTTGGCTCGGTAAAGAACCACTAATGAAAGTTCTCTTGCAAATCAAAGCTTACCTGTAATGGGAAATGGCATAGACCAGTCATTCCCAACCTGTGTGCCTCAACCCACTGATGTGCTGGGAGAAGAGCCGGATATAGGGTGGGGCGAGTGGGGGTGCCAACCCCAGGTACAGCATTTTAAGGGTGCATCCGACCAGTTATATATTTTAAAATTGCTTCATTTTTGATTTAATTACAGTCGGACCTGTGTTTAACAAACTTCTTTATAGCAATTTTTTTGAATTCCTTTTGGAAATTAAATTTAAAATTTTCTGTAGAATGAAGAAAATTTCCATATAACGGATTACGAGAGACAACTTATATGCTTTGTTTCCACTGCTGGCTTTTAGGTAATTAGAAAAAGTGCAAATTAAGGGTTAAAGGGATTACCCTTTCTACAATGTAAGTGGAACGTAAAACATGTGCAGCCACCTATCCCACATACCGAGAAGTAGGGCTAGTCAACTTCTTTCTATAGCCAGTCAAAAGATTAAGGCATATTCCTGACATGGATAATAGCTTCTGGTCAACTCGTGTTCTTTGTTTAAAATAAAAATAAAAATTTTATTAAAAGGAATACTGCATTATCTTTGTATGTGGTACTTATGATTCCAGAAATTTTTGTGATTTTGTGAGAGTGAAAAAAAAAGGGATTTATAATCACTTATGGAAAAAAATATCAGGGTGGAACAGCATTTACAAATTTCAAAAAAAAAACAGAGCAACTCCAATTACAAACTTCTATAAAGTATGGCCCATTTTGTGACGTCACACCTCAAGCTTTTTGGTTTGTCCTCCAGTGCTAACCACTGGAGAAGAAACAAAAATTTCAAATATCTGTTGAAATATCAACAGATATTTCAACAGGTCTAACAGGTCTGTAATTACTTGTATCACCCTTTGATCCTCCTTTATGAATTGGGGTGACATTTGTACATCTCCAGTCCATGAGATGTCCATACCTCGAGTCCAAAAAAGCTCTCATAATTATAGCTAAGAGTTTGCTGCCTCATTTAAATTTAGCTGGATAGTTCCCATCCAACCCAGGTGCCTTTTTTATGTTCATCTTCAACAATTTCTCCTCCACTTTGCCCTGAGTTATTACAAAATCATTTAGCTCACTGCCAGAGTTTAATACATCTCTGACATTTCCCCACCCTGAATAACTCCTGATGTGTAAATGTAGAAAATTTCATTCAGTTTGTTAGCTACCTGAGCAGGATCACAGTCGAATCAGCAACGTCAAGTGGACCTACCTTACCTGATACCTGTATCCTTTGCCAAGGATTTCTCGTAATCAGCCTTCACTTGCCTAACCTCATTACAGACTAGCTTATATCTGCCATAGGCTTCTGTGTCAACTGATAATTTATATGCATCCCACACATTTTTCTTCTCTGCCACGAGCCTCATTAGGTCATCTGACATCCATTTAGGTTGTAATATTGAACAGTATTTCTTAGTTGGTATGAAAAGCATCGTAGCTTTCAAGATTAATTCCTTGAAGGCTTCCCATTTAGAATTTGCTGTTTTAACATCAGTTGATCCCACTGTATTGAATTTAAAAACTATGTGAGACCACCATAGTCACCTTTATGAAAGCAAAAACTCTTCCCTTCACCCTGATAGTAGTTACGTCTTTGAGTAAATCCCAGATTAGAACAGTGTGATCACAAGTCCTTGAATAGGTTGAGCATGCTGAATTCTGATGGGATAGCATTAGCATTTAGCATTAGCATTAGTAGAGGCATTTGATGCAAGAAAGCAAGCTTATGCAGCATCAGCCAAAAAAAAAAAAAAAAACCCACTTCCACTTCACCCCTCTATTCGTTCAAAATACCTGTCCAGCTGAGCCTTAAACTTATTTAGGCTATCAACCTCCACCAAGTGAAGATGGAAGTCTGTTCCACCAACCAACCACCCGCTGGCTAAAGGCAAATTTCCGCACGTCTATCCTACATCTGTCTTTCCTCAATTTGAATTTATGCCCCTCTCAGGTGATTTTTCTGAGCTAGAGGAAGAATCCCATCAGCATTGAGCATGCTTAAACCATTCAAGGCTTTATACACCTCTATCAGATCACCTCGCTGGTGCCTAGTCTCCAGACACTGTAATTTGCAAAACTTAAGAGCACCCCTTTGTTCGTAAGAGCACCCCTTTGTTCCATTCACTAATCTTGTTGCCCTTCTCTGTACTCGTTCCAGCAGCTCTACATCCTTCTTGAAATGAGGCCTCCAGACCTGTATACAGTACTCTAGGTGTGGCCTGACCATTGCCTTATACAAGGGAATAATCACCTCCTTATCCCTGCTGGAAAAATTCCTGTATATCATTGACAATACTCCATGAGCTACTCTTGCAGCCCGTCTGCACTGCTCAGAGAACTTCATATCTGCCTGCACAACCACCCCCAAGTCCCTTTCATTCTCTACCACTGTCAGTGTAGTACCACAGAGTTGATACGTTGCTCTGGGGTTGCTGTTTCCCATGTGTAGTACTTTACATTTGTCAATGTTAAACTTCATTTGCCACCTCTCAGCCCATCTGCTCAACCTTTCCAGATCCTGTTGCAGCAGCATAGTGTCAGTAGTGTCCTTGACAACCCTGCCAACCTTTGTATCGTCTGCAAACTTGGACATTAAGCCCGATATACCATCATCAATATCATTTATAAATACAGAAAACAATAATGGACCCAACACTGAGGCCTGAGGGACTCCACTAATAACATCAGTCCACGATGAGCAGTGTCCATTGATTACCACTCTGTCTTCTCCCCCTCAACCACCCCTTTATCCATAGCAGCAATGTGCCTCCAATGTCACACTGCTCCAATTTGTGTAGCAGTCTTCCATGTGCAACAGTATCATAAGCCTTTCTAAGATCCAAGTATATAATATCAAAGTTATTCCCTGCATCCAGTTCTTTTGTGACTGCATCATAGTATCCAATCAAGTTGGTCAGGCAAGACTTCCCCTTAACAAAACCATGCTGTGTCTGAGCCATAACTGAAGTCTTGTCTAAATGATCCTGCGGTGCTTCTTTAACCAGTGCCTCCATTAATTTTCCTGGAACAGAAGTTAAGCTCACAGGTCTATAATTACTTGTGTCAGCCTTTGATCCTCCTTTGTGAATTGGGGTCACATTTGCACATTTCCAGTCTATGGGTACCTCCCCTGAGTCCAAGGAAGCTCTCATAATTATGGCTAAGGGTTTGCTTACTTCCTTTGCTGCCTCCTTTAATATAACTGGATAGATCCCATCCACCCCGGGTGCCTTTCTTGTGTTTATCTTCAACAGTTTCTCCTCCACTTTACTCCCAGTTATTTCAAGATTCTGTAGCTTACTGCTAGAGTTGAATACACCTCTGGCATTCCCCTCCCTGAATAACTCCTCATGTGTGAATGTCGATGCAAAATATTCATTTAGTTTGTTAGCTACCTGAGCAGGATCATCAACACTTGACCCATCGATATCAAGTGGACCAATCTGATTCATCCCCTTCCTTCTAGAGTTTACATAAGTAAAGAACTCTTTGCAGTTTTTCTTTGCATCCCTTGCCAAGGATTTCTCGTAATCTGCCTTCGCCTGCCTAACCTCCTTTGTAACTTGGTTGCATATCAACTTGTATCTATCATAGGCTTCTGTGTCATGTGTTAATTTGTATGTATCCCATGCATTTTTCTTCTCTGCCATATGCCTCATTAGTTCATCTGACATCCATTTTGGCCTAAACCTTGAACAATATTTCTTAGTTGGTATGTAAAGCCTAGTAGCTTCCAAGATAAGTTCTTTGAATGCTTCCCATTTTGAATTTGCTGTTCGTAACATCATCAGTTGGTCCCACTGTATAGAATTTAAATACTGTCTCAGTTCATCGTAGTTGCCTTTACGGAAGCAATAACCCTTCCCTTTACCCCTAATGGTAGTTACCTCTTTGAGTAAATCCCACTTCAGCACACTGTGATCACTGCCACCTAGTGGTTCCTTTATCTGCAGATTCTTAATGCATGAAGAATCACTGCTGATAATCAAATCAAGAGTATTACTCCCTCTAGTTGCCTCCCGAACATGCTGATGTAGAAAACAATCATCCAATAAATCCACAAAAGCCCTGCTTGTGTGTGAGTAACCAGCCCCCAAATTCCAGTCAATATCTGGGAAATTAAAATCTCCCATTATAAGACTCTCTGATTTACTGGCCCACTCTATTTCCCTGTACAGTTCCTTATTATACTCATCAGAGTCATTAGGCCTATAGCACACTCCTACTCTCAATTTTGATCTCCCAATGTTTATGTCACACCAAACTGACTCCACACTGCACTGTCCAGCGATGCCGACTGGCTTCACTTCCTTGGTTTTTATGTGTTTCCTTGGTTTTTATGGGATCCTTCCACTTGTTCAGATTACGAACCTAAGGGGGCATAAATTCAAATTAAGAAAAGACAGATGTAGAATAGAATTTGCCTAGCGGGTGGTTAATTGCTGGAACAAACTTCCATCTGTCGTTGTGGAAGTTGACAGGTTAAATAAATTTAAGGAGGAACCGGACAGGCATTTGGAGGGAATGGTGTGATTTTTTTATTTTATTTATTTTTTTTTGGCCGATGCTGCATAAGCTCATACAGTTGCTTTCTTTCATCACATGCCACTACTACTACTACCAGCACTACCTTTATCTGCAGATTATTAATACATGAAGAATCACTACTGATAATCAAAATCAAAAGTGTGACTCCCTCTAGCTGCTTCTCTAACATGCTGCTGTAGAAAACAATCATCCAATAAATCCACAAAAGCCTTGCTAGTGTGTGAGTGACCTACCCATAAGTTCCAGTAAATATCTCGGAAATTAAACTTCCCCATTATAAGACAGTCCGATTTAGTGGCCCACTCAATTTCTCTGTTCAGTTGTTCATTATACTCATCAGAGTCATTTGGCCTATAACACACTCCTACTCTCAATTCTGCATTACCAGTGCTTATGTCACATCAAACTGACTCGACACTGCACTGTCCACCCATCACAACTGGCTGCACTTCCTTAGATTTTATGTTTCTTAACTAATAGTATAACTCTGCCTTCCTTCCTATGCTATCTTATCTTGTTCAACCGTCTGTTCCATTCACTAATCTTGTTGCCCTTCTCTGTACTCGTTCCAGCAGCTCTACATCCTTCTTGAAATGAGACCTCCAGACCTCTATACAGAACTCACGGTGTGGCCTGACCATTGCCTTATACAAGGGAATAATCACCTCCTTATCCCTGCTAGAAAAATTCCTGTATATACTTGTCTTTCCTTCCTGTACACATTGCACTTCCCAAATTCCATTTCTGCATTCCTTATATCTGTGTGACACCATGTCTCTAATATTCCAACAATATCTGCATTTAATGTTCCTCATCAAAGTAGTAGTAGTAGTAGTGGCATGTGATGCAAGAAAGCAAGTGTATAAGCTTATGCAGCATCAGCCAAAAAAAAAAAAAAAAAAAAATCACACCATTCCCTCCAAATGCCTGTCCAGTTCCTCCTTAAATTTATTCAAACTATCAACTTCCACAACGACAGATGGAAGTTTGTTCCGGCAATTAACCACCCGCTGGCTAAAGGAAAATTTCCGCACATCTATTCTACATCTGTCCTTTCTTAATTTGAATTTATGCCCCCTTAGGTTCGTAATCTGAACAAGTGGAAGGATCCCATCAGAATTCAGCGTGCTCAACCCATTCAAGGCCTTATATACCTCAATCAGATCACCGCACAGGTGCCTAGTCTCCAGCCACTGCAATTTGCAGAACTTAAGCCTCTCTTGGTAAGAGGATCCCTTCATTCCCCTCACCAATCTTGTTGCCCTTCTCTGTACATGCTCAAGTAAATCTACATCCTCCTAAAATGAGGCCTCCAGACCTGTACGCAGTACTCAAGCCGTGGCCTGACCATTGCCTTATACAGAGGGATAATCACCTCCTTTTCCCTGCTAGCAAAATTCCTATATATCATTGACAAAACCCCATGACCTGCCCTGGCAGCCTGTCTGAATTGCTCAGAAAACTTCATATCTGCCCGCACAATTACTCCCAGGTCTTTTTCATTTTCTACCACCTTAAGTGTAGTACCACACAGTTGGTACGTTTCTCTGGGGTTACTTCTACCCATATGTAGTACTTTGCATTTTTCAAGGTTAAACTTCAGTTGCCACTTCTTAGCCCATCTGCCCAAATTATCTAGATCCTGTTGCAGTAGCACACTGCCATTACTGTCATTAACAACCCTGCCAACCTTTGTATCATCTGCAAACTTTGACATTAAGCCTGATATACCTTCATCAATATCATTGATAAATATACAAAACAACAGTGGACCTAACACCGAACCCTGTGGGACTCCACTAATAACATTAGTCCAAGAAGAGCAGCACCCATTGATTACCACCCTCTGTCTTCTAGCACTTAACCATCCTTTTATCCATTGTAGCAACTTACCCTTAATACCATTCTGCTCCAATTTGTACAATAGTCTTCCATGCGCAACAGTGTCAAAAGCTTTCCTGAAATCCAAATATATGATATCAAAATTATTTTTTGCATCCAGTTCCTTTGTAACAACATCATAATATCCTATCAAATTTGTCAGACAAGACTTTCCCTTAACAAACCCATGCTGTGTCTGAATTATTGCTGCAGTCTTGTCTAGATGATCCTGCAATGCATCTTTAACCAGTGACTCCATTATTTTACCCGGAACAGAAGTTAAACTAACTGGTCTGTATTTACTCGTGTCACCCTTCGATCCCCCTTTGTGAATTGGGGATACATTTGCACATCTCCAGTCCGTGGGAACCTCCCCTGAGTCCAAGGATGCTCTCATAATAAAAGGCAGATATTTTTGGAATATCAGAAAACCATCACCTCAAATTCATCAAATTTATTTATCAAACTTCTAGCACTGGCATACACCTGTTCTTACTCTTAGTTACCCTAACACAGCCCATGTATTTACTTGTTTCACGATGACTTCCAGCAGATCTTGAAATCCCCAGTAACCTCTCTCTAGGCTGTCGCTCGTTACAACAGAGCAGTGCAAGAATCACTTTCACCTCTGCCAGCAGCTACTGGCATCAATTAGTCCATGTATCCCCCCCCCTCAAGCTAGCGGTTTTCTGACCCACTTAACACTGCCCTGATAGCATCAGCAAATATTCTTCCACCCTTTCTATTTAAGTGTACTCTATCCCTGTAGAAGCAGTCTCTCCTGTCAAAATTCTCTCAAAAACTCAAAAAAAACTCTCCTGTCAAAAAAATTCTACCCCATGAGCCTTGCACAATCTCCCCAGGGCCGAATTGATTGACAAGTCTCTCATTATATACTCTCTGCTATCGTGTCTGGCAGAATTGCAGACACTTTCAAATTTAACCCTAACTCACGGCTTTTTTTCAACATTGACCTGTACTTTTTAAGTAATTTTGCCAGTCTCCATCTGATTCATTACTCTGAATGTCACAATAATTACTTGCCATCTTTATTTACACCCTTAAATTTGTTTCTTTTATAAAACAATGTACTTTTATAATTAATATGATATTTCTTGTTTAACACTTCATAATAACCTCGATTATGGACAACTGTTGACACCAAACTGAAGTGAATCAAAATGGCTTCTGAAATATATTAACTTAAAAATTTATTATAAGTTAATATATTTCTGAATAATATAAATTTCTTCAGAAGCCATAAATTGCTGCTATCTCATGGTGATAAATAGAATTATCAAGGTTAATCATTTGGTTTCTGAAAAGTTAAGCACTAATCATGTGCTCTGGTTCTAAAATTGAGAAAATTACAGAAAGTGGAATTGATGAGTTTGGCCTCTGAGTGGCTCATATAATACACAATATTTTCAACTAAATATAATATATAGTAGAAAACATTTGCTATTTTTGCTGCTAATCACAACAAAAATAGCACAATAGTTAATAGAAAGTTATTTCTATTAAGGATTAACAGAAATAACATTTTTAAATTATTTAAAAAAAATTATTTAAATCAGAGTCTGGTTCAATTAGCTTTGATATAGATTATGGAAATTGCACAGTAATAGTAATAAAAAAAGTTATCTGTATGCTTATCAACTGAAACATCAGTTTATCATAATTTTATTACATACCCAAAATAGCACAGAAAAGACTTTTGCATTTTGGGAACCTAAATACATCTGTATGAATAATTTTCCAGCCATACTCATCACCTTCCATGCTATCTAGTTCATCATCATCAACGTTATAACGAGCAAAATCATTCCTCAAAACACGAGTCTGAAAGAAAATTATTTAAGTTGTTTTGATCATTATGTAGAAATATCAATTTAGACAATGGCATTGCAGCCAAATTTCATTATATGTTGCTAAGCTAAGAAAGGTAGCACTATATAATATTGTCAATTAATCAGTAAAATCTATTAATCTGGTTAAACTTAATTGTCAATTAAATTGTACTTTTTAACTAAATACATATGACTTAGATTTTACAAATGTAACATCATTAATTAATACATAACTTGATACAGAAGTTATATAAATGGAAGTTATATAAAAGATAATACTCGATACTGAAAAATATATATAGCGTTATAACTGTGTTTGGATACAAGTTTAGGATTATAATTTTGTACTGAAATTGAAATTTTATTGAAATTAAAACGAAATCATGACTCAGACTAGAGCAGCAAAGCAAAAGGCTCAAGCTAACGGGAGTGCTGTGGCTCAGGGGAGAACTGCGGGGGGCAGTTGCCCTCTGAATCACAGCCTTTTAAAATGCACTGCTTGCTTGATGTTTGTGGAGCAATCGGGTACGGGATATGATATTGCCATGGGCGATGTCTTTGTGTGCATGCGATGTAAGGAGTGTAAGGAAATCAGGCAACAACTCAGCGTTGTTATGGGACCATATGAGAGCTTGAAGGACAGGATGGATGTAATCGAAGGATCTAAATTGAGGGCCCATCAAACTCTCAGCTGCCCGCATCAACGCCAGGGCTTGCACTTGGTCATCACGCTGTTGTTTGTTTGTTTGTTTGTTATTTGGTTTTTAGGAGCATTAGCAACTAAGGCCATATTGCTCCGGAGATATGCGTTGGTCATTCCCTGACCTCTCCGCATCCTCCGTATTTGGTGGTCACGAGCTCGAACCCCGGTCTAATCAAGAAGCGTGTGCAACGCACTGCTGCTCCTGCCCACCTGGCTACTGAGGCACATTGGTCATCACACAACACAGCGGCAACCACCAAGACAGAATGTGCTGGCCCACAGGAACTAGTAGTTGTTGGTGACTCTATTGTCAGGGAAACGGGGAACATGGTATGTAAAAAGGATAGGTGGAACAGGACCAGGGTATGTCTGCCAGGGGTAAAGGTTGATAACATTGTAGAGAGGATATATTCTTTTATGGGCACAAAAGATGATACAGTTGTACATGTTGGCACTAATTATATTAAGAGTAGGAGACCGGCGGAATTACTTAACAAGTACAGGTCACTGTTGAAAAAAGCCGTGAATTAGGGTTGAATTTGAAAGTGTCTGCAATTCTGCCCAGACACAATAGGAGAGAGTATATGATAAGACCCTCAATCAATTCGGTCCTGGACAGACTGTGCAAGGCTCAAGGGGTAGAATTTTTCCCAGCCCGCTCTGCACTTGTTAACAGGAGAGACTGATTCTATAGGGATGGGATACACTTAAATAGAAAGGGTGCAAGAATATTTGCTGATGTATCGAGGCAGTGTTAGGTGGGTCAGAAAACTGCTAGCTTGGTGGGGGGGGGGGATACAAGGACTAATAGATTAACAGTAGCCACTGGCAGAGGTGAAAGTGATTCTTGCACTGCTTCTATTGGAACGAGCAGCGGCCTGGAAAACAAGATGCAGGGTATTTCAGAGACTGCCGGGAGCCATTGCAGTATTTGCACAAATAAACACATGGGTTGTGTTAGGGTTGCTAAGAATACGAACAGGTGCATGTATACTTGCGTGTACACCAATGCTAGGAGTTTGGTAAATAAATTTGAGGTATTGCTTGAAACATCAAAGACAGATATTGTTGGGATATCAGAGACATGGTGTCACACAGATATAAGGAATGCAGAACTGGAATTTGGGGAGTACAATGTGTACAGAAAGGATACACAGTATAGGAAGGGAGGAGGGGTTATGCTATTAGTTAAGAAACACAAAATCCAAGAAAGTGAAGCCAGTCGACATCGCTGGACAGTGCCGTGTAGAGTCAATTTGTTGTGACATAAGCATTGGGAGATCAAAATTGAGAGTAGGAGTGTGCTATAGGCCTAATGAGTCTGGTGAGTATAATAAGAAACTGCAAAGGGAAATAGAGTGGGCCAGTAAATCAGAGACTCCTATAATGGGGTATTAGAATTTCCCAGATACTGACTGGAATTTGTGGGTTGGGCACTTAAACACTAGCAAGGCTTTTGGATTTATTGGATGATTGTTTTTTACAGCAGCTTGTTCGGGCTGCTAGAGGGAGTAATACTCTTGATTTGATTATCAGTAGTGATTCTTCATGCATTAAGAATCTGCAGGTAAATGAACCACTAGGTGGCAATGATCACAGTGTGCTGAAGTGGGATTTACTCAAAGAGGTAACTACCATCAGGAGTAAAGGGAAGGGTTTTTGCTTTCCTAAAGGCAACTACGATGGTCTGAGGCAGTATTTAAATTCTATACAGTGGGACCAACTGATGATGTTACCAACAGCAAATTCAAAATGGGAAGCATTCAAAGAATTAATCTTGGAAGCTACTAGGCTTTACAAACCAACTAAGAAATATTAGCCTTAGTAGAGGCATAGGATGCAAGAAAGCAAGCTTATGGAGCATCAGCCAAAAAAAAAAAAAAACCTCTTCCATTTCACCCCTACGTTCATTCAAAATACCTGTCCAGTTGAACCTTAAATTTGTTTAGGCTATCAACTTCCACAACAAGGGATGGAAGTCTGTTCCACCAACCAACCACCCGCTGTCTAAAGACAAATTTCCGCACATCTATCCTACATCTGTCTTTCCTCAATCCTCACCCTCTCAAGTGAGGGCATAAATTCCGAGCAAGAGGAAGAATCCCATCGGTACTGAGCATGCTGAAACCATTCGAGGCTTTATACACCTCTATCAGATCATCTCGCCAGTGCCTAGTCTCCAGACACTGCAATTTGCAAAACTTAAGCCTTTCTTCGTAAGAGCAACCGTCTGTTCCATTCACTAATCTTGTTGCCCTTCTCTGTACTCGTTCCAGCAGCTCTACATCCTTCTTGAAATGAGACCTCCAGACCTCTATACAGAACTCACGGTGTGGCCTGACCATTGCCTTATACAAGGGAATAATCACCTCCTTATCCCTGCTAGAAAAATTCCTGTATATATTATTCAAGGTTAAGACCTAAATGGATGTCAGATGAACTAATGAGACATATTGCAAAGAAGAAAAATGCATGGGATACATATTAATGGGTGACATGGAAGTGTTTGATAGACATAAGCTGGTCTGTAACCAAGTCACAAAGGATATTAGGCAGGCAAAGGCAGATTATGAGAAATCTTTGGCAAAGGATGCAAAGAAAAACAGAAAAGAGTTCTTTAGCTATGTAAACTCTAGAAGGAAAGGGATGAATCAGGTTGGTCCACTGGATATTGATGGTTCAACCGTTGATGATCCTGCTCAGGTGGCTAACAAACTAAATGAGTATTTTGCATCTACATTCACCCATGAGGAGTTATTCAGGGAGGAGAATGCCAGAGGTGAGTTAAACTCCGGCAGAGAGCTGGATGATTTTGTAATAACTGAGAGGAAAGTGGCGGAAAAATTGTTGAAGATAAACATAAAAAAGGCACCCAGGGTGGATGGGATCTATCCAGTTATATTAAAGGAGGCAGCAAAGGAAGTAAGCAAACCCTTAGCCGTAATTATGAGAGCTTCTTTGGACTCATGGGAGGTACCCATAGACTGGAGATTTGAAAATGTGACCCCAATTCACAAGGGAGGATCAAAGGCTGACACAAGTAATTATAGACCTGTGAGTTTAAGTTCTGTTGCAGGAAAATTAATGGAGGCACTGGTTAAAGAAGCACTGCAGGATCATCTAGACAAGACTTCAGTTATAGCTCGGACACAGCATGGTTTTGTTAAGGGCAAGTCTTGCCTGACCAATTTGATTAGATACTATGATGCACTTAGATACTTTGATTAGATACTATGATACTATGATGATACAAAGGGTGGCAGGGCTATTAAGGACACTACTGACGCTATGCTGCTGCAACAGGATCTGGAAAGGTTGAGCAGATGGGCTGAGAGGTGGAAAATGTAAAGTACTACATATGGGAAATAGTAACCCCAGAGCAAGCTATCAACTCTGTGGTACTACACTGACAGTGGTAGAGAATGAAAGGGACCTGGGGGTAATTGTGCAGGCAGATATGAAGTTTTCTGAGTGGTGCAGACGGCTGCAAGAGTAGCTCATGGTGTCTTGTCAATGATATACAGGAACTTTTCTTAAGTTTTGCAAATTTCTTAAGTTCCACCAACCAACCAGCGGGTGGTTGGTTGGTGGAACAGATTTCCATCCCTTTTTGTGGAAGTTGATAGCCTAAATAAATTTAAGGCTCAGCTGGACAGGTATTTTGAATGAATGGAGGGGTGAAATGGGAGTGGTTTTTTTTTTTTTTTTTTTTGGCTGTTGCTGCATAAGCTTGCTTTCTTGCATCATATGCCTCTACTAATGCTAATATAAAGTTTGGAAATTCACTGAGCTACCATATTCTCATCTATGGTATATTCATTTATATGTTGAATTTTTATAAGCAACAGGACTTCTAGACTACAGTCAAGAAATTCTACAAGCAGATCAAGGTCATTCATTAGCATCTCTCCTCTCATTGACTCCATATACCTTTCACCCATATATGTGGTACTGACTGCATACATAAACAGTGCATTTCTTAGACTAACAGTGTGTTGATGAGAAGGATTGGAACTGTAGCATGAATGTTTCACAGAATAGCTAGTGAAAGACCGTGACCTGCATACAGCATTGCATTGCATTGAGGTATTTCAATGCAAGAGTTAAACTTAGATAAATCCATATTACTTTACTGCATTTGATTTTCGATCTTTGTCTTCAGTAATAGGGGATCACTCTGGTATCACTGAAGACCAAGTGGGTACTTGGCACTAAGGCTTGGGCTTTATGTTTAACTAAGGGACAAATGTCAATATCCACGATTGCCTAAGTTGCTAATGTCTTTTTATTTTTAAATTGTACAGCAACACTGAACAGGTGAATCTGCTATACACTTAAAAACCTTAAGCACTGCTAGAACAGCTGATTTTAAGCTACTGGTTTCCTTCAGCTGGTAGGGGATCTTTATTAGGAAACCTATACTGAATCATGAATAATGAATTTGTCTAAATGAACAGCCAAGTAGCATATGGAAGTAAAACTTACAAATTTATTTGATTTCAAACTATCTGAAATACCTCTGCAATCCTATGGTATTGTCTACATAGGGCAAATACAGCCCAGCTAGAAGTTAAAGGAATATATAATGGCCAGGGTGTTTAAACTGAAATTTTACTGCATACTCCAGTTGGCTGTTCACTTAAACAAATTACTTTATTCACAGTTTGGCATACATTCACTAATACAAGCCTCCTACCAGCTGATGAGAAGCTAGCAGCTTCAAAACAGCAGTCCAAACATTGTCACAGATTTTTAAATGTACATTCTTGTGTTTAGGTTACACTATACAATTTAAAAATATATTAGCAACCTAGGCAGAACTGCAAATAGCAGTAAAATCTCTAAAATGAATACAAGCCCAAGCCTTAGCACTACGTACTCATTGGTCTTCATGGGGAACAGAATGACTCCCCCTCCCCTAGGATTGAAAATCACATGCAGCAAAGTATGAATTTATCTAATTTTGACTTCTTAAAATTAGATAATAAAATTATCTTAAAATTAACAAGGGAAGATGATCCTGTATTGACCCAGCTTTTACATTAAAAATTTTAATAGAGAAAAACAGAGAACAATATTGAAACACATTTCACATTTGATTTCAGGAAAGCTTTTGATATGGTTTCTAGAGGAAGATTATGGGAAATTTTAAAACAATTAAATAACCATAATCATTTATTAAATTCTATAATGGATGTCTATCATAATAACAGAATTGCAATAAAGTCTAACTCTGGTATAACTAAATGGAAATCAATCAATCAAGGAGTTCGTCAAGAATGCCCAATGTCACTATCTTTGTTTAGTATTTATATAAATGCAATAGTCAAAGAATGGAAGAATACTATCAACTGTGGTTTTAAAATTGATTGAGTAACTAAATTAAGTACTTTATTATTTGCAGACAATCGAATAATCAGAATGAAAAAGCTCAGAATGAAAACAAACTTCAAAAATCAATTTTTACCTTAAACAATATTGCTAAAACATTTTGAATGGAAATTTCAAGTGAAAAGCCTACAGTTATGGAATTTAAAGGTAATTATCCAATCACAAGTAAAATAGTAATAGAAAATACCATCCCGGAACATGTAAATTCATTTAAGTATCTTGGATGTTATCTTTCTTATGTCGAAGAAAAAAATATATAATTAAAACTTTCCAATTTTCTAAACGTTACAGATTTAATTGACAATATCCTAAAACTGAATAAAGTTCAAAAGCATACAAGGATAAAATCTTATAAGGGGATAGCAAGACCGAGTTTACTCTATGGAAGTGAAACTTGGACAATTAAATCAAAAGATGAGAAAGGGATTGAAAGTGCTGAAATTAAATTTATTCGCAGAACCAGTGGTTACAGATTATTGGACAAGAAGAAAAATTATGATATTCGTAAAGAATTAGGTATTGACCTAATAATAGATAGAATGTACAAATACGGAGGAAAATGGATTAATCATTTGGATAGGATGCGTTCAGCAAGATTACCAAAGAAGATTATGAAATATCAGCCAGCTGGAAGAAGAGATCCAGGACATCCAAAGAAAAGATGGACTGAGACCAGAACAGGCCAAGTGGCCTGTTCTGGTCTCATCATCATCATCATCCTTGATGATGATGATGTTATACCCTATGTTATCAAGTAAAAGATATATGTTAAGCTATACTGTTATGATCACATGTTAAATTAGTTACAGGTAGTTCCCGACTTTACAAGTTAATTCATTACTAGCAAAAACTAAAGCGAAAACTTGTAAAGCGGGAATTTATTTCCTAAAGACGTAATGCTAAAAATAGGAGTTACATTTTCAACAATGAAATTTGACCATAGTAATGTTAAATAAAGGTCAACAAAACAATATTTTATGTTTAAACAATGATTTATTTATCAAAAGAAATGAAAACATAGCCTATAAAATCAAGCAAATTATAATAATAAAGAGATTATGTCATATAAATGTTAAAGAACGTTTGTTCTTCATCATCATCGACTAAAAATGCACACTCATTGTTGGCTTGGCATTTGTTGGTTTGTTGCAAGCACAAGGAGTCGTCTTTTTCGGAAATGCTTTGAGTGCTGTGTTTCCAAGACAGTCTTCTCTTTTCTTTATAAATTTCATGATAGCAAGCATAAGGATTTTTTAAAATCTTTAGCAACTTTTCTGGTGCTCAATTGCTTTTCTATATGTTGAAAAGCTTCATCAAGCCACTTGAGAGTGAAGGAACAAACAGGAGTTTCACTGTTAAATTTTCTTCTTCAGCTTCTTTACATTTTGCCATTTCAAGGAGGTCTTCATTTGTGAGCTCTCCATTACGTGCTTGAAGCAGATCAGTGATGTCAGTTGTAGAAACCTCAAGCTGCAATTAGTTAGCATTATTAACGAGCACTTCTGTTTCATTTTGTACTATCTCTGCTGGTTCTTGAAATCTTTCAAAATTATCAAAAAACTGAGGACAGTTTTCCAATTCTCTGTAATTGTCCCAGGCTCATTTTATTATTTTGATTGCATCAAAACTAAGGAATTCTTTCCAAAATTCTTTAAGAGTTGTACTGCTTTCCTTATTTCTGCCTGAACAAAGAAATGCACACACAGTGCCAGCACAATAATATACAGTAGTATTGAATAGCTACGTGCATGATTTGAAATCCCATATCTAGAGTATGAATGTTTAGCACCATTCATTTATTGCAATTAATTTTCATATTTTTGATTTGGTCGATACTTAATAAAAAGAACTCAAAGTGGGAACTGCCTGTATATCCTTACTAAAAAGTTAAATTTCTTAGCTAAACACAAAATTCCAGAACAGCTGGGAGTCACAGTGGAACAAGTAAATACATGAGCTGCGTTAGGGTAACTAAGAGTAGAAACATGCATGTATACTTGCATGTACACCAATGCTAGGAGTGTAGTTAATAAACTTGATGAGCTTGAAGTGCTAGTCATAGATATTGTTGGAATATCGCAGATATGGTGTCACACAAACATAAGCAGTGCAGAATTGGAATTTGGGGAGTACAATGTGTACAGAAAGGAAACACAGGACAGGAAGGAAGGAGGGGTTTATGCTGTTAGTGACGAAACACAAAATCTAAGAAAGTGCATCCAATCGATGTTGGTGGACAATGCAATGTTGAGTCTGTTTGGTGTGACATAAGCACTGGGAAAGGAAAAATGAGAGTAGGTGTGTGTTATAATGAATCAGTAGGTGTGTGTTATAATGAATGAGGCCTAATGAATCTGACGAGTATAATGAGCAATTGTGCAGAGAAATAGAGTGCGCCAGTAAATCAGAATGTCTTATAATGGGGGATTTTAACTTTCCAGATATTGACTGGAACTTGTGGGCTGGTCACTCCCATACTAACAAGACTTTTATGGATTTAGTGGAAGACTATTTTCTATAGCAACATGTTCGGAAGGCTACCAAAGGGAGTAATACTCTTGATCTGATGATCAGCAGTGATTATTCATGCATTAAGAATTTGCAGATAAATGAACCATTTTATCTAAGGATAAAGTAATTTAAGGATATCTATTTAAGGATAAAGGTTAAGAGTGATCACAACGTACTGATGTAACTACCATCAAGGCTAAAGGGAAGGGCTTTTGCTTTCGTAAAGGTCACTATAGGGGTCTCAGACAGTTTTAAAATTCTGTACAGTGGGATCAACTGATGATGTTACCAACATTGAATTCTAAACGGGAAGCCTTCAAGGACTTAATTTTGAAGGCTACGAGGCTTTTCATTCCAACAAAGAAATAGTGTTCAAGGTTTAAGCCTAAATGGATGTCAGATGAAATAATGAGTCTTGTGGCAAAGAAAAAAATGTATGGGATGCATATAAAGTATCAGGTGACACAGAAGCCTACGGCAGATATAATCAGGTCTGTGATCAAGTCACAAAGGAGGTTAGGCAGTTGAAGGCAGATTACAAGAAATCTTTGGCAATGGATGCAAAGAAAAACAGCTAAGAGTTCTTTACTTATGTAAACTCTAGAAGGAAAGGGATGAATCAGATTGAACCACTTAACATACATGGGTTGACTATTGATGATCGTACTCAGGTAGCTGATCAACTGAATGAGTATTTTGCATCTACATTCACGCATGAGGAGGTATTCAACGAGTAGAATGCCAGAAGTTTATCAAACTCTAACAAGGAGCAAAGTGATTTTGTAATAACTGAGGGCAAAGCTGAGGAGAAATTGTGAAGTAAAACATAAGGAAGGCACCTGGGTTGGACAGGATCTATCCAGTTATATTAAAGGAAGCAGCAAAGGTACTAAGCAAACTCTTAGCCATAATTATGAGAACTTCCTTGGACTCAGAGGAGGTCCCCATGGACTGCAGGTGTGCATATATATCTCCAATTCACAAATGGGGTTCAAAAGGTGACCCAAGTAACTATAGACCTGTTAGCTTAACTTGCGTTCCGGGGAAAATAATGGAGTCACTGGTTAAAGAAGCATTGTAAGATCATCTAGACAAGACTGCAGTAATAGTTAACTGCTTTACAAATTGGAGAGGTATGGCATTAAGGGTAGGTTGTTACAATGGATAAAGGGATGGTTGAGTGGGAAATGACAGAGAGTGGTAATTAATGGACACTGCTCTTCGTGGACTAATGTTATTAGTGGAGTCCCTCAGGGTTCAGTGTTGGGTCCATTGTTGTTTTCTGTATTTATAAATGATATTGATGATGGTATACCAGGCTTAATGTCCAAGTTTGCAGATGATACAAAGTCTGACAGGGTTGTTAATGACAGTATGCTACTCCAACTGGATTTAGATAAGTTGGGCAAGTAGGCTGAGAAGTGGCAACTGAAGTTTAACATTGACAAATGCAAAGTACTGCATATGGGTAACAATAACCCAAGAGAAACATATCAACTGTGTGGTACTATTCTCAAGGAGGTGGAAACAAAAAAGACAGGGGGGTAATTGTGCTGTCAAATATGAAGTTCGCTGAGCAGTGCAGACAGGCTGCCAGGGCAGGTCATGGAGTCTTGTCAATGATATATAGGAATTTTGCTAGCAGGGACAGGGAGGTGATTATCTCGTTGTACAAGGATGGTCAGGCCACACCTAGAGTACTGTGTACAGGTCTGGAGGCCTCATTTTAGGAAGGATGTAGAGCTGCTGGAATGAGTACAGAGAAGGAAAACAAGAATAGTGAATGGAAAGGGTTGCTCTTACAAAGAAAGGCTTAAGTTCTGCAAATTGCAGCACCTGAAACAGAAGACACAGAGCAAACACCTGCGAAATGATTTGATTGAAGTGTATAAGGCCTTGAATGGGTTGAGCAAGTTGAATGCTGATGGGATTCTTCCTCTTTCTCAGATTAAGAACCTGAGGGGGCATAAATTCAAATTGAGGAAAGACAGTTGTAGAATAGATGTGTGGAAATTTGCCTTTATCCAGCAGGTAGTTGATTGATGGAACAGACTTCCATCTTTTGTTATGGAAGTTGACAGCCTAAATAAATTTAAGGCTGAGCTGGACAGGCATTTGGAATGAATGGAGGGGTGAAATGGGAGGTTTTTTTTCCTTTTCTTTTTTGGCTGATGCTGCATAAGCTTGCTTTCTTGCATTGTATGCCTCTACTAATGCTAATAGGGCATATATATTTAAATGCCCAACAAGAGATTAGAACCTTTGATCTACTTATTTATCACAATTAAAACAATACTATTCAACTGCACTACTCTTTACATGTTACGATATTCATGCCAAAACACTGATACAACAGCAGTACAAATAGTAAATTGCAACAGACAAAATCATTAGCTAAATTTAAAAATAAGGTAATGAATGTGATTAACACTATTTGAGCTATTTCTAAAACAATTTAATATGTTAAATAATCGAAAAGATGGTGAAAATTTCCAAAACATTTATTGTTTCCACAAGATTAAAATTCTGAGTACCAAGCATAGACTTTAATTGTTATTTTCTACAGAAAATAATTTCGGAGATATGAGTTTTTGCATTATGTGATGAATCCCAGCAATACATTAATCACATAACTTCAGGAATATGTTTTATGAACACTTGATAGGGTCAAAGTAGCACTTTCGCACATCTGAAAAGTTCTTGTTTGCTGCCACAGCAGCCAATATTATCAAGATGTGCTGAGGAGAGATGTTTAAAGAAATGGAAAGCTAATGCTAGGGAAACAAGCTTAAATAACTTCAAAGAGCATGACAGGGTAGAAAACTATACATAAATACTGTCTTCACTTTGTCAGGAGTATCATCAATTAAATGACAAGTTTGAATTGTTGGTTAGATTAGAACAAGTAATGGGTAACAGAAACATTTTGCCAGCAGGGATAAGGAGATGATTAGCCCCTTGTATAAGGCAATGGTCAGGCCACACCTTGAGTACTGCATACAGGTCTGGAGACTTCATTTTAGGAAGAATGTAGAGTTGCTAGAATGAGTACAGAGAAGGAACACAAGATGACTGTTGGGGGGAACAAAAGGGGTGCTCTTACAAAGAAGGCATTAGCATTAGTAGAGGCACATTAGCATTAGTAGAGGCATTTGATGCAAGAAACCAAGCTTATGCAGCATCAGCCAAAAAAAAAAAAAAAAAAAAAAAAAACACCCACTTCACCCCTCTGTTCGTTCAAAATACCTGTCCACCTGAGCCTTAAACTTATTTAGGCTATCAACCTCCACTACAAGGGATGGAAGTCTGTTCCACCAACCAACCACCTGCTAGCTAAAGGCAAATTTCTGCACGTCTATCCTACATCTGCCTTTCCTCAATTTGAATTTATGCCCTCTCAGGTGATTATTCTGAGCTAGAGGAAGAATCCCATCAGCATTGAGCATGCTTAAACCATTCAAGGCTTTATACACCTCTATCAGATCACCTCGCTGGTGCCTAGTCTCCAGACACTGTAATTTGCAAAACTTAAGCCTTTCTTCATAAGAGCACCCCTTTGTTCCATTCACTAATCTTGTTGCCCTTCTCTGTACTCGTTTCAGCAGCTCTACATCCTTCTTGAAATGAGGCCTCCAGACCTGTATACAGTACTCTAGGTGTGGCCTGACCATTGCCTTATACAAGGGAATAATCACCTCCTTATCCCTGCTAGAAAAATTGCTATATATCATTGATAATACACCATGAGCTACTCTTGCAGCCCATCTGCACTGCTCAGAGAACTTCATATCTGCCTGCACAACCACCCCCAAGTCCCTTTCATTCTCTACCACTGTCAGTGTAGTACCACAGAGTTGATACGTTGCTCTGGGGTTGCTGTTTCCCATGTGTAGTACTTTACATTTGTCAATGTTAAACTTCATTTGCCACCTCTCAGCCCATCTGCTCAACCTTTCCAGATCCTGTTGCAGCAGCATAGTGTCAGTAGTGTCCTTGACAACCCTGCCAACCTTTGAATCGTCTGCAAACTTGGACATTAAGCTTGATACACCATCATCAATATCATTTATAAATACAGAAAACAATAATGGACCCAACACTGAGCCCTGAGGGACTCCACTAATAACATTAGTCCACGATGAGCAGTGACCATTGATTATCACTCTCTGTCTTCTCCCACTCAACCATCCCTTTATCCATAGCAGCAATTTGCCTCCAATGCCACACTGCTTCAATTTGTTCAGCAGGCTTCCATGTGCAACAGTATCAAAACCCTTTCTAAGATCCATATATATGATATCAAAGTTATTCCATGCATACAGTTCCTTTGTGACATCATAGTGTCCAATCAAATTGGTCAGGCAAGACTTTCCCTTAACAAAACCATGCTGTGTCCGAGCTATAACAAAGTCTTGTCTAGATGATCCTGCAGTGCTTCTTTTACCAGTGCCTCCATTAATTTTCTTGGAACAGAAGTTAAACTAACAGGTTTATAATTACTGGTGTCGCCCTTTGATCCTCCTTTGTGAATTGGGGTCACATTTTCATATCTCCAGTCCATGGGTACCTCTCATGAGTCCAAAGAAGTTCTCATAATTATGGCCAAGGGTTTGCTTACTTCCTTTGCTGCCTTCTTTAATATAACTGGATAGATCCGATCCACCCTGGGTGGCCTTTTTTATGTTTATCTTCAACAATTTCTCCTCCAATTTCCTCTCAGTTATTACGAAATCATCCAGCTCACTGCCAGAGTTCAATTCACCTCTGGCATTCCCCTCCCTAAATAACTCCTCATGTGTGAATGTAGATGCAAAATACTCATTTATTTTGTTAGCCACCTGAGCAGGATCATCAACAGTTGAACCATCAATATGCAGTGGACCAATCTGATTCATCCCTTTCCTTCTAGAGTTTACACAGGTAAAGAACTCTTTGCTGTTTTTCTTTGCATCCTTTGCCAAGGATTTCTCATAATCTGTCTTTGGCTGCCTAATCTCCTTTGTGACTTGGTTACAGACCAGCTTATATATGTATCATAAGCTTCCAGGTCACCTATTAATTTATATATATCGCGTGCATTTTTCTTCTATGCCATATGCCTCATTAATTCATCTGACATCCATTTAGGCCTAAACCATGAACAATATTTCTTAGTTGGTATGTAAAAAGCCTAGTTGCTTCCAAGATTAATTCTTTGAATGCTTCCCATTTTGAATTTGCTGTTGGTATCATCATCAGTTAGTCCCACCGTATAGAATTTAAATACTGTCTCAGACCACTGTAGTCACCTTTACGAAAGCAAAAACCCTTCCCTTTAACCCTGATGGTAGTTACCTCTTTGAGTAAATCCCACTTCAGCACACTGTGATCAGTGCCACCTAGTGGTTCCTTTATCTGCAGGTTCTTAATGCATGAAGAATCACTACTGATAATCAGATCAAGAGTATTACTTCCTCTAGTTACCTCCCGAACATGCTGATGTAGAAAACCATTCAATAAATCCACAAAAGTCTTGCTAGTGTGTGAATGACCAACCCACAAATTCCAGTCAATATCTGGGAAATTAAAATCGCCCATTATAAGACTCTCTGATTTACTGGCCCACTCTAATTCCCTGTACAGTTTCTTATTATACTCATCAGAGTCATTAGGCCTATAACACACTCCTACTCTCAATTTTGATCTCCCAATGCTTATGTCACACCAAACTGACTCGACACTGCACTGTTCAGTGATGTCGACTGGCTTCACTTCCTTGGATTTTATGCATTTCTTAACTAATAGCATAACTCCTCCCCCCTTACTATCCTGTCTATTTTTCCTGTAAACATTGTTCTCCCCAAATTCCAGTTCTGCATTTCTTATATCTGTGTGGCACCACCACAGCTCTTAAGGCTTAAGTTCTGCAAATTACAGCTTCTGTATATGATTCTGCAAGGCGATCTGACTGAGGTGTATAAGTTCTTGAATGGACTGAGCGAGCCAGATCGATTAAGCTGTTATTTTGGATTTGATTGACAAGTGATGCACACCTTGCTGCACAAAGTGGAAATCTTCTTCATGCAGGTCATGCAACACTTGGAAGTGGTAAGGCTTTTTCATCAATGCCGAACGCAAAATTCTGTGGACTGATGTCTTGGGTATGTTCAGTCTTCGAGATCCCTTCCTAACTGGTAAATATACATATGCATCCACATCTGTGCTCATCACACACAGATTCAGTTCTTTTAAACTTATTCACCAGTGTATGAATCGCATTGTCTTCAGGACAACGTGATTCGTACACTGGTGAATAAGTTTAAAATGATTGCAATGATTTCAAGAACTATGAAATCTCCTTGAAAATCTTTCCCTAATTTCACAAAACTTCATTCCTTTGATGTGGGATATTACAAGAAAAATTCGCTCTTGAACATTCATCATGAATTATGGGTCTAAAAAGAAAATATTAAAAAATTAATCAAAATTCAAATAACATCTCTAACACATTTACAAATACTCATGTTTTATGTAAAAAAGAATAAATATACTTGTTGTAATGAAATTTAATTGAAAATCACACTATTTCACCAAAATACACAGTGACTTTTGGGACACCCTGTATATATACATCTACACAACACAATTATATTTAACAAGTAATTAATCTTACCAAATTAATGCAAGCTGATTAATCTTACCAAAATTACAGTCACAAATCCAATCAAGAGCAAAACAAGGACAGCAGAATTTATGATAGACAGCCAGTGAATCTATTAAATCAGAAATTAAAAAGATATAATCTGAGTGTAATAAACTACCTTATAAAATTAATGATTAAAAGACTTATTATATAAAAAAAAAAAAAAAAACACACACAAGCAACATTATTTGGCTCTCATATGTTCTTTTAGCAGCATGGTGTGCAGGTAAATCAACAAATCGAAATTAGCAAGAAAATAAGCACTTCAACCTGCAATCTTGTCTTTAATTCCTTAAAGAGTTACAGATTATTCTCAGATGTTTTATCTGTGGTAACTTAATTACAAGGAAACTGTTTTGTAATTAAATTACAAGTTACCCCAACTACTGCTCTGCTGTTTTTTTTTTTTTTCACAATATCATTGATTTTATTTATTTTATCACTGAAGAAAAAGAAATGGTATGCAGATTCTCAGATGTTTTGTGGTAGTTACTACCACAAAACACCTGAGAGTCCATAGCATTTTTGCTATTCTTTTAAGCCTGAGTTAAGTATATCATCTTCAGATTTATATTATGCAAAAGTGAATTACTTTATATTATGACTTTGTAATCTGAGGAATACTACATACAAATGACTTTGATTATAATAAAATGCATTAAGGCATTAGTTGTTTTAAATGACAATCCTTGCAGTGATGAAATTATTACCATTTTTGGACGAATGGGCTGATAAGGGGCAACTGAAGTTTAACATTGACAAATGCAAAGTACTGCATATGGGTAGCAATAACTGAAGAGAAATGTACCAACTGTGTAGTACTACACCCAGGGAAGTGGAAAGTGAAAAAGACCTGGAGGTAATTGTGCAATCGAATATGAAGTTAAGATATGGTTTTATATCTTAACTTCAATATGAAGTTAAGATATAAAACCATAAGATATAAAGCTGGTCTGTAATATATTGAAGATAAGATATGGTTTTAGCTTATATAGTATTTAGCATTAGCATTAGCATTAGTAGAGGCATTTGATGCAAGAAAGCAAGCTTATGCAGCATCAGCCAAAAAAAAAAAAAAAACCCACTTCCAATTCACCCCTCTGTTCGTTCAAAATACCTGCCAAGCTGAGCCTTAAACTTATTTAGGCTATCAACCTCCACCACAAGGGATGGCAGTCTGTTCCACCAACCAACCACCCGCTGGCTAAAGGCAAATTTCCGCACGTCTATCCTACATCTGTCTTTCCTCAATTTGAATTTATGCCCTCTCAGGTGATTTTTCTGAGCTAGAGGAAGAATCCCATCAGCATTGAGCATGCTTAAACCATTCAAGGCTTTATACACCTCTATCAGATCACCTCGCTGGTGCCTAGTCTCCAGACACTGTAATTTGCAAAACTTAAGCCTTTCTTCGTAAGAGCACCCCTTTGTTCCATTCACTAATCTTGTTGCCCTTCTCTGTACTCGTTCCAGCAGCTCTACATCCTTCTTGAAATGAGGCCTCCAGACCTGTATACAGTACTCTAGGTGTGGCCTGACCATTGCCTTGTACAATGGAATAATCACCTCCTTATCCCTGCTGGAAAAACTCCTGTATATCATTGACAATACTCCATGAGCTACTCTTGCAGCCCGTCTGCACTGCTCAGAGAACTTCATATCTGCCTGCACAATCACCCCCAAGTCCCTTTCATTCTCTACCACTGTCAGTGTAGTACCACAGAGTTCATACGTTGCTCTGGGGTTGCTGTTTCCCATGTGTAGTACTTTACATTTGTCAATGTTAAACTTCATTTGCCACCTCTCAGCCCATCTGCTCAACCTTTCCAGATCCTGTTGCAGCAGTGTAGTGTCAGTAGTGTCCTTGACAACCCTGCCAACCTTTGTATCATCTGCAAACTTGGACATTAAGCTTGATATACCATCATCAATATCATTTATAAATACAGAAAACAATAATGGACCCAACACTGAGCCCTGAGGGACTCCACTAATAACATTAGTCCACGATGAGCAGTGTCCATTGATTACCACTCTCTGTCTTCTCCCACTCAACCACCCCTTTATCCATAGCAGCAATTTGCCTCCAATGTCACACTGCTCCAATTTGTGTAGCAGTCTTCCATGTGCAACAGTATCATAAGCCTTTCTAAGATCCAAGTATATAATATCAAAGTTATTCCCTGCATCCAGTTCTTTTGTGACTGCATCATAGTATCCAATCAAGTTGGTCAGGCAAGACTTCCCCTTAACAAAACCATGCTGTGTCTGAGCTATAACTGAAGTCTTGTCTAAATGATCCTGCAGTGCTTCTTTAACCAGTGCCTCCATTAATTTTCCTGGAACAGAAGTTAAGCTCACAGGTCTATAGTTACTCGTGTCAGCCTTTGATCCTCCTTTGTGAATTGGGGTCACATTTGCACATTTCCAGTCTATGGGTACCTCCCCTGAGTCCAAGGAAACTCTCATAATTATGGCTAAGGGTTTGCTTACTTCCTTTGCTGCCTCCTTTAATATAACTGGATAGATCCCATCCACCCCGGGTGCCTTTCTTGTGTTTATCTTCAACAGTTTCTCCTCCACTTTACTCCCAGTTATTTCAAGATTCTGTAGCTTACTGCTAGAGTTGAATACACCTCTGGCATTCCCCTTGCTGAATAACTCCTCATGTGTGAATGTCGATGCAAAATATTCATTTAGTTTGTTAGCTACCTGAGCAGGATCATCAACAGTTGACCAATCAATATCAAGTGGACCAATCTGATTCATCCCCTTCCTTCTAGAGTTTACATAAGTAAAGAACTCTTTGCTGTTTTTCTTTGCATCCCTTGCCAAGGATTTCTCGTAATCTGCCTTCGCCTGCCTAACCTCCTTTGTAACTTGGTTGCATATCAACTTGTATCTATCATAGGCTTCTGTGTCATGTGTTAATTTGTAAGTATCCCATGCATTTTTCTTCTCTGCCATATGCCTCATTAGTTCATCTGACATCCATTTTGGCCTAAACCTTGAACAATATTTCTTAGTTGGTATGTAAAGCCTAGTAGCTTCCAAGATATGTTCTTTGAATGCTTCCCATTTTGAATTTGCTGTTGGTAACATCATCAGTTGGTCCCACTGTATAGAATTTAAATACTTTCTTAGTTGGTATGTAAAGCCTAGTAGCTTCCAAGATATGTTCTTTGAATGCTTCCCATTTTGAATTTGCTGTTGGTAACATCATCAGTTGGTCCCACTGTATAGAATTTAAATACTGTCTCAGTCCATCGTAGTCACCTTTACGGAAGCAATAACCATTACTCCCTCTAGTTGCCTCCTGAACATGCTGATGTAGAAAACAATCATCCAATAAATCCACAAAAGCCCTGCTAGTGTGTGAGTAACCAGCCCCCAAATTCCAGTCAATATCTGGGAAATTAAAATCTCCCATTATAAGACTCTCTTATTTACTGGCCCACTCTATTTCCCTGTACAGTTCCTTATTATACTCATCAGAGTCATTAGGCCTATAGCACACTCCTACTCTCAATTTTGATCTCCCAATGCTTATGTCACACCAAACTGACTCGACACTGCACTGTCCAGCGATGTCGACTGGCTTCACTTCCTTGGTTTTTATGTGTTTCTTAACTAATAGCATAACCCCTACCCCCTTCCTATCCTGTCTATCCTTTCTGTAGACGTTGTACTCCCCAAATTGCAGTTCTGCATCCCTTATATCTGTGTGACACCACGTCTCTGATATCCCAACAATATCTGCCTTTGATGTTTTGAGCAATACCTCAAATTCATCAAATTTATTTACTAAACTCCTAGCATTGGTGTACACGCAAGTATACCTGCACTAGTTTCATCAAGCTTAAGTAATAACAAAACAGATGTAAAGTACAGATGTTTCAGGTATTCCTTCAGTAGCATGGTGCATAGGTAAACTGTGTTGTTTGAAAATAATAAAGCACGCAAAACTACACTGGTATAATTATGTTTATTTTCAAGTTAGAAATAAACAAAAATGCCAAAGTTGGTTTTAGATCTTCATTCTTTTCATACATCTGTTTCTTTTGGGTACACCTGCACCTAAGTGGATAATTTTGTTTATTCTTAGTAGTTTAGAAATTAATTAGCTCATTTCAGTTTTTTAATTATGTTAAACAAAGACTGACAACTAACACAAAGAGACTGGCAAATGGACGATTGTATGAGAAAAGACTTCTATTTTGTGAGGTAAAGAGCTTGACAACCAGACACCATAGAAGAGATCTGATTGAAGTTTATACGGCTCAGGGAAGGGTTATTATTAGCATTAGTAGTGGCATGTGAAAAAAAAACCCCTCCCATTTCACCTATCAATTCACTCCAACAGCCTGTCCAGCCATTGTCTAAATTTACTTAAGTTATTAACTTCCACAACAATGGATGGAAGTTTGTTCCAACAATCATCCACTTGCTGGCTAAAGGCAAACTTCAGCAAATCAATTTGGCAACTGGCCTTATTCAATTTGAATTTATAATCCCCCATCATGTGTAATCTCAGCAAGATGCAGAATCCCAGCAGAATTGAGCTGCTCAAACCATTCAAAGCCTTAAATACCTCAATCGATCACCTTGCAGGTGATCGATTGAGGTATTTAAAACAATGCATTTTATGCATTAATGCATTTTATGCATTAGCTATACCAACAACCCACTGAAGCTAAAGGTAAATTTATGCAAATCTATTTTACAATTAGCTTTCCTCAATTTGAATTTTTGTCCCCTCAGGCATGTAACCTGAGCAAGATTACATGCCAAGAGGAAGAATTCCATCAACACTGAGCTTGCTCAAACAATTCAAGGCCTTATACATCTCAATTAGATCACCTCACAAGGCTTATGAGAAAAGTGCCTAGTCTCCAGACACTGCAATTTGCAGAACTTAAGCCTTTCTTCGCAAAAGTAACCCTTTTTACCTCTCACCAACCTTCGTTGCCCTTCTCGGGTACCATCCTATCAGCTCCACATCCTAAAATGAAATCTCCAGACCTGTATGCAGTACTCAAAGTGTGGCCTGATCATTGCCTTATACAAAGGGATAATTACCCCCTTTTTCCCTGCTAGCAAAATTCCTGTATGTATGTGTGTGTGTGTGTATATATATATATTTAAATAATGTTGAAATAGTTGAAAAACGAAATATTTCATAATAAAAATAAAAAGGAGGGTACAGCATACATCAGAGGCAGCAAAAAGCATATTCTTCTACTTGATGTTTGAAATATAACCATATAAATTAGAATAAGGATTAAAATAAAAATAAAATAAAGCAATGCCAGCAGTACAGCAAGACAAGAGTGAAAAGGCACAATTATAACTAAATTAAAATCAAACAGGGAAGGAAAAGACAGGTAACAAGAGTAAAAATATTGCAGCAGAAACTCTAAATTAATTTAGAAAATCTAAATATACGAATAATAATTCTTTGTAATTTAAAAGCCAATTAAATAGAAATTTAATTTTTATTTTAATCCTTATTCTAATTTATATATATATATATAGGAATCTAGCATTTATGTAGCAAAATAGCCAAATAATTAGTTAAGCATGGTTTACCCTTAACACTGGCCTCCATAGCCAAGTGGTCAGGAGGGGAAGTGCAGTAGCACATGCTCTTTGAGTACACCGGAGGTTCAATCTCCTGACTGCTAAATACGGTCGATCTGCCAACCCACACTGGACCAACGTGGCAGATTATGGTCCATTTCCCTCAGCATGAATTGTTGAGGAGGCTTCCATCCTGCAGTGTGTTCATAATGGCTGCAGTTTACCTTTTTTTTTTTTTTTTTTTTTTTTTTACCATTAACAAAGCCACGTTGTTTGTTCTTCAGAATGCCATATCTATCTAAATATTCCTGCATTGCACTCTTAATCATTGGTAGGAAATATCTTAACCTCTAAGCTTTTTCTTTCCACTGAAGTCAAACTAACCAGTCTGTAGTTACCAACTACACTCTTAGGAACCGCTTTTATGCATTAGCTATATATTGGCACTTCGATTCAAAGATGTCCTCACAATTAACCTCAATGATGGAATACAATCCCTCATACATCAACTTCAGGAGCCTTATTTGCCTTCATGCTCACAAGCTTTTCTAATAAACAATCATCTGCAATTACGACATCACTAATTTCACATAGATCAGCCTTACTTTTCAGCTTGAAGGTTCTTTTTCCAGTATAACCTAATGATTTCGGTAAAGTACCTATTCAATTCATCTGCAACTTCCCACACCCAATGAACAGGGGTCCACTCTGAATATCTTTCTTCTTTGTTGTATTCAGATACATATGAAATTCCTTTTCCCCCATTCTTTTCCTATTGCTTTCTCATAAGCCTTTGACAACCACACGGGTGCCTCCGTAGCCAGGTGGGAAGGAGCAGCAGTGCGTAGCACACGCTTCTTGATTAGACCGGGGTTCGAGCCCGTCACCACCAAATACGGAGGATGCGGAAAGGTCAGGGAATAACCACCGCACCGGAGCAATATGGCCTTAGTTGCTAATGCTCCTAAAAACCAAAAACAACAACAACAACAACGACAACCACACTCTGTACCATCTTACACTTCTCATAAGTGGAAGAAGACAGACAGCAGTTATCAATGGGCACTACTCTTTGTGGACTAATGTTATTAGTGGAGTTCTCCAGGGTTCAGTGCTGGGCTCATTGTTATTTTTAATATTAATCAATGATATTTATGAAGGTATATCAAGCTTAATGTTTAAGTTTTCAGATGATACAAAGGCTGGCAGGACAGTTAACAACAGCCATCAGGGTGAGCTACTGCAAGAAGATTTAAGAAAACTGGGCCGATAGGCTAAGAAATGGTAGTTGAAATTTAATACTAACAAATGCAAGGTACTACATATGGGCAGTAACCTCAGAGTAACTTATCAACTGTGTGGTACTACACCCAGGATAGTGGAGAGTAAAAAAGACCTGTAGGTAATTAGCATTAGCAAGGGCACATGATGCAAGAAAGCAAGCTTATATAGCATCAACAACAAAAAAAAAAAAAAAAAAACAGACCCTTCTCATTTCACCCATCCAATTGGTCCAAATACCTGTCCAGCTCAGCCTTAAATTTATTTAGGCTATCAACTTCCATGACAGATGGAAGTTTATTCCAGCAATCAACCACCTGCTGACTAAAGGCAAACTTCCACACATCTATCCTACAACTGACTTTCATCAATTTGAATTTATGCCCTTTCAGAAGATTATTCTGAGTAAGAGGAAGAATCCCATCAGTATTGAGAATACTCAAACCATTCAAAGCTTTATACACCTCAATCAGATCACATCCCAGGTATCTAGTCTCCAGACACTGCAATTTGCAAAACTTAAGCCTTTCTTCATAAAAGTAACCCTTTGTTCCATTCACTAATCTTGTTGCCCTTCTCTGTACTCATTCCAACAGCTCTACATCCTTCTTAAAATGAGGCCTCCACACCTGTATACAGTACTCAAAGTGTGGCCTGACCATTGCCTTATACAAGGTGATTCATCACCTCCTTATCCCTGCTAGAAAAATTCCCATATATCATTGACAAGGCATCATGAGCTACCCTTGCAGACCATCTGCACTGCTCAGAAAACTTGATATCTGCCTGCACAATTACCCCCAGGTCCTTTTCACTCTCTATCACTGTCAGTGTAATACCACACAGTTGATACGTTACTCTGGGGTTACTGCTTCCCATATGCAGCACTTCACATTTGTCAATGTCAATCCTCAGTTGCCACCTCTCAGCCCATCTGCTCAACTTTTCTAAATCCTGTTGCAGCAGCGTACTGTCATTAACAACCCTGCCGAACCTTGTATCGTCTGCAAACTTGGACATTAAGCCTGATATACTATCATCAATATCATTGATGAATACAGAAAACAACAATGGACCCAACACTGAACTCTAGGGGGAATTCCACAAATAACATTAGTCCACGAAGAGCAGTGTCCATTGATTACCACTCTCTGTTTTCTCCCACTCAACAATCCCTTTATCCATAGCAGCAATTTGCCTCGATTGCCACACTGCTCCAATTTGTACAGCAGTCTTCCATGTGCAACAGTATAAAAGCCTTTCTAAGATCCAAATATATGATATCAAAATAATTCTTTGCATCCAGTTCCTTTGTGACTACATCATAGTATCCAATCAGATTGGTCAGACAAGACTTCCCCCCTTAACAAACCAGTGCTGTGTCCAAGCTATAACTGAAGTCTTGTCTAGATGATCTTGCAATGCTTCTTTAACCAGTGCCTCCATTAATTTCCCTGGAACAGAAGTTAAACTAACAGGTCTGTAATTACCTGTCTCTCCCCTTGATCCTCCTTTGTGGATTATGGTCACATTTGCACATCTGCAGTCCAAGGGTACTTCACCTAATTATGGCTAAGGGTTTGCTTACTTTCTTTGCTACCTCCTTTAATATAACTGGATAGATTCCATCCACCCCAGGTGCCTTTATGTTTATCTTCAACAATTTCTCTTCCACTTTACTCTCAGTTATTACAAGATTATCTAGCTTACTGCCAGCATTTAATACACCTCTGGCATTCCCCTCTGTGAATAACTCCTCATTCAAATAAAATATTCATTTAGTTTGTTAGCTACCTGAACGCAGGATCATCAACAGTTGAACCATCGATATCCAGTGGACCAATCTGATTCATCCTCTTCCTTCTAGAATTTACATAAGTAAAGAACTCTTTGCTGTTTATCTTTGCATCCTTTGCCAAAGATTTCTCGTAATCTGCCTTTGCCTGCCTAACCTTCTTTGTGACTTGGTTACAGACCAGTTTATATCTATCATAGGCTTATAATTTTGCAGTCAGACATAAATCTCTCAGCAGCACAGACAGGCTGGCAAGACAGCTCATGGAGTTTTGTCAATGATATACAGAAACTTTGCCGGCAGGAATAAGAAAGTGATTATTTCTTTGTATAAGGCCATGGTTAGGCCACATCTTGAGTACTGTATACAGATCTGGTGGTCTGACTTGAGAAAGGATGTAGATATGCTGGAAAGAATGCAGAGAAGGGCAACCAGACTGATGAAGGGAACAAAAGGGTGCTATTACCTAGAAAGTACTTCAGTTCTGCAAATTGCAGCATCTTGGGATTAGGCACCTGCGGGAAAATATATTTGAGGTGTCTAAAGCCTTGAATGGATTGGGTAAACTGAATGTTAATGACATCCTTCCAATTGCTGAGACTACCTACATAAGGGGGCATAAATTCAAGCTGGGGAAGGATGGTTCCAGGATAGATGTATGAAGGTTTACCTTCAGCCAGCAGATGGTTGATTATTGGAACAGACTTCCATCTGTTGTTGTGCATTGTCTGAAAAAAACTCAAGGAAGAACTAGAGAAATTTTCTGAGGGTGAGGATGGGTGAACCTTGTACTTTTTTTTTTTTTTTTTTTTTATGGCTGTTGCTATATAAGCTTGCTTGATTGTAGTATTGCGAATACTACAATCTCTAAGATGAATTTGAATAGTATAATATAGAAACATTATAGTAACTTCATGAAAATAATATTACATACAGCATTTAAAATTTTTTTAAACATTTTCAGGTTCTCACACTGTTTATTAATAGTAATTGATTAATAGATTTTTATACGAGAATTAATAATATTAATATCTCCCTTCTCCTCCTAAAGTATTAGACTAATACTCAGTAGAGTATCAGAATTAGAATAAGTGAGTTATTATGACATCTGTGGTATACACAATGCCTAGGAAGAAATGTTTTTTTTTTTTTACAGTATATTTTTTCAAGAATAAATATTTAAGCAGTAATCATTAAATTAAATCAACAGTTACTGAATTTACCTCAAGTGTTTTAGGAAAAAATGAAGAACTCTGTGACTTCTTAATGCGATCATCATAAGGCAAGCTGAAAAAGAAAAACACAAATATGAATACAAAAAAATAGTTCTTTGAAAAGTTTCTTGCCTTTCATAGAAGGGAGTTGTATTTTCAGTGTACATTTTTTTTTTTTTTTTTTATAATTTGAACCTTTTTATGAATGCATGCAAATTTATAGTTCATAACTTGATACACTTTGCCTTCCCAAGGTTTGAGCCAACACACCAGCATCAGACCACAAAAAGACATCTCCAAGCAGAGATCCTTAGTCGCACAGGAAGAAACTAGTTGGTGATTCAATTGTCAAAGAAGTAGGAAATACAGTGCACAAAAAGGATAGGTGCAGTAGGAGGATCAGTGTGTCTACCAGGGGTGCTAAAGGATGACATTGTAGAGCAACTATCATCTTTTAAGAGCACAAAAGATGATATTGTTGTACAAATTAGCAATAATGATATTAAAAGTAGGAAACTTGAGAATTTAATTAACAAGTGTTAATTGGACATTAACACGCCTTTACAAGTTACAGCTGTGAATTGCAAGCTCCAATAAAGCACAAGTGTTTTGCTATTTTATTTACTTAATTGTCATATTATATTGTACTTTATAAGTAGCTATATAGTCCTAGATACACACATTATTTTTATTTTTAATTTAGAGTTTTTGTAGATTACTACTTAATATATGTTAAACCGTTGTTTCATTCAAATCTGCAACCATTGTTTTTGTATAGAGTGAGTGGAAGGGAATTCAAATTGTTAATTGTGGTAAATAGGAAACTGTAATGTAAAACTAGATAGCATAATATCTATTACTGTATTTAGAAATCTATTAGGTAGCGTAATATTGATAACTAATTAAATTTATTAATTATCGTTGTTAATTTCAATATCATCAGGCAAAACAGTGGCAATCTCCAAGGCAGTATGTGCTGGTCCCACAGAATTAGTTATTGTTGGTGACTGTTGTCAAGGAAATGGGTAATATACTGTGTAAAAAGGATAGGCGGAATAGGAACGGGGTATGTCTGCCAGAGACAAAAATTAACGATGTTGTAGAACAGATATCATTTTTTAAAAGCACAAAGAGATATTGTTGTAAACGTTGGGAATAAAGACATTAAGAGTAGGAGATCTGCCGATTTACTTAAAAGTATAGGTAAATGTAGGAAAAAAGTTGAGTTCAAGTTAAATTTGAAAGTGTCTGCAATTCTGCCCAGACACGACAGGAGAGAGTATATGATGAGAGCCTTGTCAATCAATATGGCCCTGGATAAATTGTGCAAGGCTCACAGAGTAGAATTTATCAGATTGGTCTGGGCTTCTTAACACGAGAGATTGCTTCTACAGGGATGGGATACACATAAATAGAAGGGCTGCAAGGATGTTTGCTAATGCTATTGAGGCAGTGTTAGGTGGATCAAAAAACTGCTAGCTTGGGGAAATTCGCAGAATAAAAGTTAAAAGTAGCCAAAGGCAGAGAGGAAATTGATTCATGTACTGCTTCTAATCGAATGAGCAGCAGGTTGGAAAACAAGGTGTCGGGGATTTCAGAGACTACTGGGAGTTATCACGAAACAAGTAAATATATGGGATGTATTAGGGTAGCTAAGGATAAGAATAGGTGCATGTATACTTGGCGCCTCCGTAGCCAGGAGTGGCAGTGCGTAGTACACGCTTCTTGATTAGACCGGGGTTCGAGCCCGTGACCACCAAATACGAAAAGGTCAGGGAATGACCACCGCATATGGCCTTCGTTGCTAATGCTCCTAAAAAAAAAAAAAAAAAAAACCAGCATGTATACCAATGCTAGAAGTAAAGTAAATAAATTTAATGAATTTGAAGTGCTGGTCAAGACATCAAAGGCAGATTTTGTTGGGATATTAGACACATGGTGTCACACAGATACAGTCAGTCCTCGTATAACACGTGTTTACACGACACGAATTCAATCCAACACGATTTATAAATAGGGGAACGATATCTTATATAACACGAACCGAATTCGCTTATGCACGATTCGCCTTTGTGTTTACAAGAAATGGCAGTCGAACGCAGAATCACCCCAACCGAACGCAACACGATAGGAATGAAGAGAAGATTCTGAAAATGTATTTAACGCAACACGATATTGAAAAGATTCTGAAAATGTATTTATGTTTTTTATATCAGTGAAGGGGAAACACATTTCACCATAATAATGTAAAAACCAACACAATTCCAGCTATCGGTATAATCGCAAATGCAATTAGATCCAGTTTATAACAGATTATAACAGATTCCACTAGCAGAAACACAACTGGAAATTGTTTTTTGTTTTATGGTAGTAACCCCTAGAAATGTGCTTTAGTAAAATGTGAGGTGTTAATAGTGTATCTCTGCCTTTACGGTGTTGTTTATTCAGTTACTACATGCACGCAGCTTTGTTTATATGTATCAAGCTTGCCTCCTCGTTTTGTAATTGTGCTTTATTCCCTAAAAATGAGTAAAATACTTAAAAGGTGTGAAAAGGAAGCGTCCTGGTGAAGACACTGTAGATTCAGAGAGAAAAAGAAAAGCAATATCGATAAATGGAGGTGGACTGATTCAAAAATTCTTACCCGGGAAAATTTGTAGTGGCCTCATACTATGGTTTATGGCCAAAATCACACCAGTCCCCGGCCCACTGGGGTTTCCCCAGTAAGGCTTATGGCCAATCCGCCTATGTCGATAGAGAAAAAAATATATGAAATTGTGAAACGCTTTGAGCAAAATGAAAGACCATATGATATTGCACGTGCTACAGACCTAAATGAGGCAATGGCGAGAATTACAAAGAATGCAGAGAAAATAAAAACAACTTTCATAGCAGGAACAACTTAAAGTGTAATTAAAATCCATTAGATTAAGACACAAAGAATTGGAAGAGATGGAACGGCTGTCATCTGTCTGGATAGAAAATCAAACAAAAAACAAGTCTGCTTACGATAGAAGCAAAAGCATTAGCAATATTTTATTACGTAATAGTCGTAATAAAATACTTACGTAATTTATTATGATTATTAATTGTGTTTGGTAATGTTTTGGTTACAAATGTGTGTTTAATCTTGGGTGGTCGGCACCTAACCCTATTTTTCCCATAGGGCCTGTTGTTTATATTGCACGAGGGTTTCTAGGAACACAACTATCGTCCTAAATGAGGACTGACTGTATTAGGAATGCAGAATTAGAATGTGGGAAATATTGTACAGAAAGATTATACAGGATAGGCAGGCAGCAGGGGTTATGCTGTTAGTTATTTATTTATTTATTTTTTGTTTTGTAGTTGTTGGTGCATCAGCTTCTGTGGACATAATGCACCTCCCAAAGTTTTTGCATTTTACTCTGATCCAAGCAGAATTCGAACACACGACCTTTGGGTTGCCAGGCAGACACTTTACCCACCTGGCTAGCCCAGTCGCCATGCCGTTAATTAAGAAAAACAAACTCTAAGGAAGTGCATCCAGTTGACATATATGGACAATGCAGTGCTGACTCAGTGTGACATACGCCCTGGGAAAGCAAAAATGAGTGTAGGAGCGTGATTAGCTTTAGTAAAGGCACATGATGCAAGAAAGCAAGTTTAGATAGCATCGGCCAAAAAAAAAAAAAAAAAAAAAAGCGCCCTTCTCATTTCACCCATGTACTCCCTCCAAATGTCTGTCTAGTTCTGCCTTGAATCTATTTAAGCTATCAAATTCTACGATGACAGATGGAAGTTTGTTCCAGCAATCAACCACCCGCTGGCTAAAGGCAAACTTCTGCACATATATCCTACAACTGTCTTTCCTTAATTTGAATTTATGCCCTCTCAGGCGATTATTCTGAGCAAGAGGAAAATTTCCATCAGCACTGAGCATGCTCAAGCATTCAAGGCTTTATACAATTCATTCAGGTCACCTCGCAATTGCCTAGTTTCCAAACAGTATAATTTGCAAAACTTAAGCCTTTCTACATAAGAGCAACAATTTTTTCCATTCATTAATCTTGTTGCCCTTCTCTGTACTCATTCCAACATCCCAACATCCTTCTAAAAATGAGGCCTCCAGAACTGTATACAATACTCAAGGTATGGCTTGACCTTTGCCTTATACAAGGTGATAATCACCTCATTATTCCTGCTAGAAAAATTCCTGTATATCATTGACAATACACCATGAGCTACTCTTGCAGACCATCAGCACTGCTCAGAAACCTTCATATCTGCCTGCACAATTACACACTGGTTCTTTTCATTCTCTACCACTGTCAGTGTAGTAACACACAGTTTATACGTTACTCTGGGGCTACTGCTTCCCATATGCAATAGTTTACAATTGTCAATGTTAAACTTCAGTTGCCACCTCTCAGCCCACCTGCTCAACTTTTCTAGATTCTGTTGCAACAGCGTACTGTCATTAATTTCATTAGCAACCTTCGTATCCTTCGTAACCCTGTCGACCTTCATATCGTCTGCAAACTTGGCCATTAAGCCTGATATACCGTTATCAATATCATTAATAAATATAGAAAACAACAATGGACCCAACACTAAACCCTGGGGGGGGAATCCACTAATAACATTAGTCCAAAAATAGCAGTGTCCATTGATTAACACTCTCTGTCTTCTCCCACTCAACCATCCCTTTATCCATAGCAGCAATTTGCATACAATGCCACACTGCTCCAATTTGTGCAGCAGTCTTCCATGTACAACATTATCAAAAGCCTTTCTAAGAACGAAAGATATATCAAAATTATTCTTTGCATCCAGTTCATTTGTGACCACATCATAATATCAAATCAAATTGATCAGACAAGACTTCCCCTTAACAAATCCACGATGTGTCCAAGCTATAACTGACGTCTTGTCTAGATGATCCTGCAATGCTTCTTTAACCAGTGCCCTCATAGTGAAATTATAGTAGCCTTATAATACCATGATAAATCTGATTAAAAAATGAATAGCAAATGCTTAGAAAACGGTACTCACCTTGTATAAATCTGCAATAAAATATTTTTGGTAGATGGCGGTTAAATTTAGGTTGGAAGAAGCATTAAAAAGAACTAAGGCAGGGAATTGGGTGAAAATATTTTAAACAGATTTTAAAATGAGCGCAAGGAAGTAGAAATGCAGATCTCCAATCGGAAGAAAATGGAAGAAAAGTGAGCGCGTGTTGTATTTAAAGTTATCTAAACTCCCATGATGCTCTTTTTGACATGTGGTAACTTTAGCCACGAGAGGTTCCAAGCCGGTGAAAGGTTAAAGGGAAGTTTAGCGTTAATAATGTTGAGATCAGAATGGTGTCGGTACCATTCGATGGTGAGGGCTTCATATTGAAGAATTCTGTAGCTCGATCTAAGTTTAATAATAGTGATGGCAGAGTCAACAAGGGGGGCGTGGTTGTGGGTTTGAGCATGGGTTGTTAACTCAATGCAGGATTGACTTGTCTTGAAACTGTTGAAGTGGTAGTATGCGCGGGTATTGTAAGTTGTGGAGGAACCGAATTTGGTGGTAGTGCTGCCGACGTAACAGGTGTCGCAGTTCGGTTGACATTTTATGAGATATATTAATTTATTGAGATCGTTGATGGGATATTTGTGTGTATCTTTGTAAGAATTAAATAGGGAACCTAGTTTATTGTAAGTGGAGAAGGTGAGGGAGATGTCGGTATCTTTGAACGTACGTCGGAATTGTGCTGCGAGTTCACTATGGTAAGGGAGAACTATGCGAGTATTTGTCTTGTGACTGTGTCTGGTGGGATTATTAATACTGTTTTTAACGGTGGATATTGTGTGTTGGATGAGTTGAGGGGGATAGCTCCTGGCTATGAATTTATCAGTAAGGTATTGAAGTTCATTGTGTAGATCGTTTTGTGAAGAAGTGAATTTGATAGCGTTGTAGATTTGGTTGTGTAGGATGGCTTTTTTGGTATTAAGGGGATGATGTGAAGTGAAATGTAGATATTTACCGGTGTGTGTATTTTTTCTGAAAATCTTGGTATTTAAATTTGTGTCCGTTGTATAAATAGTAAGATTAAGAAAATTAATCTGGTTGTCCATTGCGATTTCGAGGGTAAGGTTTAGCCTGTCATGTATTGTATTGAATTTTAAAAAAAGATTATCTATGATTGTTCTGTTGCATATTATTAGGATATCATTGGCGTAGCGGATGTATAATTTAATTTCAGAGGGGAAAGGTTGTAAAATTTGGTTTTCAATAGTAGCGAGATAAATTTCAGAAAGGGGGGCAGAAATGCCTAAACCCATTGGTAAACCAAATGTTTGTCGATAAATTTTATTCTTGAATCTAAAATATCTAGCGTCTAGTAAAAGAGTGGTAAGTTCAAGGATGTGGTCAACTGAAAGAGAGGTACGTTCCGTTAAAGTGTCATCAGCTGTTAGAAATACGCGTAATGCTTGTAGGGTGAAAGGGATATGCACATTAGTGTATAGGGATATGACGTCAAAAGAAGCTAATACTTCTTCGTCGGATATGGTGGTGTTGCTGATTTTTTGGAATGATTGGTTGGTATTATTAATTTTGAATGTAGAGAATCGAGTGAGCGGATGAAACTGGATAGATTCCATCCACCCCCAGTGCCTGCCTTTCTTATGTTTATCTTCAACAATTTCTCCTCTGCTTTACTCTCAGTTATTACAAGATCAAGTAACTTACTGTCAGAGTTTAATACACCTCTGCCATTCCCCTCTCTGAATAATTCCTCGTGTGAATGTTGATGCAAAATATTGATTTAGTTTATTAGCTAACTGAGCAGGATCATCAACAGTTGAACCATCATTATCAAGGGGACCAATCCGATTCATCCCCTTCCTTGTAGAGTTTACATAAGCAAAGAACTCTTTGCTGTTTTTCTTTGCATCCTTTGCCAAAGATTTCTCGTAATCTGCCTTTGCCTGCGTAACCTCCTTTGTGACTTGATTACAGGCAGGCTTATATCTATCATAGGCTTCTGTGTCACCTGTTAATTTATATGCATCCCATGCATTTTTCTTCTCTGCCACCTGTCTAATTAGTTCATCTGACATACATTTAGGCCTAAATCGTGAACAATATTTCATTGTTGGTATGAAAAGTCTAGTAGTTTCCAAGATTAATTCTTTGAATGCTTCCCATTTTGAATTTGCTGTTGGAACATCATCAGTTGGTCCATCAAATAAAATTTAAATACTGTCTCAGACCTGTGTAGTCACCTTTACAAAAGCAAAAACCCTTCGCTTTATCCCTGATGGTAGTTACCTCTTTGAGTAAATCCCACTTCAGCACACCGTGATCACTGCCACCTAGTGTTCCTTTATCTGCAGATTCTTAATGCAAGAAGAATCACTACTGATAATCAGATCAAAAGTATTAATCCCTCTAGTTGCCTCCCAAACATGCTGCTGTAGAAAACAATCTTCCAATAAATCCACAAAATCCTTGCTAGTGTATGAGTGACCAACCCATAAATTCCAGTCAATATCTGCCCACTATTTCTCTGTGCAGGTTTTTATTGTACTCATCAGAGTCATTAGGCCTATAACACACTCCTACTCTCAATTTTGCTTTCCCAGTGCTTATGTCAGACCAAACTGACTCAACACAGCACTGTCCAGCCATGTTGACTAGCTGTACTTCCTTGGATTTTATGTGTTTCTTAATCAATAGCATAACCCCCTCCTCCCTTCCTATCCTGTCTATCCTTCCTGTACACATTGTACTCCCCAAATTCCAGTTCTGCATTCCTTATATCTGTTTCACACCACGTCTGTGTTAACTGGTGTTCGTAGCTTTACCATCCACCCATAGCTGGCAGTGGTTGGATGGTAAAGCCATGAACATGGCCTGTTATGTTACACTAAAACTACAAGATAAATCAGTAGGAAGTTGAAGAGTGGGAGACTGACTTCACTACTACACTACACCACATGGCTTCATACCCTAGATAATATTTCCAATTTGGGGTTCTCGTGTCAACGGACACGTTTTCACATCATGTCTTTACGGCACGACTTAGTTGAAATATTGCAGTGTCTGCAGGGGAAACATAATGGTGTGACATGAAACAATTTCCCATATTTTTACAGTTTTACATTAACAGCTTCATTTAAATTAATCTATTTAAAATTATAATGTAATAAAATGTACAATAATTAGTATTAGTAGTGGTGGTATTTATGTAAATACCACTAATACTAATATAAAATAATATGATGCTAATAATATAATACTAATACTTACAAGTACTAATACTAACGCTAGGTGGGGAGATGAATCTTATCAATCGGTGTAATACCACCACTTCGCTTATTGGATGGAGGCTTGAAGTGGTGAAACTAGGATTACCATCCCTGGATCATAAGAAAAGAGTACAGTATAGATCAGGTGATCAGGGAATGAGCGACGGGGGGGCACGGTAATTTCAAATTAAAAAAAATGTAGAACATTATTTTTATTAGCGAAAATATTAAATTTTTATTAGTATTACAAAAATCAAATTAAAGTAGGTAACTTGGAGACCGGCGGAATTACTTAACAAGTACAGGTCACTGATGAAAAAAAGCCGTGAATTAGGGTTGAATTTGAAAGTGTAGGCAATTCAGCCCAGACACGATAGGAGGGAGTATATGATGAGAGCCCTGTCGATCAATTCGGCACTGGAAAGATTGTGCAGGGCTCAAGGGGTAGAATTTTTTTCAGCCTGGTCTGTACTTGTTAACAGGAGAGACTGCTTCTACAGGGATGGCATACACTTAAATAGAAAGGGTGCAAGAATGTTTGCTGATGCTATCGAGGCAGTGTTAGGTGGGTCGGAAAACTGCTGGCTTGGGGAGATACAAGGACTAATAGATTAACAGTAGCCACTGGCAGAGGAGAAAGTGATTCTTGCACTCCTTCTACTGGAATGAGCAGCAGCCTGGAAAATAAGATGCAGGATATTTCAGAGACTGCAGGGAATCATGGGGGTACAAGTGAACACATGGGTTGTGTTAGGGTGGCTAAGAGGAAGAGCAGGTGCATGTATACTTGCATGTACACCAATGCTAGGAGTTTAGTAAATAAATTTGATGAATTTGAGGTATTGCTCAAAACATCAAAGGCAGATATTGTTGGGATTTCAGAGACGTGGTGTCACACAGATATAAGGAATGCAGAACTGGAATTTGGGGAGTACAATGTCTACAGAAAGGATAGACAGGATAGGAAGGGAGGAGGGGTTATGCTATTAGTTAAGAAACACATAAAATCCAAGGAAGTGAAGCCAGTAGACATCGCTGGACAGTGCAGTGTCGAGTCAGTTTGGTGTGACATAAGCATTGGGAGATCAAAATTGAGAGTAGGAGTGTGCTATAGGCCTAATGACTCTGATTAGTATAATAAGAAACTGTACAGAGAAATACATGGGCCAGTAAATCAGAAAGTCTTATAATGGGAGATTTTAATTTCCCAGATATTGACTGGAATTTGGGGGCTGGTCACTCACACACTAGCAAGGCTTTTGTGGATTTATTGGATGATTGTTTTCTACATCAGCATGTTCGGGAGGCAACTAGAGGGAGTAATACTCTTGATTTGATTATCAGTAGTGATTCTTCAAGCATTAAGAATCTGCAGATAAATGAACCACTAGGTGGCAGTGATCATAGTGTTCTGAAGTGGGAGTTACTCAAAGAGGTAACTACCATTAGGGGTAAAGGGAAGGGGTATTGCTTTCGTAAGGGCGACTACGATGGACTGAGACAGTATTTAAATTCTATACAGTGGGATCAACTGATGATGTTACCAACAGCAAATTCAAAATGGGAAGCATTCAAAGAACTTATCTTGCAAGCTACTAGGCTTTACATACCAACTAAGAAATATTGTTCAAGGTTTAGGCCTAAATGGATGTCAGATGAACTAATGAGGCATATGGCAGAGAAGAAAAATGCATGGGATACATACAAATTAACACGTGACACAGAAGCCTATGATAGATACAAGTTGATTTGTAACCAAGTTACAAAGGAGGTTAGGCAGGCGAAGGCAGATTATGAGAAATCTTTGGCAAAGGATGCAAAGAAAAACAGCGAAGAGTTCTTTGCTTATGTAAACTCTACAAGGAAGGGGATGAATCGGACTGGTCCCCTTGATAATGATGGTTCAACTGTTGATGATCCTGCTCAGTTAGCTAATAAACTAAATCAAATTTTGCATCGACATTCACACGAGGAATTATTCAGAGAGGGGAATGCAAGAGGTGTATTCAACTCTAGCAGTAAGCTAGAGAATCTTGTAATAACTGAGAGTAAAGTGGAGGAGAAATTGTTGAAGATAAACACAAGAAAGGCACCTGGGGTGGATGGGATCTATCCAGTTATATTAAAGGAGGCAGCAAAGGAAGTAAGCAAACCCTTAGCCATAATTATGAGAGCTTCCTTGGACTCAGGGGAGGTACCCATGGACTGGAGATGTGCAAATGTGACCCCAATTCACAAGGGAGGATAAAAGGCTGACACAAATAATTATAGACCTGTGAGTTTAACTTCTGTTCCTGGAAAATTAATGGAGGCACTGGTTAAAGAAGCACTGCAGGATCATTTAGACAAGACTTCAGTTATAGCTCGGACACAGCATGGTTTTGTTAAGGGGAAGTCTTGCCTGACCAATTTGATTGGATACTATGATGCAGTCACAAAAGAACTGGATGCAGGGAATAACTTTGATATTATATACTTGGATCTTAGAAAGGCTTTTGATACTGTTGCACATGGAAGACTGCTGCACAAATTGGAGCAGTGTGACATTGGAGGCAAATTGCTGCTATGGATAAAGGGGTGGTTGAGGGGGAGAAGACAGAGAGTGGTAATTAATGGACACTGCTCATCATGGACTAATGTTATTAATGGAGTTCCTCAGGGTTCAGTATTGGGTCCTTTATTGTTTTCTGTATTTATAAATGATATTGATGATGGTATATCAAGCTTAATGTCCAAGTTTGCAGACGATACGAAGGTTGGCAGGGTTGTCAAGGACACTACTGACACTATGCTGCTGCAACAGAATCTGGAAAGGTTGAGCAGATGGGCTGAGAGGTGGCAAATGAAGTTTAACATTGACAAATGTAAAGTACTACACATGGGAAACAGCAACCCCAGAGCAACGTATCAACTCTGTGGTACTACACTGACAGTGGTAGAGAATGAAAGGGACTTGGGGGTGGTTGTGCAGGCAGATATGAAGTTCTCTGAGCAGTGCAGACGGGCTGCAATAGTAGCTCATGGTGTATTATCAATGATATATAAAAATTTGTCCAGCAGGGATAAGGAGGTGATTATTCCGTTGTATAAGGCAATGGTCAGGATACACCTGGAGTACTGTATACAGCCTGGGGGCCTCATTTCAAGAAGGATGTAGAGCTGCTGGAACGAGTACAGAGAAGGGCAACAAGATTAGTGAATGGAACAAAGGGGTGCTCTTACGAAGAAAGGCTTAAGTTTTGCGAATTACAGTGTCTGGAGACTAGGCACCAGCGAGGTGATCTGATAGATTTGTACAAAGCCTTGAATGGTTTGAGCATGCTCAATGCTGATGGGATTCTTCCTCTTGCTCAGAATAATCACCTGAGAGGGCATAAATTCAAATTGAGGAAAGACAGATGTAGGATAGATGTGCGGAAATTTGCCTTTAGCCAGCGGGTGGTTGGTAGGTGGAACAGACTTCCATCTCTTGTCGTGGAAGTTGATAGCCTAAATAAGTTTAAGGCTCAGCTGGACAGGTATTTCGAACGAACAGATGGGTGAAGTGGAAGTGGTTATTTTTTATTTATCTATTTTACTTTATTTTTTTTTTTTGGCTGATGCTGCATAAGCTTGCTTTCTTGCATCAAATGCCTCTACTAATGCTAATGCTATCTATATTGCAAATGCTTTTGCAATAAACAACTATAAAGTAGTTGTTCAAAGTAGTGCAAAAAAATATTTTGCACTACTTTGAACTTTGGCTAACATTTTTTGGTTCCCCATACAATAATTGTAAAATTGTCGAACACGTCAAGTTTAGTACACAGAGGTTATGAGTCTGGGTGGGTTGTTGGCAACAGTGGCAGTGCCGTCATGCAATTCAAATCAAATGAGTAACGGCAAAAGGCAAAACTGGGTATGCACAGTTATTATTCATTATGTTTGTCGCTGCTTGCAATTTATTGTGTGGAATCTGCGTGCTATGTAATATATGTGGTTGAAGAGAGGCGTTAGATAATCTGATTTTTTTATTTTATAATTTCAGAGTTTCAAAAAGAGTACATTCTGCTTTGATAATTGAAAAGTAAGAGTACGCTGTTTTACCATCCCGAAAAAGAGTACAGATGGTAACCCTAGGTGAAACCCATGACTAAACTGGTGATATGGGCTTGGCAAACCCAGAGCCCTGAGCTGGATATCATTATTCTTCTCTTTCTTGCTTTCTTGGTGATTCCCTTCTACTTCTGACTCTCTCTCCCTCTCAGGGTAACGTGGGAATATTTTTTTTTATTGGCTGGTACAGCATAAGCCTCAGGCTTCCTTACACCATATGGCTAATAATAATAATAATAATAATAATAATAACCCAACAATATCTGCCTTTAATATTTTGACCAACACCTCAAATTCATCAAATTTATTTACCAAACTCCTAGAATTGGTGTACACGCAAGTATACATTCACCTGTTCCTATTCTTAATTATCCTAACACAGCCCATGTATTTTCTTATTCAGCAATGACTCCCAACAGTCTCTGGAATCCCCTGCACCTTGTTTTTCAGGCTACTGCTCATACCAATAGAAGCAGTGCAAGAATCACTTTCACCTCTGCCAGTGTCTACTGTTAATCTATTAGTCCTTGTATCCCCCCAAGCTAGCAGTTTTCCGACCCACCTAACACTGCATCGATAGCATCAGCAAATATTCTTGCACCCTTTCTATTTAAGTGTATCCCATTCCTGTAGGAGCAGTCTCTCCTGTTAACAAGCACAGACCAGGCTGGGAAAAATTCTACCCCTTGAGTCTTGCACAATCTCTCCAGGGCCGAATTGTTCAACAAGGCTCTCATCATATAATCCCTCCTATTGTGTCTGGGCAGAATTGCAGACACTTTCAAATTCAACCGTAACTCGCGGCTTTTTTTCAACGTTCACCTCTACTTGTTTAATAATTCGGCCGGTCTCCTACTCTGAATATTATTAGTGTCAATGTGTACAACAATATCACCCTTTATGCCCTTAAACGATTATATCTGCTCTACAACGTCATCAACATTTGCTCCTGGCAGACACTCTGGTTCTGTCCCACCTATGCTGTTTGCACAATATGTTCCCCATTTTTCTGACAATAGAGTCACCAACAACAATAGTTCCTTTTGGACCAGCGCATTCTGCCTTGGTGGATACCGCTGTGTTGCATGATGTTTAAGTGTGAGCTCTGGCATTGATGTGGACAGCTGAGAGCTTGATGGGCACCTCAATTTAAATCTTTTGAGGGCATCCACCCTGTCCTTCACGATCTCATATAGGCCGATAACAATGAGTTGGTGCCTGGTTTCCTGACACTCCTTACATCGCGCACACACAAAGACATTCGCCTTGGCAATATCATGTCCCATTCCTGATTGTCCACAAACATCAAACACGCAATGCATTTCAAAAGGCTGTGATTCAGAGGACTACCGCCCGCTCAGTTCTCCTCTGAGCCACAGCACTCCCATTAGTTTGAGCCTTTTGCTGCTCTGGTCTGAGTCATGATTTCGATTCAATTTCAAATAAAATTTCAATACAAAAATATAACCCTAAACTTATATCCCAATCTGGTTATAACAAAAAAAAAAAAAAAAAAATATATATATATTTCAGTATCGAGTATTATCTCCGAGTTACGTTATATGACTTTCTTATCTCCTGTCAAGTTATATATATTAATTTATATGTAACTTTTCTAAAATTTAGGCTATATGTATTTAGTTAAAAAAGTACAATTTAATTGACTGAAATTAATAACATTAGTAAATTTTACTGATTAATTAATATTACTATACTATACTAAGCTAACAGATTTCTAATACAGTGCTACATGTTTCGCTATCTAGTTTTACATTAAACCTTATGCTACCTAGTTCTAATGACTAATGAGTACAACGAACAATTGTAGAATGGGTCAGTAATTCAAAATGACTTGTAATGGGGAATTTTAACTTTCCAGATATTGACTGGAACTTGTGGTTTGGTCACTCGCACGATTGCAAGACTTGTGGATTTATTGGAGGATTGTTTTCTACAGCAGCATGTTCGAAGGGTATTACTCCCAACCAGAGGGAGTAATACCCTTGATCTAATTATCAGCAGTGATTATCCATGCATTAAGAATTTGCACATAAAGGAACCACTAGGTGACAGTGATCACAGTGTACTGATGTGGGATTTACTTAAAGATATAACTATCATCAAAGGTAAAGGGAAGGGTTTTTATTTTCATAAAGGTGACTAGTGGTCTCAAACAGTTTTTAAATTCTATACAATGGGATCAATTTATGATGTTACCAATGGTAAATTCTAAATGGAAAATCTTCAGGGACTTATCTTAGACACTACTAGGCTTTTCATATCAACTAAGAAATACTATTCAAGTTTCAGGCCTAAATGGATATCAGATGAACTAATGACTCATGGCAGAGAAGAAAAATTCAAGGGATGCATATAAATTATCAGGCAACACAGGAGCCTATGGCAGATATAAGCTAGTCTGTAATCAAATCACAAAGGAGATTAGGCAAGCAAAGGCAGATTATGAGAAATCTTTGGCAACGGATGCTAAGAAAAACAGCAAGAACTTCTTTAATTACATAAACTTTAGAAAGAAGGGGATGAATCAGATTGGTTCAGTTGATATTGATGGTTCGACTGTTGATAATCCTGCTCAGATAGCTGATAATCTGAATGAGTATTTTGCATTTAAATTCACACATAAGGAGTTATTAAGGGAGGAATATGCCGGAAGTTTATCAAACTGTAACAGGATGCTTAGCAATTTTGTAACAACTGAGAGAAAAGTGGAGGAGAAATTGGTGAAGTTAAACGTAAGCAAGGCACCTAGGGTGGATGGGATCTATCCAGTTACATTAAAGGAGGCAGTAAGGGAAGTAAGCAAACCCTTAACCATAACTACGAGAGCATCTCTGGACTCAAGGGAAGTCCTCATATACTGAAGCTATGCAAATGTACTCCTAATTCACAAAGGGGGTATGTAAGGGTGACACGAGTAATTACAGACCAAGGGAAAATAATGGAGTCACTGGTTAAGGATACATTGCAGGATCATCTAGACCAATGGTTCTCAACAGAGGCCATTAGTTCATCTGACATCCATTTAGGCCTAAACCTTGAACAATATTTCTTAGTTGGTATGTAAAGCCTAATAGCTTCCAAGATAAATTCTTTGAATGCTTCCCATTTTGAATTTTCTGTTGGTAACATCATCAGTTGGTCCCACCATATAGAATTTAAATACTGTCTCAGACCACCATATAGTTGCCTTTATGAAAGCAAAAACCCTTCCCTTTACACAAGTAATTATAGACTTGCTAGTTTAACTTCTGTTCCAGGAAAATTAATGGAGGCACTGGTTAAAGAGGCACTGCAGGATCATCTAGACAAGACTTCAGTTATAGCTCGGACACAGCATGGTTTTGTTAAGGGAAAGTCTTGCCTGACCAATTTGATTGGATACTATGATGTGGTCACAAAGGAACTGGATGCAGGGAATAACTCTGAAATCATATATTTGGATCTTACGAAGGGTGCTCTTACGAAGAAAGGCTTAAGTTTTGCAAATTACAGTGTCTGGAGACTAGGCACCAGCGAGGTGATCTGATAGAGGTGTATAAAGCCTTGAATGGTTTAAGCATGCTCAATGCTGATGGGATTCTTCCTCTAGCTCAGAAAAATCACCTGAGAGGGCATAAATTCAAATTGAGGAAAGACAGATGTAGGATAGACGTGCAGAAATTTGCCTTTAGCCAGCGGGTGGTTGGTTGGTGGAACAGACTTCCATCCCTTGTGGTGGAGGTTGATAGCCTAAATAAGTTTAAGGCTCAGCTGGACAGGTATTTTGAACGAACAAAGGGGTGAAGTGGAAGTGGGTTTTTTTTTTTTTTTTTTTTTTTGGCTGATGCTGCATAAGCTTGCTTTCTTGCATCAAATGCCTCTACTAATGCTAATGCTAAAAAAAAAAAAAAAAATCTTAGAAAGGCTGTTGCACATGGAAGACTGCTGAACAAATTGGAGCAGTGTGGCATTGGAGGCAAATTGCTGCTATGGATAAAGGGATGGTTGAGTGGGGGAGAAGACAGGGTGGTAATCAATGGACACTGCTCATTGTGGATTAATGTTATTATTAGTGGAGTTCTCAGGGTTCAGTGTTGGGTCCACTGTTTTTTTTTTCTGTATTTATAAATGATATTGATGAGGGTATATCAAGCTTAATGTCCAAGTTTGCAGATGATACGAAGGTTGGCAGGGTTGTTAAGGACACTAATGACAGTACGCTGCTGCAACAGGATCTAGAAAAGTTGAGCAGATGGGCAGAGAGGTGTCAAATGAAGTTTAACATTGACAAATAGAAAGTAGTACATATGGGAGTAACCCCAGAGTAACGTATCAACTCTGGGGTAGTACACTGACAGTGGTAGAGAATGAAAAGGACATGGGGGTAATTGTGCAGGCAGATATGAAGTTTTCTGAGCAGTGCAGAAGGTCTGCAAGGGTAGCTCATGGTGTTGTTTGTTTGGTTTTTAGGAGCATTAGCAACTAAGGCCATATTGCTCCGGGGATATGCAGTAGTCATTCCATGACCTTTCCACATCCTCCGTATTTGGTGGTCACGTGCTCAAACCCCGGTCTAATCAAGAAGCGTCTGCTACACACTACTGCTCCTGCCCATCTCGCTACGGAGGCGCCAGCTCATGGTGTCTTGTCAATGATATACAGGAATTTTTCTAGCAGGGATAAGGAGGTGATTATCCCCTTGTATAAGGCAATGGTTAGGCCACACCTTGAGTACTGTATACAGGTCTGGAGTCCTCATTTTAAGAAGGATGTAGAGCTGTTGGAACGGGTACAGAGAAGGGCAACAAGATTAGTGAATGGAACAAAAGGTTGTTCTTACGAAGAAAAGCTTAAGTTTTGCAAATTACAGTGTCTGGACACTAGGCACCTGCGAGGTGATCTGATTGAGGTGCATAAAGCCTTGAAAGGTTTGAGGATGCTCAATGCAGATGGGATTCTTCCTCTTTCTCAGAATAATCAGACAGATGTGCGGAAGTTTGCCTTTAGCCAGCAGGTAGTTGGTTGGTAGAAAAGACTTCCATCCTTTGTTTTGGAAGTTGATAGCCTAAATAAATTTAAGGCTAAGCTGGACAGGTATTTGGATCGAACTGGTGGGAGGACATTTCAACCCCCCCCCCCATTGGCTGATCCTGCATAAGCTTGCTTTCTTGCATCATGTTCCTCTGCTAATGCCGTATTTCTGAGGGGCCACCGGGTAAAAGTCATAAAATTTGGGGGGGGGGGGCATGGAAACTGTTAAGTGGGCCACGAAAAGTTCACTTCTAAAATAAAATTATTACTGATTTTATAAAAAAAGAAATTAGTGAGATCCTTGCATATCTCACTAAACTAAGGGACAATAATATTATTGTAATATTTTTTGTTAGGAGCATAACTGTACATTGGGAATAAACAAAATATTATGACTAAAAATTCTATTATAAATAAAGATTGTAGTTAATAAACCCCCTTTTTTATTATTAATATTCCTTATGTTATAACAAATAATATGTTATAAATATTACATTTATTGTAATTAAACAATATGAGGGTTGGAGCCACAGAGGTGAATGAAACTCAGAAGTGGGCCAAGAGCAAATAAAGGTAGAGAACCATTGATCTAGACAAGACTTTGCAAATGAAATTCTGAATTCAATTATTGAGTATACAGAGCTGGAACTATGGTGGGGCGAACAGGCCCCATCCCCAGCAAACAGATTATGAGATAACACAGATTACGAGAGACTTAACTTTGTACGTATTGTTCCCACCTCTGGGCTATAGGCAATTAGAAAGGACGAATTTTAGAGGTGTCCATAAAACCAATGCAGCCACCTATCCCACCTACCGATAAGTCGCACTAGTCAATTCCATAGCCAGTCAGAACATTAAAGCATATTTCCGACACGGATAATAGCCTATGGTCAACCAGTGTTGTGGTTCCCTTCTCCTGAAAGCAGTCCTGTTTTTTGGAGAAGTGAGTGATCCATGCCTTTCAGTAAATTTCCAAGTGATTGTCCAAGTGATTCCAACAGTTTGGACAGTATTCAAAAAACTAGTGACATTGAAGGGACTGGGGGGATGAGGGCAACTAAGATATTAAATAAACTTTCTGAAGATGAAATGTTGGCAGATTTTGAAACGGTGTCATGGCCTTCAATGTGAGGGATGAGCACAATATGAGATACAGATGAAATGATGCCTATCACACTACTGACATAGTTTTGAAGTGAAAATTCTTTAGGCCCGCATGTTCCAAAACATAAAGGCATGGAAATAATTTTAAAAAAAAACTGTATCCATCATATCACCAATCTGCAAATAACCAGCACAATTGATTGAGAATGAACTTGAAGTGGAAATTATAACAGTCGGTTGTGTGTTCGGGCCCAGATGGGCAGCTTGTAGTTTGTGGACGACAACTGCAGTTTGGAGGAATTATCCCACTTTGTGCAACCATTTTGAATCAGAAGTTAAATATTCAGCATTAGATAAATTGTAGAATTCTTAAAGTACCAATTTAAATTGACTCAAATTAATAGCATAGCTTAATTTGCAGTACTCATCTTTTTATATAATCTGCAATTGATGGGTTGAGATAGGATAAAATGGTAGTTGAGTTTAAAAATTGAAATTAATATGGATATGTTTAAATTTTGGAAACGGAGTTTAAAATATGCTCAAGGAAATAGGAGTGCAAGTCTTCATCCTTGATTGTCATGAATTAAAAGTTGAAATGATAAAGCTAGGAAAGAATTGGCTTTCGTTGTTAACGTCTTCAGTTGGCGATAGTGGGAGGGAGTGAACACGTGTACTGTATTTAAAAGACTATGTTCCCGTGATGCTCTTTGATACATGTGGTAATCTCAGGTGCATGAGATTCCAAGCCGGTGAGAGGTTATGGGTAGTTTGGCATTTAATACATTAAATTTAGAAGGATGACGAAACCACTCTATGATAAGGGCTTCGTACCGAAAAATTTTAAAACTAGATTTTAATTTAATGATAGGGATGGCTGAATCAACTAAGGGGGGTGTGGTTGTTGGCTTGTACATGTAACGTGAGTTCTGTATTTGATTGTCCTGTTCTAAAGCTATTGTAGTGGTAATATGCACATGTGTTTGATGTTTTTGTGGAGCCATATTTAGAGGTTGTACTATCAATGTAGCATGCATTACAGTTTTGTATACATTTAATTAGATAAACTATATTGTTCATGTCACTGATTTGATATTTGTCTTTATATGAATTAAACATTGATCCTAGTTTATTATATGTTGAAAATATGAGAGTGATGTCTGTACCGGTAAATAATCGACTGAACTGTCTAGCAAGATCACTGTGGTAAGGAATAACAACATGTGTGTTATTGCGTGTAATGTGTTTGGATGGTTTGTTGATATCATTTTGGATGGTGGTGATAATTTGTTGGATTAACTGAAGAGGATATTTTCTGGATATGAATTTTTCTGTAAGGTATTGGAGTTCATTGGATAGGTTTTCTTGTGTAGAACTGTATTTGATGGCATTATACATTTGATTATAGAGGACAGCTTTTTTTGTACTAAGTGGATGGTGCGACTCGAAATGTAAATATTTTCTGGTATGGGTATTTTTTCTGTAAATTCTAGTTCTGAGTTTAGTATCTGTTTTATATATGATGAGATTAAGGAAATTAATCTGTCCGTTTTCTTCTAATTCAAGGGTAAATTTTAATCTGTCGTGCATTGAATTAAATTTAATAAAAAGGTTATCAATTATGGTTTTGTCTCCTGTGATAAGGATGTTAAAGATGCATTGCAGGATCATCTAGACAAGACTGCGACAATAATTCAGACACAGTATGGGTTTGTTAAGGGAAAGTCTTGTCTGACAAATTTGATAGGATATTATGATGTGGTTACAAAGGAACTGGATGCAAAAAATAATTTTGATATATACTTTGTATTTGGATTTCAGGAAAGCTTTTGACACTGTTGCACACGGAAGTGGAGGACTATTGTACAAATTGGAGCAGAATGGTATTAAGGGTAAGTTGCTACAATGGATAAAAGGATGGTTAAGTGCGAGAAGACAGAGGGTCGTAATCAGTGGGTGCTGCTCTTCTTGGACTAATGTTATTAGTGGAGTCCCACAGGGTTCGGTGTTGGATCCACCGTTGTTTTGTATATTTATCAATGATATTGATGACGGTATATCAGGCTTAGTGTCGAAGTTTGCAGATGATACAAAGGTTGGCAGGGTTGTTAATGACAGTAATGGCAGTGTGCTACTGCAACAGGATCTAGATAATTTGGGCAGATGGGCTAAGAAGTGGCAACTGAAGTTTAACCTTGACAAATGCAAAGTACTGCATATGGGTAGAAGTAACCCCAGAGAAACGTACCAACTGTGTGGTACTACACTTAAGGTGGTAAAAAATGAAAAAGACCTGGGAGTAATTGTGCAGTCAGATATGAAGTTTTCTGAGCAATGCAGACAGGCTGCCAGGGCAGGTCATGGGGTTTTGTCAAATATATATAAGAATTTTGCTAGCAGGGAAAAGGAGGTGATTATCCCTCTGTATAAGGCAATGGTCACGCCACGCCTTGAGTACTGCGTACAGGTCTGGAGGCCTCATTTTAGGAAGGATGTAGATTTACTTGAACGTGTACAGAGAAGGGCAACAAGATTGGTGAGGGGAATGAAGGGATCCTCTTATCAAGAGAAGCTTAAGTTCTGCAAATTGTAGTGGCTGGAGACTAGGCACCTGCGCGGTGATCTGATTGAGGTGTATAAGGCCTTGAATGGATTGAGCACGCTGAATTCTGATGGGATCCTTCCACTTGTTCAGATTACGAACCTAAGGGGGCATAAATTCAAATTAAGAAAGGACAGATGTAGAATAGATGTGCGGAAATTTGCCTTTAGCCAGTGGGTGGTTAATTGCTGGAACAAACTTCCATCTGTCGTTGTGGAAGTTGATAGCTTGAATAAATTTAAGGAGGAACTGGACAGGCATTTGGAGGGTATGGTGTGATTTTTTTTTTTTTTGGCTGATGCTGCATAAGCTCATACACATTTGCTTTCTTGCATCATATGCCACTACTACTACTACTATGTCATCTGTGTATCAGGTATATAATTTAATCTCTGGAGGGAGAGGTTGTAAAATTTGATTTTCTATGGAGGCTAGGTATATTTCGGATAAGGGGGGCTGAGATTCCCAATCCCATAGGTAAACCATATATTTGCCGGTATATCTGATTGTGGAAATGGAAATATTTAGCATCTAATAAAAATGATGTAAGTTCTAATATACTATTGATTGAGAGAGAGGTGTGGTTGGTTAAGGTGCTATCATCCATTAGAAAATTACGTAAAGCTTGTAGTGTAGATGGCAGGTGTACATTAGTGTATAAAGAAACTACATCAAAAGATGCTAAAATGTCTTTATTGGAGATTGTAATAGGACTTATTTTTTCCAAAGCTTGGGTGGTGTTATTAATTTTATATTTCGAAAATCTTGTAAGGGGTTTGTTTGTTTGTTATTTGGTTTTTAGGAGCATTAGCAACTAAGGCCATATTGCTCCAGGGATATGCGGTGGCATTCCCTAACCTTTCCATATCCTCCATATTTGGTGGTCATGGGCTCGAACCCCTGCCTAATCAAGAAGCGTGTGCTACGCACTACTGCCCCTGCCCACTTGGCTACGGAGGTGCCCTTGTAAGGGGGGAAATGATCTTAACAAGAAAGGAGGATAAATTGGCAAAAGCTGATTTATTGAAGGAGATTACTGATCTTGGTGGGTGATTGGGTTTGTGTAGTTTGGTAATACCAAACATGTGAGGTATGATATTATTTCATATTCCGATTTGTTGTAAAGCGTGTAAGGTGATTTCTTTATTTGTCCTCAATTTTCTTAAGATAATGTCAAGTTTATTTTGTGTTTGGATATGTTGTACGTATTATCGGGTTTGCATGTATTCTGGTCAGATAGGATGTTTCATTTTGTCGATATATGTATTTTTATTAAGAATCACTATGGTATTAGTGATTAAGTTAATCTCCCTCCAGAGATATAAATTATATACCCGATACGCAAATGACATCCTTATCACAGGAGACAAAACCATAATTGATAACCTTTTTATTAAATTTAATTCAATGCACGACAGATTAAAATTTACCCTTGAATTAGAAGAAAACGGACAGATTAATTTCCTTAATCTCATCATATATAAAACAGATACTAAACTCAGAACTAGAATTTACAGAAAAAATACCCATACCAGAAAATATTTACATTTTGGGTCGCACCATCCACTTAGTACAAAAAAAGCTGTCCTCTATAATCAAATGTATAATGCCATCAAATACAGTTCTACACAAGAAAACCTATCCAATGAATTCAATACCTTACAGAAAAATTCATATCCAGAAAATATCCTCTTCAGTTAATCCAACAAATTATCACCACCTTCCAAAATGATATCAACAAACCATCCAAACACATTACACACAACAACACACATGTTGTTATTCCTTACCATAGTGATCTTGCTAGATTCAGTCGATTATTTACGGGTACAGACATCACTCTCATATTTTCAACATACAATAAACTAGGATCAATGTTTAATTCATATAAAGACACACATAAATATCAAATCAGCGACATGAACAATATCGTTTATCTAATTAAATGTCAACAAAACTGTAATGCATGCTACATTGGTAGTACAAACTCTAAATATGGCTCGTCAAAAACATCAAACACACGCGCATATTACCACTACAATAGCTTTAGAACAGGACAATCAAATACAGAACTTATGTTACATGTAAAGCCCACAACCACACCCCTTAGTTGATTCAGCCATCCCTATCATTAAATGAAAATCTAGTTTTAAAATTTTTCAGTACGAAGCCCTTTTCATAGAGTGGTTTCGTCATCATTCTAAATTTAATGTATTAAATGCCAAACTACCCTATAACCTCTCACCGGCTTGGAATCTCATGCACCTGAGATTACCACATGTATCAAAGAGCATCATGGGAACATAGTCTTTTAAATACAGTACACGTGTTCACTCCCTCCCACTATCACCAACTGAAGACGTTAACAACGAAAGCCAATTCGTTACGGCTCTTGGCCTCCTAGTTTAACTTTCCTAGCTTTATCATTTCAACTTTTAATTCATGACAACCAAGGATGAAGACGTGCACTTCTATTTCCTTGAGAATATTTTAAACTCCATTTCCAAAATTTATTAATTCCAATTTTTAAACTCAACTACCATTTTATCCTATCTCAACACATCAATTGCAGATTATATAAAAAGGCGAGTACCACAAATTAAGCTATGCAATTAATTTGATATTCAGGATTATTTAACTGACTTTTAAATCTGCAATTTTTTAACAATTTAGCACTAATGATCGATAACTGCCTTTCCTCAATTTGAATTTATACCCCCTCAGGTTTATAATTTGAGCAAGAGGAAGAAACCCATCAGAATTGAGCTGCTCAACCTATTCAAAGCCTTATACACCTCAATCAGATCACCTCGCAGGTGTCTAGTCTCCAGATGCTGCAATTTGAAGAACTTAAGCCTTTCTTGGTAAGAGAACCTATTTGTTTCCCTCAAGCAACTCTACATTCTTCCTAAAATGAGGCCTCCAGATCTGTATGCAGTACTCAAGGTGTGGCCTAACCATTGTTTATACAAAGGGATAATCACCTCCTTTTCCCTACTAGTAAAATTCCTGTATATCATTGACAATACCCTATGACCTTCTCAGGCAGTCTCTTTGCACTGCTCAAAAAACTTCATATCTGACTGCACAATTACTCCCAGGCCTTTTTCATTTTCTACCACCCTAAGTGTAGTATCACACAGTTGGTACATTCCTCTGGGGGGTTACTTCTACCCATATGCAGTACTTTGTATTTGTCAATGTTAAATTTCAGTTGCCACTTCTCAGCCCATCTGCCCAAATTTTCTAGATTCTGTTGCAATAGCACACTGTCTTTAGTGTCATTAACAATCCTGCCAACCTTAGTCATCACCATCATCATCAGCCATTTTCAATCCACTGCAGGATGAAGGCCTCTCCAGCAACTTTCCAGTTCCTTCTGTTTTGAGCAATGGCCATCCATTTACTACCCACAAACTCATGAATTTCATCTATCCATCTCCGCCTTAGTCTTCCAGATTTTCTTCTAGCTCCTCTTGGATACCATTCTGTTATTTTCTTAGTCCATCTGTCATCATGTCTTCAAGCTATGTGTCCTGCCCAAGACCATTTTAGTTCTTTAGTTTTGATAAGAATGTCCTTTACTTGAGTTTGCTGCCTAATCCATGTGTTTCTCTTCTTATCTAACAGTCTGATTCCCAATATAATTCGTTCCATTCTTCGCTGTATAGTTCTCAGCTTCTCTTCCATTCTTTTTGTGAGTGCCCAAGTTTCACTTCCATAAGTCATGGTGGGGAATATACATTGGTTCATTATTTTACGTTTCAGACAAACTGGGATATTGTTCTTCGTATGTGACTATATTTCCTGAATGCTATCCATCCAAAATTTATTCTTCTCTTGACTTCAGCCATTTATCATTATTACAGCTAATAACTTGTCCCAGATAAGTATATGACTCCACCTTTTCAATTACTGCTCCTTCAATCATTATTTCCCTTTCTGTGGCATACTTGTTCATCATTACTTTTGTTTTAGCCATATTCATCTTTAGTCCAAAATCCTTACTAACTGTGCATAACTGATTAAGATTTTCCTCTAATTCTTTGGGATCGTGGCTTATGACCACAATGTCATCTGCAAATCGTAAATGGTTTAGGTACTCTTCGTTCACATTGACTCCTTTCTACAACCAGTCTAATCTTCTGAAAGCTTCCTCAAGGGCAGCAGTAAACAGCTTCGGAGATATTGCGTCTCCTTGTAGAACTCCTTTCTCGATTTTAAATTTCCTACTGTCTTTGTCTAGTCTAATAAAGGAGGTAGCACTCTCATATATTTTCTTCAAAATCATAATATATGGGTTATCTATGCCTTGTCTTTCCAGTGCCCAAAACATTGCCTTATGCTGTATGGAGTCAAATGCCTTTTAATAATCCACAAATGCCAGGCATAACAGTGTTTTATATTCATTTGCTTTCTCCATTAGCTGTGATATTACGTGAAGGTGATCCATAGTTGAGAATCCTATCCTAAACCCAGCTTGCTCTTTCGGTTGATTCTCATCAAGTATTCTTTCTTTACAGTTGTTCACAGGGTCATTACATCTGTTAGTAATGACCCTGTGAACAACTTGTAGATGTGGGATAACAAGCTAATTGGTCTATAATTTCCAATTTCTGATTTATCTCCTTTCTTATGCAGCAAAACTATGATTGCATTATTCCACTGCTTAGGCATCACACCTTTTCTAATGCACTTTGTGAAGAGCCTTGCCAGTGAAGAGACATAACTTGCCAGTGTTATGTCTCTTCCTCCCAATTTTAACAACTCTACAGTAACTTCATCTTCCCCCGGGGCTTTCTGATTCTTCATTTTCTTCAATGCATGTTCTACCTCATCAGGAAGAATATCGGGTATGTCGTATGTGTTGCTACTTTGCAATCCATCTTCCCCACTGCTGGCATCATTCCCCTGCTCCTTGTATAATTCTCTATAGTAGTCTTCTGCTATTTGAATTATGAATTCTCTGCTGTTTATAAGTACACCATCACTGTTCTTCAGTTTCAGTATCATTTGTCTTTCTGTATTACTGCTGATTTAAATCCTTTGTTTTCCCTTAATGTTTGTTCTACTTTTCTTGTGTTAAATCTTCTTATGTCCTCTCTGAGTCTATTTCTAATGGCTTTGCATAACTCAGTATACTCAAATTTTCTCCCTGTCAGTGTTTTTCTTGCTCTTCATTTGTCGTCTTCGGTTCATCATGACATGTGTTTCTTGACTAATTTTTTCTTATTTGGATTTCTTTTTCCCTATAGGTTTTTTGGGCTTTATCACTTTCAGAAAGTTGTAATATTCCTCGCTGATATCTTGGTCCTGAGCAGTCTGCAGAAGCTCAAACTTGTTCTTAAGTTCCAGTACATACTGCTTTTTCTCCTCTTCTGTTATCTCAAAGACCTTTGTATTATTTACTCAAGTCAGTTTTTTCCTTTCCTACATCTATATCAAGTGTACATCTTACCATTCTGTGATCACTTCCAACATTTACCTTATTCAGGACGGTAACATCATTCACAATATATCTTCTGTTAGTGAGGATGAAGTCAATTTCATTAGTAGTTAATCCATTTGGACTCTTCCATGTCCACTTTCTGTTCACCCTTTTCTTGAAAAAAGTGTTCATTACTGACAGTCCTTGAGATTCTGCAAATTCCACAAGTCTTTCACCTCTTTCATTTCTTTCACCAATTCCAAAATTTCCTATAGTTCCCCTTTCTGTGCTGTTTTTTTTTTTTCAACCTTAGCATTGAAGTCCCCCATAATAATAGTGTAGTGGGTTTTCTGCTCATCTAGAGGACTCTCAATTTCCGTGTACATTTCTTCAACCTCTTCATCATCATGGCTCGATGTTGGTGCATAAATCAATATGCCAACAAATGCCAACCTTAGTACCATCTGCCAACTTGAATATTAAGCCTGATATACCTTCATCAATATCATTGATAAATATACAAAAAAAAGTGGGCCCAATACTGAACCTTGGGGGACTCCACTAATAACATTAGTCCACGAAGAGCACATCTTTCCCGAAATCCAACTATATGATATCAAAATTATTTTTTGCATCAAGTTCCTTTGTAACCACATCATAGTATCCAATAAAAGTTGTCAGAGAAGACTTCCCCTTAACAAACCTAAATCCTTTTACAGGCTGCACACTCCTTTTTTGAAAGTGACTACAAATTGGGATCGTGAACCTGGAGCATTGCTGGACAAAGTGCACAGCTACTATGCATTGAGTAACACTTTAAAGAGTGAGCTAGAAATTTATGAAGTAACCCTACTTATACAAACCTAAATTTTGAACATAAAAACATAAGTAAAGTAAAAAAAATAAAACATCATCCACAAAAACTGAAGTTAACTCCCCCTCCCAATACAACATTCAAAAGCTCCCTTTCACCAATACTAAACAAAATAAGGCAGTCAAAGATGATGTCAGTTTCTCCAAGGCACTCAACACTTAGGATACTTGTCACATTAACTGAAAAGAAAAACCTCTGATCTCTGTTCTTTTCAGTGTAGCATGGTAATTTTTGGATTAATTTCATTAGCTGTGCATCACTCCTTCATTTTCTATTTCTTTGTTTCAAATCAGTGTATCTCTGAGGATAACTGGTGCAATGTAGTTTAAACATCAGCTTTGACTGTATTTTAACTGTAACATTGAAAGACAAGACAAAAGGAAAAATATTAAGGGGAAGCATTTTTCCATGCTTACCTAGTAGCAATCCAGTTAACACTGTATGTGTGAGTAACATCAATAGGAGCTTCCAGATTATCTAGCCACAAAGGAGAGTGATCTCTGGTGCTTACATTGGCTGATATAATCTGGAAATAAAAAAAATATTTTTCTTCATATTTTTCTAAAGAAAAAAAATCTAAACTGAATAAGGAATCTATACTATTTAAGTAATTAAGTATAAATTAAGTATCTAATAAATTGAGTACTAATTACTTTATATAGTTATTAATAACATAATTTTATATATATAAAATTATAATTATATATAGACAGATGTTTATATTCAGTGTATATGGAAGGGATGTTGACCTGTCAATTGTAATTACCATGGAAAAATTGAGAAGGCCTGTAAGGTGAAGGAGATAACCTGAAATAAATTGATTAACATAAAAATAGAAATAATAATGAAGATAACAATGTTACCTAAAGAAGTGGGTCCTAGAGCTTTAACTACTTCTTCATATGGTTGGCAGCCAAAACCGTAGGAGCCACCACAATAATTAGGGTCTCTGTTTCTGTTATGATGTATACATGAGAAATGTATAAATCACTGCTGACCTGACAGAGACCAAAAAGAAAAGAGTAAAATTACAAAAAAAAAAAAAAAAAAAATGCCAAAAGAACTTTGGGGGGGGGGAATTGAAATCAAAAGGACAGATACATTACAAAAATTACTTCAACTTACTGTGTGTTTGGAACAGAATCTGTGAAATAGTGGCCTGTGGTGTTTACAAAGTAACGTTGGAGAACCAAGGATAAAGCCGACAGATAGCTGTCCAGAATGTTTATATCAGTTGAAGCAACCACGTGCGACGAGGAGGAAGTGGAGTCATCAAAGTGAAATGTCCCGTGTTACGGGGAAGTAGCTAAATAAACAAATGAGGCAAAGTGCCAGCAGAGGGAGATTACTGTTGACTGACAAAGTAGTGTAGAAAGACACAACTTTGTATCAGAAGAAAAAAGGGAGCGATAGCAGAGGAATAGCATCTCGATATTGCTTTTGGCCAGCCTAATTGCGCACAAGAAATAAAATGTAGTAATTAAGGAAAGGAGAAAGCAATTTGAAGAAGAGAAATATAGTTGTGCTTGGGTTGCTGAACCCGTACCATAGTTGGTCCCTGGACAGATGTCTGGACAAATTCCTCATATATTTAAGTCAGTATTGGTATTGTTATTGTAAAAAAAAAAAAAATATGGGACATAACAGAACAATACCCCTATGTATTGCCAATCTGTAGACACAAGCTTTCTACACCGTGAGACACAACAGAGGCTAGGGGGTATATGACTATACATTATGTACAAGCTTGAAAATAATATGTAATCAAACAGTAAATATGTTGTTTATATCAAAGTTGTAGTTTATAAGTTTATTGAATTTTATAATATTTACCGCTTTTTCGAAATGATGGTAGAGGAATGCTGTAGGGAAATTACTGCACTTCAATTTATCATGGAGTTGTTTAATGTTGTCAGCAAAGAGACAGTCACTACTGTATATTGTCGCAATTCTGATGCATTGGGAGAGTATTATATTAGCATGTACTTTTTTAGAAATGTTAAGAGTGCCAGTGGATAAAACTCACTACATTAAAATTAAAAGCATCTCTTTTATTGTATATGTTGATTGTGGTATGAGGGCTGGATCGTGGATGTAGCTTAGCTTAATTTTTCAGCACTGACCTCATAGTAATCTGCTTAGTTGGTTGAAAGTTTTTCCAAGTGCATAATGGTTAAGAGATTCTAATAACTTATGGGGATTATAAATTTAAAAACTAAGTTATGGGCTTGAAAAATTTTCCTAAGAAAGGAAAGTGCACCTTCCATTCTATGGTTGTCTAATTAAAATAAATTAAATGAAGTGAGATAAAAGCTAATAGCTGCACACGAGCAACTTTCGAAATCATCTTCAGTTAGCTATAGTGGGGAGGGGAGAGTGTGCTATATACAGGTTGGGTTCCCGAAATGCATCTCAGTGCACGCGGAAACTTAATACATGCTAAATTCCAAATAGGGGAGAAGTTGGCGGGAATCTTTTTGTTTAATATGTTAAGTGATGTGTGGTGCTTAAACCACTCAATGACGAGGGCTTCGTTTTGAAGGATTTTATAACTGGAATTTAGTTTAACTATTGTGATCGCTGAATCGATGAGTGGGTTATGATTATAAGATTGAACATGTTGTGTTAGTTCTGTACTTGCTAAATTAGATTTGAAGCTATTAAAGTGGTAGTATGCACGAGTGTTAGAAATTTTTGATGTCCCGAATTTTGCTGTTGTACTGCCTATGTAACATGCTTTACAATCTGATTGGCATCTAATTAAATATATAATGTTATTATGATCTTGTGGTCCCATACTCTTATGTTGTCTTGTATGAATTGTATGAATTGAATTTAGAACTTAATTTGTTATAAGATTTAAATATTAATTTGATATCTGTATTTTTAAAAATCTGTTGAAGTCATCTAGCATATTGTTGATGGTATGGGAGGGTGATAAGGGGTTTGTGTATCTTATTCTTATTCACGTGGTTATTAATTTTGCTTGGGTTATTAGTATTATTATGGACTTGGTGATGGTTTCTTTTATTATTTGTAATGGGTATTTCCTGTCGATGAATTTTTTGGTTAGGTATTGCAATTCTACGGATAGGTCTGTTTGTGTGTGACTATATTTGATAGCGTTGTATATCTGATTGTATAGAACTGCTTTTTTGATGTATAGAGGATGGTGTGAGTGGTAATGTAAGAATTTACCTGTATGTGTGTTCTTTCTGTATATTTTTGTGCCTAAAGATGTACCTATTTTGTATATAGTGAGGTTTAGAAAATTTATTTTATTATCGGTTTCTATTTCAAGGGTAAATTTAAGTCTCTCATGTGTTGTATTAAATGTGTTCAGTAAAGTATCGATAGTGGTTTTGCTGCCTATTAAGAGAACATCGTCTGCGTATCTCATATATAGTTTAGTCCCTGGGGGATAGGGTTGGAGTATTTTTTCTTCGATAGAAGCGAGGTAGATTTTGGATAAAGGGGCAGAGATACCGAGGCCCATGGGGGAGGCTGAAAATTTGTTCGTAGATCTTGTTTTGAAATTTAAATTGTTTGGCGTCGAGTAACAGTGATGTCAGTTCTAAAATGTCATTAATGTTTAAGTCAGTACGTTTTGTCAAAGTGTCGTCTTTAATTAATAGTACTTTAAGAGCCAGTAGTTTGTATGTTTGTATATAGGGAGACGATGTCGAAGGATGCGAGAATATCATTGTCAGATATGGTCATGGAAGTTTATTTTAATTAGACAACCATAGAATGGAAGGTGCACTTTCGTTTCTTAGAAAAATTTTTAAAGGCCATAACTTAGTTTATAAATTTATAATCCCCGTAAGTTATTAGAATCTCTTAACCACTATGCACATGGCAAAACTTTCAACCAACTAAGCAGATTACTATGGGGGTGAGTAATGAAAAATTAAGCTAAGCTATATCCACGATCTAGTCATTACAGCACATAAGGACTCCTTAAAATATCATCGGTATGAGGGCTGTTAATATTAATATCTAAGTCTAAGTAATTGGGTGAAAAATCATTATTATTTGTTTTTTCCAGAGTAAGTTCTGAAGGATAAATACCAGCAAAGTCATGTAGAGTAGTTGAATACCAATAAGTCATCAATATATCTGTAAAGTTTAATATCTGAGGGTAGAGAGGTCTCAGACCAGTATAGATATAGGTTGGCTAAGATACAACTATTCGGGCTACCCATGGGGGTACCTTTTGTTTGCAAGTATACAGATTTGCGTCAAAAATGTAGTTATTGGAGACACAGAGATTAATGAGATTGTTCCAAAAAACTGAATTACAACCAATAATATGTTTGTATTTATTATAATTTCATTCAGGACCAATTTTAAGTTAGTTAGGTCTATGCTGGTGATTAGACTATTGAAATTAAAAGTTTGCACATGAGAAATGTTGTCAGTACTCAGGGCATTAATAACTGGAATGTTGTTATTAATTATTCTGCTATTAGGAAGGATGTCCATTATAGGTTTAAGTAACTTTTCTAAAGTTTTGCCAGGTTTATGAGTGTAACTGTATTTGCAGGAATGAAGGGATCCTCTTATCAAGAGAGGCTTAAGTTCTGCAAATTGCAGTGGCTGGAGACTAGGCACCTGCACGGTGATCTGATTGGGGTGTATAAGGCCTTGAATGGGTTCAGCACGCTGAATTCTGATGGGATCCTTCCACTTGTTCAGATTACGAACCTAAGGGGGCATAAATTCAAATTAAGAAAGGACAGATGTAGAATAGATGTGCGGAAATTTGCCTTTAGCCAGCGGGTGGTTAATTGCCGGAACAAACTTCCATCCGTCGTTGTGGAAGTTGATAGGTTGAATAAATTTAAGGAGGAACTGGACAGGCATTTGCAGGGAATGGCGTGATTTTTTTTTTTTTTTGGCTGATGCTGCATAAGCTCATACACTTGCTTTCTTGCATCACATGCCACTACTATTACTACTACGTAATAAACCTAAATCCTGTAGGGTTTTTGTGGAACTTAGGTATGAAATAAATATAAGGAAAGTTGTAGTTATTGAAGTTTTTGCCAAAAGCAATTAACTTCTTTGTGATGATACTGCTGTTGTTAGTGATGGACTTATAGGTGGCACTGGAATTTAGTTCTGTATTTAATGTTTGGAAATAAAAGGCTTTACAGATAATGGCATAATTGTAAGAGGCTTTATCAACAGGGGTGATTAATAAAATGTTTATGCAGATCCTCCAAATGTTGTTTTAACATGGAAAAATTAAATTTCAGTCCTGTTGATGGTTTTACTTGTAGTAGTAGTAGTAGTAGCATGTGATGCAAGAAAGCAAATGTATGAGCTTATGCAGCATCAGCCAAAAAAAAAAAAAAAAAAAAAAAATCACACCATTCCCTCCAAATGCCTGTCCAGTTCCTCCTTAAATTTATTCACCCTATCAACTTCCACAACGACAGATGGAAGTTTGTTCCAGCAATTAACCACCCGCTGGCTAAAGGCAAATTTCCGCACATCTAATCTACATCTGTCTTTTCTTAATTTGAATTTATGCCCCCTTAGGTTCGTAATCTGAACAAGTGGAAGGATCCCATCAGAATTCAGCGTGCTGAACCCATTCAAGGCCTTATACACCTCAATCAGATCACCGCGCAGGTGCCTAGTCTCCAGCCACTGCAATTTGCAGAACTTAAGCCTCTCTTGATAAGAGGATCCCTTCATTCCCCTCACCAATCTTGTTGCCCTTCTCTGTACACGCTCAAGTAAATCTACATCCTTCCTAAAATGAGGCCTCCAGACCTATATGCAGTACTCAAGGCGTAGCCTGACCATTGCCTTATACAGAGGGATAATCACTTCCTTTTCCCTGCTAGCAAAATTCCTAAATATCATTGACAAAACCCCACGACCTGCCCTGGCAGCCTGTCTGCATTGCTCAGAAAACTTCATATCTGACTGCACTGCACAATTACTCCCAGGTCTTTTTCATTTTCTACCACCTTAAGTGTAGTACCACACAGTTGGTACGTTTCTCTGGGGTTACTTCTACCCATATGCAGAACTTTGCATTTGTCAAGGTTAAACTTCAGTTGCCACTTCTTAGCCCATCTGCCCAAATTATCTAGATCCTGTTGCAGTAGCACACTGCCATTAACAACCCTGCCAACCTTTGCATCATCTGCAAACTTCGACACTAAGCCTGATATACCTTCATCAATATCATTGATAAATATACAAAACAACAGTGGACCCAACACCGAACCCTGTGGGACTCCACTAATAACATTAGTCCAAGAAGAGCAGCACCCATTGATTACCACCCTCTGTCTTCTCCCACTTAACCATCCTTTTATCCATTGTAGCAACTTACCCTTAATACCATTCTGCTCCAATTTGTACAATAGTCTTCCATGCGCAACAGTGTCAAAAGCTTTCCTGAAATCCAAATATATGATATCAAAATTATTTTTTGCATCCAGTTCCTTTGTAACCACATCATAATATCCTATCAAATTTGTCAGACAAGACTTTCCCTTAACAAACCCATGCTGTGTCTGAATTATTGCTGCAGTCTTGTCTAGATGATCCTGCAATGCATCTTTAACCAGCGACTCCATTATTTTACCTGGAACAGAAGTTAAACTAACTGGTCTGTAATTACCCATGTCACCCTTCGATCCCCCTTTGTGAATTGGGGATACATTTGCACATCTCCAGTCCGTGGGGACCTCCCCTGAGTCCAAGGATGCTCTCATAATTATTGCTAAGGGTTTACTTACTTCCTTTGCTGCCTCCTTTAATATAACTGGATAGATCCCATCCACCCCAGGTGCTTTTCTTACGTTTAACTTCAACAGTTTCTCTTCCACTTTGCTCTCAGTTATTACAAAATCATTAAGTACCCTGCTACAATTTGATAATCTTCTGCCATTTTCAAACCTTAATAATTCCTCACGTGTGAATGTAGATGCAAAATACTCATTCAGTTTGTTTGCTATCTGAGCAGGATCATCAACAGTCGAACCATCGATGTCAAGTGGACCAATCAGATTCATCCTCTTCCTTTTAGAGTTTATATAAGTAAAGAAATCCTTGGTGTTTTTCTTAGCATCTTTTGCCAAGGATTTCTCGTAATCTGCCTTCGCCTGCCTAACCTCCTTTGTAACTTGGTTACAGATCAACTTATAGCTATCATAGGCTTCTGTGTCACGTGTTAATTTGTATGCATCCCATGCATTTTTCTTCTCTGTTACAAGTCTCATTAGTTCATTTGACAACCATTTAGGCCTAAACCTTGAACAATATTTCTTAATAGGTATGAAACTTTTAGTAGCATCCACGATTAATTCCTTGAATGCTTCCCACTTAGAATTTACTGTTGGTAACATCATCAGTTGATCCCACTGTACAGAATTTAAAAACTGTCGGAGACCACTGTACTCTCCTTTACGGAAGCAAAAATCTTTTCCTTTACCCCTGATGGAAATTAAATCTTTAAGTAAATCCCACGTGAGTACACTGTGATCACTGCTACCTAGTGGTTCTTTTATCTGCAAATTCCTAATTCATGAATGATCACTGCTGATAACCAGATCAAGAGTATTACTTTCTCTGGTTGTCTCTCGAACATGCTGCTGCAGATAACAATCATCCAATAAATCCACAAAAGTCTGACTAGTGTGTGAGTGACCAACCCAAAAGTTCCAGTCAATATCTGGGAAGTTGAAATCCCCCATTATAAGACATTCCGACTTACTAGCCCACTCTATTTCTCTGTACAATTGTTCATTGTACTCATTCGAGTCATTAGGCCTATAACACACTCCTACTCTTATTTTTGCTTTCGCAGTGCTTATGTCATACCAAACTGACTCAACAGTGCACTGTTCATCTATATCAACTGGATGCACTTCTTTTGATTTTATGTTTTTCTTAATTAACAGCATAACACCTCCTCCCTTTCTATCCTGTCTATCCTTTCTGTACACATTGTACTCCCCAAATTCCAGTTCGGCATTCCTTATATCTGTGTGACACCACGTCTCTGATATCCCAACAATATCCGCCTTTGATGTCTTGACCAACACTTCAAATTCATCAAATTTATTTACTATACTTCTAGCATTGGTATACATGCTCCTTCTATTCTTTGTTACCCTAACACATCCCGTATACCTACCCGTTCCACGATGACCGCCACCCATCCCTGAATCCCCCAACACCCCACGCTCCAGGTCGCTACTTATTCTAATAGAAGTTGTGCAAGAATCACCTTCACCTCTGCCTACGGCTACTGTTAAACTATTAGTCCTTGAATTCCCCCAAGCTATCAGTTTTCCGACCCACCCAACACTGCCTCGATAGCATCAGCAAATATTCTTGTACCCTTTCTATTTAAGTGTATCCCATCCCTGTAGAAGCAGTCTCTCCTGTTAACAATTACAGTCCAGGCTGAAACAAATTCTACCCCTTGAGCCTTGCACAATCTTTCCAGGGCTGAATTGATCGACAAGGCTATCATCATATACTCCCTCCTATCGTGTCTGGGCAGAATTGCAGACACTTTCAAATTCAACCCTATTTCACGGCTTTTTTTCAACAGTGACCTGTACTTGTTAAGCAGTTCTGCCGGTCTCCTACTCTGTAGGAGACCGGCAGAACTGTAGCATCATAGCAAGTACTGAATTAATCCATAGCTGGAAGGCTTCAATGGGGATATTATGATGGTAAGAGAGCTTAAAACAGAAGTTAAGTAAATCATGGTACAGGCATACCTCGAATAACGAATAGGATGCGTTCCACGAAATTACTTCGTTAAGCGAAACTTCGTTTTCAGAGGTAAAAATACTATGGCCAGAATAGGGATACGTTCCTACGTAAAGAAAATGAAAAGCTTTTTTTTCGAACAAAGAAAAGTTTTATTAAATAAACAGTCAACTTACATACAAAGTGAAATCACATTTTAAAATACGAGTCTAAAGTTGTTGTTTATGCTCTTTTTCTCTTTCATTTAACAATTGCCTATACGGAGTTATTGCATTTAACACTGATCGCTTAACAATAACACTTCATCCTAAATCAGGATCATTTTCACTAAAAAAATTTAAAACGTTTCCAATGTCATTTAAGCACCTTTTTAAATCTTTGGTTGTTAACACTTTTTCGGCAGGAACTTCTTTAACCTCGTCTTCATTATCTTTGTCTTCATTGCTAACAAGGTTTTCTAAATCTTCCACTGAAAAACCATCATCTTCTGCATTCAATAAATTTCTAACATCCTCTTCATCGACATTTTCAAAACCTATTGATTGAGCCATCTGGATAACTTCATTTCTAATTTCTTGGATGTTATTTTCTTCTTCTAGTACAACTTCTGGCCATAATTTGCGCCAAACTCCATTTAAGTATTTCTTAGTGATTTCTTTCCAAGAACTATCAATGGTTTCAATTGCGTTTTTAATGGTGTAGTTTTTCCAAAAAGTTTTAACTGTCATTTCCTCTTTATCCTCTAGTTCAGGTAAATTGCTTAAAATTCGACGCAGATAATAAGCTTTAAATGATGCTATTACTCCCTGATCCAATGGTTGAATCAGAAAAGTTGTGTTTGCTGGAAGAAACACAACTTTGACAGGAATGCATGTGTCCAACGTGTTAAGATCAGTAGGATGTCCCGGAGCATTGTCTAACAACAAAAGAGCTTTTTCTTCAAAGTTGTTTTTTTTGACAATACCGTTTTACTCCAGGACAAAAGTGGTTAACAAACCAATCAGTAAATAACTCCTTGGTAACCCACGCTTTTCTATTTGCTTTCCATATTACAGGTAAATTCATTTTTATGTTACCTTTTAACGCCCTCGGATTTTCTGAATGGTAAACTAATAACAATTTTAATTTATAATCGCCAGAGGCATTTGATCCAAAGAGTAACGTTAAACGGTCTTTGGCTGCTTTGAACCCAGCAGCTGATTTTTCTTCAATAGAAATGAAGCTTTTTGTTGGTGGCCGTTTCCAGAACAAACCGCTTTCGTCAACATTGAACACTAAATTTGGAAAATTTTGACGTTCAATGATTTCCTTTAGTTTTTCTGGAAACTTATTTGCAGCTTCTCCTGTTAATTTTACACTATGAATCCTGGCCCGTTTTTTAAATTTCTCGAACCAACCACGAGAACCCCCAAAAGTTTCCGTAATTTCTTCAGTTTGTTTAGATTTCAGGTGATTGAACTGGAATATATTTTTTTTTATGTTAAATGGAGCTTGAAATTGCCGACTTCGTTATATCGAAGCTTCGTTATCAGAGGTAACGTTAACCGAGGTATGCCTGTATAATCATTTTCTGAAATATTTTAAGTCGATTTTAAAGTATGGCCTATATTTGAAGCCATAGGATGCTTCTTAGTTCCTTGTTAGGTATAACCTGTAGGTTGCCTGTTAAGATATGGCCAAAAACGTGTATCAATAAATGGTTGAAAATTGGCCTCATGGCAAATACATACATTACAAGTAAGTTCAAGGTTATATTTATCTAAGTTAGTTGCTAGGTGTTTGTAATTGCAAACCTTGAGCCCAAAAGGTTTAGCATATTTGAATCTGGAAATAATGTTCAAGCTTTGGCAGCCATCTGGAAGTAGGTCAGTAGATTTATTGATGCAATCATTAATGTTGAAATTGTCCAGGCAAGTATTATAATTAAAAATGATGGTGATATTATTATTTTGGCTGGTCAGCTTGCTGTAAGATTTTAATTTAAATTTACAGATATCTGTAATAAGGTCAAGTAAATGTTTAGATGTGAAATTGAAGGCGAGTATAAATCTGTAAAGCGCCTTTAAGATGTCATGTTTAGCACAAAAGAGTAAATCACGAATCTTCTGTACACTGAACTGACCATTGTCCTAGTCAGAGATAGTCTGTTTAAAGTCACCTAACTTGTATTTATGCATAGTAATGTTGGTATTATTGGGTTTTTGTTTCCTATAAGGTCTGGATGTATTTAGGCCTTTAGTAACTTGGAATTTCTCATATATGCACATATCTGTAATATTATTCGTGATGATCTTATGATTGAATTTATTGTTGAGTCCATATAGATAGAGTGTTTTTAATTTTAACATGAATAATTCTTCCTGTTGATTTCTGGCATTAGGCTCCATCACTTGTGCTAGTATGGAAATATAGATGTTGGTAAAGCAATGTGTTTGGAAGTGATTACACTATTTCTTGTTCTGAATTATGGATGTTGAGGTTATTGTAATTGTTGATATCTGACCTATGCAGGTTAAGTCTGAGGGGGAGTTTATTACCAGTTTGTTCCACATATTTCATATTACAGGTTAAAAGATAAACTATATTGCTGCTTTTGCAGAATATTGGATCTTCAAAATTGTTAGAAATATGTTGTGAAGGTGTAAGGGATGCATTTAATTAAATATATATATATTTAATATCATTAAATATAAAAAGCTGATTGATAACCATGCTGATATTAACAGTAATAGCACGTTGATATTCTTTTAAAATTCAGGCTTGTATATAATGTACAGACAATACCCTCAAGCCTCCTTGGGGTCTCACGGTGTAGAAATCACCCACCTCCCACCATTCCCAACAGGCTCCATTCAATGCCTCCTGTGGTCTTCCATCAAATGGATGTCAGAAGGATTTTGATGAATCTTGATGTTAAGGAAGCTCAAGGTCCTGATGGTATTTCTCCACTTGTTCTCAAAATCTGTGCTCCCGAACTTACTCCTGTTCTTTGCCGCCTTTTTTCACTTTCTTATTCCAAAGGATTTTTTTCTTCTGCTTGGAAATTTGTTCATATCCAGCCAGTTCCTAAAAAGGGTAATCATATACAGCCAGTTCCTAAAAAGGGTAACCAATTATCGTCCCATTGCAATTACTTCTACTCTTTCTAAAGTAATGGAGAAATCAATTAACCGCCAACTCTTAAACTACCTAGAAACCTTCCGTCTGATCAACGAACGCCAGTATGGATTCCGTCAGTGTCGATCCACTGGTGATATTCTGGCTTATGTTACCCATTTATGGACTAATTCAATGGAAAGGTTCGGGGAAACACAAGTAGTTGCTCTTGACATCTCAAAGGTTTCGATCGTGTTTGGCATAAAAGGCTTCTAAATAAGCTTCCATCTTATGGTTTGCCAACTGTTTTTAGTAATTGGTTATCCAGTTTTCTCTCTGATTGCTCACTGAGGGTGATGGTAGATGGCTCTCTATCTTCTCCACTAATGCCGGTGTCCCCCAAGATTCAGTTCTTTCCCCCACTCTTTTCCTCTTGTATATTAATGACCTTCTTCCATTGACTGGAAATCCTATCCATAATTTTGCCGATGATAGCACATTGCATTCCACTTTCCATTTTGAGAAACCTTGCCCTGCTCAATCAGCTTCAATTTCTCGAATATCCGCTACCACTTCCTTAAATGCCGATCTCCAGATAATTCTCCAGTGGGGCAAAAAATAAATTAGTTGATTTCAATCCTTCTAAAATTCAGTCTTGTCTTATATCTAGCAAAAAGGATTCTTCTGCTCCTATGCTTATCTTTGGTGATACTCCTATTTCTAGGCAAGGTTATACAAAGGGTACTAGGAAAGTTTTGCAATATGACGCAACAATGAATCACAGGAAGCTGCTTGTTGCTGCATGTTGAGACATGTTCATTTGTGCATAGTAGCCGCCGCGCCAAGTCGATGGGCTCAGTTATTCATTAGTAGTGAGAGTGTAAAGTGCTTGCGATGGCATCGTGGTCACGAAATGAGATAAGGACAGTTTTGCGGTATAATTTCGTGCGTGGTTTAACCATAGACCAGTGCTTAGAAGAAATGACTCTTGCACTAGATGATGATTGTCCACATCGTACAACAATATTCAGGTGGTATAGAGAATTCCAAAGGGGAAATTTCACTCTGGAGGATTCGGGAAGGCCGGGAAGGCCACGAACGTCAGTTACGGAGGAAAACGTTACTGCTGTGAGGAAAATGCTTGACGAAAACAGGCGAGTGACCTACCAACAGATAGAGGATACTTTGGGCCTAAATGCACCAGCAATTCGTTCGATTCTGCAAGATCATTTGCACGTGAAGAAACTTTGTTCTCTGACTGAATCAACTGACTCAGTTGATTCAGTCAGCCGCATCAACTGACTGAAGAGCAGATGACACGACATGTGACTTGGTGCCGGGAGATGTTAAAAAAGTTTGATAAGGGACAATCTCGGTATGTGAACAACATCGTGACAGGTGAAGGGACTTGGCTGTACTATTACGATCTGCCGACCAAGGCTCAAAACAAAGTTTGGGTCTTTGATGATGACGACACACCCGTAATTGTCAGAAAATCCCGATCTGTAAAGAAGAAAATGCTAGCTGTATTTTTCAAATCGAGTGGAATTGTGGAACGTGTCGTTTTGGACACGCAGAAGACAGTCACAGCTAAGTGGTATACTGAACAATGCCTGCCTAAAGTCATTGGACCTATGAAGAACCTGCGGCCAAAGTCAAGAATGGACACCTGGTACCTCCATCACGATAATGCTGCAGCTCACCGCGCCAAAGCCTGCACCGAATATTTGACCACGACAGGACTGAAACTTCTCGAGCACCCTCCCTACAGTCCAGACCTTGCTTGCTGCGACTTTGCACTGTTCCCGCATGTGAAAATAAAGCTAAAAGGGAGGCGGTTTTCCAGTGATGAGGACCTTCTACGGGCTTGGGACAACGAGTGTGCTTTACTCCCTAGTGAAACTTGGCAGAACTGGTTTAAAGATTGGTTTCGGAGGATGGAGAGGTGTATTGAATTTGGAGGAAATTACTTCGAAAAAATTAAATAAACAAAGCTGTATTGCAAAACTTTCCTAGTACCCTTTGTATCTATTTTGGGGGATTACTCCAACTTCTAATCTCTCTTGGCACAAGCACATTACAAATATTGCTTCCTCTGCATCTAAAAAACTTGGTTTTCTCTTTCGTTCTCAGTGTTACTTTTCTTCCAAACAGCTGTTCACTCTATACAAATCGCAAATTCGCCCTACCATGGAATATTGTTCTCACATCTGGGGCGGTGCACCCAAAACCTCTCTCAGCCTTCTAGATTCCATTCAGAAGAGGGCAATTAGGTTAATTAATGACATCTCTAACAGAGTCTCTTCGTTCACTGTCTCATAGATGTACTGTTCTGCTGCATGCCTTTTCTACAGATACTTCATGGACACTGTTCTTAGCATTAGTAGATGCATTTGATGCAAGAAAGCAAGCATATGCAGCATTAGCCAAAAAAAAAAAAAAAAACCACTTCCACTTCACCCCTCTGTTCGTTCAAAATACCTGTCCAGCTGAGCCTTAAACTTATTTAGGCTATCAACTTCCACGACAAGGGATGGAAGTCTGTTCCACCAACCAACCACCTGCTGGCTAAAGGCAAATTTCCGCATGTCTATCCTACATCTGTCTTTCCTCAATTTGAATTTATGCCCTCTCAGGTGATTATTCTGAGCGAGAGGAAGAATCCCATCAGCATTGAGCATGCTCAAACCATTCAAGGCTTTATACACCTCTATCAGATCACCTTGCTGGTGCCTATTCTCCAGACACTGTAATTTGCAAAACTTAAGCCTTTCTTCGTAAGAGCACCCCTTTGTTCCATTCACTAATCTTGTTGTCTTTCTCTGTACTCGTTCCAGCAGCTCTATCCTTCTTGAAATGAGGCCTCCAGACCTGTATACAGTACTGTAGGTGTGGCCTGACCATTGCCTTATACAAGGGAATAATCACCTCCTTATCCCTGCTAGAAAAATAGTAGTAGTAGTAGTAGTGGCACATGATGCAAGAAAGCAAGTGTAGGAGCTTATACAGCATCAGCCAAAAAAAAAAATCACACCATTCCCTCCAAATGCCTGTCCAGTTCCTCCTTAAATTTATTTAACCTATCAACTTCCACAACGACAGATGGAAGTTTGTTCCAGCAATTAACCACCCGCTGGCTAAAGGCAAATTTCCGCACATCTATTCTACATCTGTCCTTTCTTAATTTGAACTTATGTCCCCGTAGGTTGGTAATCTGAACAAGTGGAAGGATCCCATCAGAATTCAGCGTGCTCAACCCATTCAAGGCCTTATAGACCTCAATCAGATCACCGCGCAGGTGCCTAGTCTCCAGCCACTGCAATTTGCAGAACTTAAGCCTCTCTTGGTAAGAGAATCCCTTCATTCCCCTCACCAATCGTGTTGCTCTTCTCTGTACACGCTCAAGCAAATCTACATCCTTCCTAAAATGAGGCCTCCAGACCTGTACGCAGTACTCAAGGCGTGGCCTGACCATTGCCTTATACAGAGGGACAATCACCTCCTTTTCCCTGCTAGCAAAATTCCTATATATCATTGACAAAACCCCATGACCCGCCCTAGCAGCCTGTCTGCACTGCTCAGAAAACTTCTAATCTGACTGCACAATTACTCCCAGGTCTTTTTCATTTTCTACCACCTTAAGTGTAGTACCACACAGTTGGTACGTTTCTCTGGGGTTACTTCTACCCATATGCAGTACTTTGCATTTGTCAAGGTTGAACTTCAGTTGCCACTTCTTAGCCCAACTGCCCAAATTATCTAGATCCTGTTGCAGTAGCACACTGCCATTACTGTCATTAACAACCCTGCCAACCTTTGTGTCATCTGCAAACTTCAACATTAAGCCTGATATACCTTCATCAATATCATTGATAAATACACAAAACAACAGTGGACCCAACACCGAACCCTGTGGGACTCCACTAATAACATTAGTCCACGAGGAGCAGCACCCATTGATTACCACCCTCTGTCTTCTCCCACTTAACCATCCTTTTATCCATTGTAGCAACTTACCCTTAATACCATTCTGCTCCAATTTGTACAGTAGTCTTCCATGCGCAACAGTGTCAAAAGCTTTCCTGAAATCCAAGTATACGATATCAAAATTACTTTTTGCATCCAGTTCCTTTGTGACCACATCATAATAACCAATCAAATTTGTCAGACAAGACTTTCCCTTAACAAACCCATGCTGTGTTTGAATTATTGCTGCAGTCTTGTCTAGATGATCCTGCAATGCATCTTTAACCAGCGACTCCATTATTTTACCCGGAACAGAAGTTAAACTAACTGGTCTGTAATTACTCGTGTCACCCTTCGATCCAAATTTGTGAATTGGGGACACATTTGCACATCTCCAGTCCGTGGGAACCTCCCCTGAGTCCAAGGATGCTCTCATAATTATGGCTAAGGGTTTGCTTAGTTGCTTTGCCGCCTCCTTTAAAATAACTGGATAGATCCCATCCACCCCAGGTGCCTTTCTTATGTTTAACTTCCACAATTTCTCCTCCACTTTGCTCTCAGTTATTACAAAATCATTAAGCACACTGCTACAATTTGATAACCTTCTTCCATTTTCAAATTGTAATAATCCCTCACGTGTGAATGTAGATGCAAAATACTCATTCAGTTTGTTTGCTATCTGAGCAGGATCATCAACAGTCGAACCATCGATGTCAAGTGGACCAATCATATTCATCCCCTTCCTTTTAGAGTTTATATAAGTAAAGAAATCCTTGCTGTTTTTCTTAGCATCTTTTGCCAAAGATTTCTCGTAATCCACCTTCGCCTGCCGAACCTCCTTTGTGAGCTGATTACAGACTAGCTTATATCTGCCACAGGCTTCTGCGTCACCTGATAATTTATATGCATCCCATGCATTTTTCTTCTCTGTCACGAGTCTCATTAGTTCATTTGATAACCATTTAGGCCTAAACCTTGAACGATATTTCTTAATCGGTATATAAAGTCTAGTAGCTTCCACGATTAATTCTTTGAATGCTTCCCACTTAGAATTTACTGTTTGTAACATCGTCAGTTGATCCCACTGTACAGAATTTAAAAACTGTCTGAGACCACTGTACTCCCCTTTACGGAAGCAAAAACCCTTTCCTTTACTCCTGACAGTAGTTACCTCTTTGAGTAAATCCCACTTCAGCACACTGTGATCACTGCCACCTAGTGGTTCCTTTATCTGCAAATTCTTAATACACGAATGATCACTGCTGATAACCAGATCAAGAGTGTTACTTTCTCTGGTTGCCTCTCGAACATGCTGCTGCAGAAAACAATCATCCAATAAATCCATTAAGTAGAATAAATATTGTACTTAATGACTACGTATTAAGTACAATATAAAATAACAATCATGTAAATAAAAGGCAAACACTTATCGTTTTTGCGGAGCCTGTATTCCTATATATCATTGACAATACACCATGAGCTACTCTTGCAGCCCATCTGCACTGCTCAGAGAACTTCATATCTGCCTGCACAACCACCCCCAGGTCCCTTTCATTCTCTACCACTGCCAGTGTAGTACCACAGAGTTGATACGTTGCTCTGGGGTTGCTGTTTCCCATATGTAGTACTTTACATTTGTCAATGTTAAACTTCATTTGCCACCTCTCAGCCCATCTGCTCAACCTTTCCAGATCCTGTTGCAGCAGCATAGTGTGAGTAGTGTCCTTGACAACCCAGCCTACCTTTGTATCATCTGCAAACTTCAACATTAAGCTTGATATACCATCATCAATATCATTTATGAATACAGAAAACAATAATGGACCCAACACTGAGCCCTGAGGGACTCCACTAATAACATTAGTCCACGACAAGCAGTGTCCATTGATTACCACTCTCTGTCTTCTGAACTGGCTTCTATAATTCCCGCTCACTCTTTCAAAAGAGAGTGAACACATTCTGCCACCAACCAACATCCATTTACTGTCCAACTTCAAACTCACAGAACCAACTTTTCATCTTCCTCGTTTATTCATTCAATTGCCATTTTCTGGAACAACCTTCCTTCATTCGTATTTCCTGAAAATTACAGTCTACAGAAGTTCAAGTCTAATGTCAACAAATATCTTCTCTCATCTTCTCAACCTCCAAACCAAGTATGGTACTAAGTACTATAGGTTCTAATACCTCTCGTGTTTGGGTTTTTCATAAAAAAAAAGAAAACTTGTGCGCACAGGTTGGCTAATTACGGGGTATTATATTTTGATTTTAGTTTTTTATATTATTTGGCATATGTTTATGATAGTATTTTAACACCACTGACTTAAACACATGAAGCCTATGCCCAAACCTATGTCCAGGGTCTAACTACAGGTAAGGGTTTTACAACCTCTGACTGCATGAGCACCTCTGTATTCTCCTTGTTGCAATTCCTTAGCACTTCCTAATTCATTTCACAAATATATGTGGTCTCAGTTCTAATCTCAACGATGTTCATTTCCACTTGCAGTCTGCCAAACCCCATGTACTTTTTCTGACAGAATCTCAGTTATCGGTTGATTCAACTACTGCTCATCTCAGATGCCCAAATTATTCGCTGTATGATTCCTTTCGTCTCAAAGGTGGTACTTGTGCATATGTCCGTTCTGATATTTCCTCTCAGAGACTTGGCAATTTGGAATCTCCTCTCTTTGATCTTCTCTGGCTTAAAATCTCTCTACCTCATTGTGTAAAATTCATCTGTTGTCTCTACCGTTCTCCCAACTCCACTAATCACTTGGAGCTCTTTGACTTCCTCTCTTTCCAACTTGACTTTCTCCAGTCCAACTTTCCTAACAGTGAGGTAAATTTCCTCCGTTATTTTAACGTTCACAACTCCAGCTGACTTCTGTTTTCTAGTCACACCGACCCAGCAGGTCGAGATGCTGAGGCTTTTGCAATTACTAATGACCTAGCACAGGTTGTTCATTTACCTACAAGAATTCTGGATAATCCTAATCATACAGCCAATACGCTTGATCTTTTTCTCACAAACAACCCTTCTAAGTACACGGTTCAAGTGAGAGGTCCTTTAGGCAGTTCAGATCACAACTTGGTGATCGTCTCTTCTCCAATGAAACCTTTTTCTCATGGCTATTCCCAACCTCGTGTTGTTTGGCATTACAAGAATGCAAAATGGGATGACCTGCGAGACTTCTTTTCTTCTTTTCCTTGGTCAGATTACTGTTTCAAAACTTCTGATGTCAACGTTTGCTCAGATCGTGTCAGTGAAATTATTCTTGCAGGAATGGAATCCTTTATCCCACACTCCACTTTAAAATCTCATCCTTTATCTAAACCTTGGTTTTCCAATAAATGTGTTATGGCTGTTCAAGAGGAGAATGTTACATATCGTAATTGGCTTGTTTCTAATTCTCCAGTTTCATTTTCTGCCTACACCAAAGCTCGCAACAATTGTAAAGCAGTTATTAATCAGTCCAAACTAGAATTTGAACAGGCTAAGAGTTGAAAACTTGCTTCTTGCCCTAATGGTAGCCAAGCATTCTGGTCTCTTACCAAAGCTATTGGTTGCAACTTTTGCCCAGCTCTGCTCCCACCGCTGTCCAAACCAGATGGTTCTTTTGCCACTTCAGCCAAGGATAAAGCTGACCTGCTAGCCTCTCATTTTTCTTCCAACTCATGTATTAATGATCTTGGTAAAACACCTCCCACCATTCCCAACATGCTCTATTCAATGCCTCCTGTGGTCTTCCATCAAAAGGATGTCAGAAGGATTTTGACGAATCTTGATGCTAAGAAAGCTCCAGGTCCTGACGGTATTTCTCCACTTGTTCTCAAAACCTGTGCTCCTGAACTTACTCCTATTCTTTGCTGCCTTTTTTCACTTTCTTATTCTAAAGGTGTTTTTCCTTCTGCTTGGAAATTTGCTCATATCCAGCCAGTTCCTAAAAATTGTGACAAATCCCTCCCATCCAATTATCATCCCATTGCAATTACTTCTACTCTTTCTAAAGTAATGGAGAAATCAATTAACTGCCAACTCTTAAACTATCCAGAAACCTTCCGTCTGATCAACGATCGCCAGTATGGATTCTGCCAGTGTCGATCCACTGGTGATATTCTTGCTTATGTTACCCATTTATGGACTAATTCAATAGAAAGGTTTGGGGAAACACAAGTAGTTGTTCTTGACATCTCAAAGGCTTTCGATCGTGTTTGGCATAAAGCTTCTAAACAAGCTTCCATCTTATGGTTTGTGAACTGTTTTTTTAGTAATTGGTTATCCAGTTTTCTCTGTAATCGCTCACTGAGGGTGATTGTAGATGGCTCTCTGTTTTCTAACTTCTCCACTAATGCCGGTGTCCCCCAAGGTTCAGTTCTTTCCCCCACTCTTTTCCTCTTGTATATCAATGACCTTCTTCCATTGACTGGAAATCCTATCCATAAATTTGTCAATGATAGCACATTGCATTCCACTTTCCATTTTGAGAAACCTTGTCCTGCTCAATCAGCTTCAATTTCTCGAAAATCTGCTACCAATTCCTTAAATGCCGATCTTCAGGTAATTCTCCAGTGGGGCAAAGACAACATAGTTGATTTCAACCCTTCTAAAACTCAGTGTTGTCTTATAACTCGCAAAAAGGATTTTTTTGCTCCTATGCTTATCTTTATTGACATTCCGATTTCTAGGAAAAATGATATATCTCTTATGGGGATTACCCTGACTTCTAATCTCTCTTAGCACAAGCACATTACAAATATTGCTTCCTCCGCATCTAAAAAACTTGGTTTTCTCTTTCGCTCTCGGCGTTACTTTTCTTCCGAACAGCTGCTCACTCTGTATAAATCGCAAATCTGCTCTGCCATGGAATATTGTTCCCACATCTGGGGTGGTGCCCCCAAAACCTCTCTCAGGCTTTTAGATTCCATTCAGAAGAGGGCAGTTAGGTTAATTAATGATTCATCTCTAACAGAGTCTCCCCACTCGCTCTCTCACATACGTGCTTTTTCTGCTGCATGCCTCTTCTACAGATACTTCCATGGGTACTGTTCTTCTGAATTGGCTTCTATAATTCCAGCTCTCTCTTTCCAAATGGTCCGAACACGTGCCGCCACCAGCCAACATCCATTTACTGTCGAACTTCAAACTCACAGAACCAACTTTTCATCTTCCTCATTTATTCATTCAACTGCGGTTTTCTGGAACAACCTTCTTTCATACATATTTCTTGAAAATTACAGTCTACAGAAGTTCAAGTCCAATGTCAACAAATATCTTCTTTCGTCTTCTCAACCTCCAACCCAAGCACGGTACTAAGTACTATAGGTTCTAATACCTCTCGTGTTTGGGGTTTACATAAAAAAAAAAAAAAAAAAAATTACTTTTTACTGTTCCTACGCCCTTTATTTTTTTATTTCTCATGCACAATTGGGTTAATCGAAAGCAATATTCGAGATGCTATTTTTCTGCTATCTCTCCTTTTTTTGTCTCCAACAAAGTTTAGAGCCTTTTTTTCTCTACTTTGTCAGTTTTTATATTTCTCACCTATACTGGGTTGTTTATGCTTCTTTTGTTTAACTGCCAACCTCCCTAGTACACGGGTAGTTGACCTATTTACACCTTCTCCCCTTCCCACCTTTGGGGGTTACTTCAACTTGTTATAAATAAGGCGAGAACTAATTTGCTAACTTCTTCAGTTCACCGATACAGCTTGGCTGTTGTTTGCTCTTCTCAGCCCACTTCACCGGCTCCTGCTTGATACTGTCTCCATTTGTCAATATCATCTAATCTGCCTTTAACATTACTTTTGTTTTTAAATTCCTCTTGGGTTGCTTATTTTATTTCTTTTTATTTAATCTTATCTTAATTTTTACATTTATTTTTATTTTTTACTTTAGATTTGATCTGGATCTCATTCCTTTGATTGTTGGTCTCTGTCGGGTCGGCTATGATATATACATTAGCCCCTACTTTTTTACCTCTTGCTATATTTCCATTGGCTTTGACTGCTGACTCTTGATGATGAAGTTAAAATCATTGGATCTATAGCATTAAGTACTAAATGTATTTTTATTTAATTTTATTTTACCTTTTATTTTACAGGTACATATTTTTTCCATTGTTAATACATCTGATGTGGTCAGCATTCCTTCACTTATACTCAAAATATACTTATCTATCTATCTATATATATATAGGACCTGGGGGTAATTGTGCAGTCAGATATGAAGTTTTCTGAGCAGTGCAGATGGTCTGCAAGGGCAGCTCATGGTGTCTTGTCAATGATATACAGGAATTTTTCTAGCAGGGATAAGGTTTGTTTGGGGATTTATTAGGCGCGTTGGCATCTGTGGCCATATTGTGTATGATATTTCTTCTTGGATAAAGTTAACTGCAAAACTAGTAACAGTTGATTTATTTTTAACTAGTTAAATGAGGTGGTATACATTAATCATTTTGAAAAATGTAAAAATGCTTGAGACCTTTGTTTTATTATCCAAAAGTGAAGTAAGTGTAAGAGGGTCTTCTGTTGTGGCTGGAGTAAAAAGATTCTGGCGTTCTCTTGTATATTTTGTGCATTCGACAAGGATATGTTTTACTGTTACAGCAATGACATTGGGGGGGGGGGTATAAGCCCTCTTAAAATATAACCATGAGTAACATAGTGTGACCTATTCGAAGACGAGTCAGTATTACCTCCTGTTGTCTAATTGAACTGAAGTGGGAAGGCTATCGCTCAAGATTTGGTTTAATATTTTGAAGCTTATTGTTAAGTTGTTGCGGCCATGATAACTGCCACTGGCACATGCATTTATCCTGGATTACTGGTCTATAGTCTTGATAAGGTACTTTTGATTTGTTGTGATTTGTTTCGATAGGTGAGCAGCATTGTCCATTAGTTCGTTTCCAGGAATTGCCATATGTCCTGGGACCCAACAGAAGTATGTTTCTCTCAAGTTCTGACAAGATATGCAAAGAGGTGATTATTTCTTCCACAACTGGGTGAGTAATGTTCATGATGTTTTCCAGTGCTTCAAGTGCACTTAAAGAATCTGAGAAAATTATGCTGTCTTTAATATTAGAGGACTCAATGTAAGACAGTGCAACTTGAATCGTTATTAGTTCAGCAGAGAATATACTAAACTCACATGACAACTGATATGCTAATGTGATGTTTGGGAAAACTGCAGCGATTCCAATGTGAGCATCATTTTTTGATCCATCAGTATGTACTACGAAGAAGTTGGGAAACTGGTCCACTACTGCATGGTATAGTTGCAAGAAATTTTTCCTATGTAAAGTAGATTTATTCCATTCATGAAGGTTTAAGTCGTACGTAGGTGGAGTGATGTTCCAAGGAGATAGAGGCAATGGGAGGTTATGCGCCACACTGTTTAAGGTTAAATTTAGTTCTTCTAAGAGGTGTTTTATTCTCAAGGCCAAATGATGGTTAGCCGTAGGGCGGTTTTGGTATAACCTGCTGTGCTGTGATGCGAAAAGTATCTGCCAATTTGGGTGATACTTTTGTATTATTTTGGGTGATGGGTGTTCAGGTATAGATCTAATTTTATATGCATAGTGTAGTATCAGTTGTCTTCTGATTGAGAGGGGCGGTTCATGTGCTTCAGCATATAAACTATGTATTGGAGATGTGCCATATGCTCCTAGGGCAATGCATATTCCACTACGATGGATAGGGTCAAGCCAGCGAAGGACACCAGGTCTTGCTGAGCTATACACTGGTGCTCCGTAGTTAAGCTTCTTACATTTTTGCTGCAAAAGAACTTTGATAACTTTCAGCAGAATCTTGGATGCATGGGTAATATTACAGTTCTGTAGTCTTGGCATACGCCTATCTTCTTGGGTATGGGGGTTATGATTGATGTGCAGAATTCCTCTGGCCAATGCTTATCCCTGTATATCATCTTTATCAGTTCAAATAAGGCTTTCTTCAGATTTTCTCTGTTGTATTTTAAAAGCTCTGCAGGTATGGTGCTTTGTTATTGTTAAGGGACTGTAAGGTTGTGTCGAATTCATCATCAGATATTTCCTCCTTCATGTTTTCTTGTTCTTCTAGTGCCATATTCCTCCATGTGTACATGCATGAATCATCATAAAGTTGCTCAACATGATCTCCTCCATCTTTCCTTTTGTTCTTCGAAGTTCAGTACTGTCATTCCCTTTTCATCCCGCATTGTTCTCGTTTGAATTCCGCTACTCTTTCTCGTTAACCCTCTGATTTTTCTATGTGCCAAGTCCACCCAACCTTGTTGTTTGAGCATTTCAATCTCTTGACAGTTCTCTGCCCACCACGTTCTTTAGCCTTCCAACATTCCCTATCAATTTCAATCTATGATAGCTCCTTTGATCATCATCATTTTTTTCCTCTCATCCATTTTCTGCAGTAAAATATCTGTGATCCAAGGCTTCCTCATAATTTTTTTCATTCTTACCCAAAGCCAGCAATGCAGCTTTAGAAGTCATTTCCTTGATTAAAGACCAGTTTTGCTCTAGATTGTTCATAATCTCCAGAGCAGCGATAACATTGGTCAGATCTTGAAAAACATTTTTTGCACTCTCCTGTCTAAATTTCTCAACGTTCCATCTCATGAATGATTTCCTTTTATTCAGGCACTTCAATTTTAGTTCCACATTCATCTTCAAAAATGAGTGGTCTGAATCTCCATCCGCTCCTGGATAGGACATTGCTTTCTTCACTTGGTTACAGTATCTCAGTTTAACTAAGATGTAATCAATTTGGTTGATACCTTCGTGAGTCACCGGGATTCTTCCATGTATATCTTCTGTGGAGTCATGCCTAAAACCATATATTTGCTACCATTAGGCTTTTCTGTACAGTAAGCGTTTACGTTTTTGTTCCTCACAGTCTTTTCTTCCCTTCTCTCTCCAACCACTGCATTCCAATCCCCCATAATTATCATGTTGTTACTTGATCTGGTTTTCCATATTAATTCCTTCAACTGTTCATATGTCTCCTCAAATAATTTGTCAGTGCAATTTGAGGTTGGCATATAAACTTGTATAATTACTATGTTGACTGGATTTGCCGCAAATCTAACCATAAGTCATGTCCCAACAATTCCACATCTACTAGTGTTCTCATGACTCTTCTTGTCATAATTATTGCCACCCCCTTGTCCACACTACTTCCAGAGAGCACAACTTTATAGTCTCCACTTACAAATTCGTCCACTTCGCTCCATCTTGTCTCCGCCACTTCAAGCACAAGTTCAAGTCTGCAAATACTATTCCCGTATATTCCTCTTTTGACACTCTCCAGCTTTCCACATTTCAACACTGTTCATAAGTTCCATGTCCCAATTTTACAACAGGGATTTTAATGTATTTATATATACATACAAATACATTAATAAAATTTTATATTTTGCCTGGTACTGTTTTTAATATAAACAGCACCATGCAGTGCTACTTCAGAATAATTTAGATAGGCTTCAGGGGTAGTCCGCTAAATAAGTATGTTCAAGTATGTAAAATATATAAATTATTTGACCAATAATAAAATAAAAAATAATAAAAAAAATAAAACAAAAGAAAAGAAATAAAAAATCAAATTAAATTAAATTTATAATTTGTCCAAACCTTTAAATTTTGAAAAACTGTCCATTGCCATAACACTAAGCTGAAGTTTACTACAACAATCAATTACTCTGGTTCAATGCAAATTTGTAGATCTACTCTGCGACATTCCAATTTTCTTCTGAGAAAAAGTAAAAATACCATCATCACCATTAAATTTATTTAACCCTTTTAAAGAATTATACTCTTTAATCAAGTCTTTTCACACATGCCTAGTTTCCAGAAACCACAATTTATTGAGAGCCAGTTCTTCTTGGTAAGAATATCCTTTTGTATCTCCAACTAATACTGTTGTTCTTGTCAACACCTTTCCAATAGATTTATGCACTTTCTAAAATGTTTCCAAATCTGCATTCAGCATTTTGCGAATTACAGTGTCTGGAGACTAGGCACCAGCGAGGTGATCTGATAGAGGTGTACAAAGCCTTGAATGGTTTGAGCATGCTCAATGCTGATGGGATTCTTCCTCTTGCTCAGAATAATCACCTGAGAGGGCATAAATTCAAATTGAGGAAAGACAGATGTAGGATAGATGTGCAGAAATTTGCCTTTAGCCAGCGGGTGGTTGGTAGGTGGAACAGACTTCCATCCCTTGTCGTGGAAGTTGATAGCCTAAATAAGTTTAAGGCTCAGCTGGACAGGTATTTCGAACGAACAGAGAGGTGAAGTGGAAGTGGTTATTTTTTATTTATTTATTTTACTTTATTTTTTTTTTTTGGCTGATGCTGCATAAGCTTGCTTTCTTGCATCAAATGCCTCTACTAATGCTAATGCTAAATGCATTCCAGATGTAGCCTACCCAATACTTTATACAATGAGATAATTGCCTTTGTTCCTGTTGGGAAAGTTCATACATATCATTGACAGAATCCAAAGATAAATTCAAACAAAGGGACTATTGTAAGATGTACCTCTTTAACCAGGGAGTTGTAAATCAGTAAGTTGCCACCATGGGTAGCTGAGGCTTATGGCCTGGAGAAAATTTAAAGGTCAACTGGATCAGTAATTATAGGAACAGCTACTGCAGCTATGGATCCAGGGAAACATACAAGTTGTGCTTTTTTTATCCTTTTTTTCTTTTTTTTGGATGGTAAAAAGAAAGCTTGATTTCCTTACACCACATAGTGGGACCAAGCAATGCATCTGAACGTAGATATGTTTAGTTCATTATTAAATAAGTAAAGGGTGAAGTGTATCTATGACTGCACATTTACTTTGAGAGTAAATTCTAAAAATCACGTATCAAATACATATTTGATGCCTTTATTACTGAAGAACTGAACAATAATGTGTATAAGTAGAGGCATATAATGCAAGAAAGCAAGCTTATATAGCATCATCCAAAAAAAAAAAAAAACCCCTTTCCATTTCACCCATCCATTCACTCCAAATGCTTGCCTAGTTCTGCTTTGAACCTATTCAAGTTGCTGATCTCCACTACAACAGAATAAAAGTTTGTTCCAACTATCAACACCCCGCTGGCTAAACACAAATTTCCGCACCTATTCTACAATTGTCTTTTCTCAATTTGTATTTATGTCCGATCAGGTGAGTAATCTCAGCAAGAGGAAGAATCCCATTAGCATTGAGCTTGCTGAAATAATTCAAGACCTTATACACCTCATTTAAATCACCTGCAGATGCCTAGTCTACAGATGCTGCAGTTTGCAGAACTTAAGCCTTTCTTGGTAACAACCAACCATATGTTCCAATTCACCAATCTCATTGCCCTTCTCTGTACTTGTTACAGCAGCTCTACATCTTTCCTAAAATGAGGCCTGCAGACCTGTATACAGTACTCCAGGTTGGTCTGAACCCCTTGTATAAATAATGGAACAATCATCTTCCTATCCCTACTAGTAAAATTCCTGAATATCATTGACAAGACACTATGAGCTACTCTTACTGCACAAAAATTACCCCCAGGTCTTTTTCATTCTCCACTACTCTGAGTGTAGTACCACACAGCTGGTACGTTACTATGGGGTTACAGCTATCCATATGCAGTACTTTACATTTGTTAATGTTAAATGTCAATTGCCACCTCTCAGCCCATCTGCTCAAGATTTGTCCTGTACACTACAGGACAAATCTTGTTCCTGTAGTGTACTATCATTACTGTCATTAACAATCCTGACAACCTTCACATCATCTGCAAAGAAGGACATTTAACGCTGGTATACTTTCCTCAATATTCATTGATAAAAACAGAAAACAACAAGGGGGCCCAACACTGAATCCTGGGGGGCTCCACTAATAACATTAGTCCACGAAGAACAGTGTCCATTGATTACCACTAATGTCTTTTCCCACTCAACCCTTCCTTCATCCATAGCAGTAAACATGCCCTTAATGCCATACTGCTCCAATTTGTGCAGTAGTCTTCCATGTGCAACAGTATCAAAAGCTTTCCTGAAATCCAAGAATATGATATCAAAATTATTTTTTTGCATCTAGTTCCTTTGTGACCACATCATAGTATCCAATCAAATTCATCAACAAAGCCATGGTATGCCTGAACTATAACTGCAGTCTCGTCTAGATGATCCTGCAGTGCTTCTTTAAGCAGTGACTTCATTATTTTCCCTGGAACAGAAGTTAAAACTAACAGGTCTGTAATTACTCATGTCACCCTTTGTGTCAACTGGGGACAATCGACACAAATTACATAATTAGGACTAAGAGTTTACATACTTTCTTTGCTGCCTCCTTTAATATAACTGGATGGATCCCATCCACCCCAGGTGCCTTTCAACTTCAATTTCTCCTCCACTTTGCTCTTAGTTATCACAAAATCATTTAGCTCCCAGATATAGTTCAATGAGCTTCTGGCCTCTGCTTCCCTCCAGACTTTCTCATGTGTGAATGTAGATGCAAAATACTCATTCAGTTTGTCATCTACCTCAGTAGGATCATCAACAATTGAACCATTGATATCAAGTGCACCAATCTGATTCATCTCCTTCCTTCTAGAGTTTACATAAGTAAAGAAGTCTTTGCTGTTTTTCTTTGAATCCTTTGCCAAAGCTTTCTCATAATCTGCCTTTGCTTGCCTAACCTTCTTTGTGACTTGATTACAGACTAGCTTATATCTACCATAGTCTTTTGTGTCATCTGATAATTTATAAGTATCCCATGCATTTTTCTTCTCTGTCACGAGACTCATTAGTTCATCTGATATCCATTTAGGCTTAAATCTTAAACAGTATTTCTTAGTTGGGACAAAAAGCCTAGTAGCTTCCACGATTACTTCCTTGAATGCTTCTCATTTAGAACTTGCTGTTGGTAACGTCATCAGTTGGGCCCATTGTATAGAATTTAAAAACTGTCTGAGACCGCTGTAGTGACCTTTACGAAAGCAAAAACCCTCCCCTTTACCTCTGATGGTAGTTACATCTTTAAGTAAATCCCACATCAGCACACTGTGTTCACTTCCACCTAGCAGTTTCTCTATCTGTAGATTCTTAATGCATGAATAATCACTGCTGATAATTAGATCAAGGGTATTATTCCATCTGGCTGACTCTTGAATATAATGCTGTAGAAAGCAATCATCCAATAAATCCACTGTAGACATGCTAGTGTGTGAGTCACCATCCACAAGTTCAAGTCAATATATGGGAAGTTAAAATCCTCTATTATAAGACAATTTGATTTACTGGCCCACTCTATTTCTTTGTTCATTGAAATGCAATGAATAACCAAAAATGAAGCAACCTGTAATTATCAAAATTTATAAAAATTCTTCTTAAATGATGAGCACTGAAGAAAACATGGCCATTCACAACAAAGTACCATCTACCAATGCAAAGTAGATAAAGAGTTTTTCTGCACTATTATACTTTGTTAACCCACCAGTTTTCTGATTCAAATTTAATCAGACTGGAGGACTGCTTGACTTTAATGGGTGAGCAAAGACAGGAGAAAAAACTAATTTCTTATTGTTTAGTTTCTCTACATAAAAATCTTGTTGCCTCACGAACATCAGCATGTTCGTGAGGCAACAAGAGGGAGCAATACTCTTGATCTGATTATCAGTAGTGATTCTTCATGCATTAAGAACCTGCAGATAAATGAACCACTAGGTGGCAGTGATCACAGTGTGTTGAAGTGGGATTTACTCAAGGAGGTAACTACCATCAGAGGTAAAGGGAAGGGTTTTTGTTTTCGTAAAGGCGACTATGATGGTCTGAGACAGTATTTAAATTCTATACAGTGGGACCAACTGATGATGTTACCAACAGCAAACTCAAAATGGGAAGCATTCAAGGAACTAATCTTGGTGGCTACCAGGCTTTACATACCAACTAAGAAATATTGTTCAAGGTTTAGGCCTAAATGGTTGTCAGATGGACTAATGAGACATGTGGCAGAGAAGAAAAATGCATGGGATACATACAAATTAATGGGTGACATGGAAGCCTATGATAGATATAAGTTGGTCTGTAACCAAGTCACAAAGGAGATTAGGCAGGCAAAGACAGACTACGAAAAATCCTTGGCAATGGATGCAAAGAAAAACAGAAAGGAGTTCTTTACATACTTGAACTCGAGAAAGAAAGGGATGAATCAGATTGGTCCACTGGATATTGATGGTTCAACAGTTGAGGATCCTGCTCAGGTGGCTAACGATCTAAACGAGTATTTTGCATCTACATTCACACATGAGGAGTTATTCAGGAAGGAGAATGACGTAGGTAAAGTAAACATTGGCAGTGAGCTGGATGATTTTGTAATAACTGAGAGGAAAGTGGAGAAGAGATTGTTGAGGATAAACATAAAAAAGGCACCTGGGGTGGATGGGATCTATCCAGTTATATTAAAGGAGGCAGCAAAGGAAGTATGCAAACCCCTAGCCATAATTATGAGAGCTTCTTTGGACTCAGGGGAGGTACCCATAGACTGGAGATGTGCAAATGTAACCCCAATTCACAAAGGAGGATCAAAGGCTGACACAAGTAATTATAGACCTGTTAGTTTAACTTCTGTTCCAGGTAAATTAATGGAGGCACTGGTTAAAGAAGCACTGCAGGATCATCTAGACAAGAATTCAGTTATAGCTCAGACGCAGCATGGTTTTGTTAAGGGCAGGTCTTGCCTGACCAATTTGATTGGATACTATGATGTAGTCACAAAAGAACTGGATGCAGGGAATAACTTTGATATTATATATTTGGATCTTAGAAAGGCTTTTGATACTGTTGCACATGGAAGACTGCTGCACAAATTGGAGCAGTGTGGCATTGGAGGCAAATTGCTGCTATGGATAAGGGGATGGTTGAGTGGCAGAAGACAGAGAGTGGTAATCAATGGACACTGCTCAACGTGGACTAATGTTAATAGTGGAGTTCCTCAAGGTTCAGTGTTGGGTCCATTGTTGTTTTCGGTGTTTATGAATGATATTGATGATGGGATATCAAGTTTAATGTCTAAGTTTGCAGATGATACAAAGGTTGGCAGGGTCGTTAAGGACACTACTGACGCTATGCTGCTGCAACAGGATCTGGAAAGGTTGAACAGATGGGCTGAGAGGTGGCAAATGAAGTTTAACATTGACAAATGTAAAGTACTACATATGGGTAACAGTAACCCCAGAGCAATGTATCAACTCTGCGGTACTACACTGACAGTGGTGGAGAATGAAAAGGACCTGGGGGTAATTGTGCAGGCAGATATGAAGTTCTCTGAGCAGTGCAGACGAGCTGCAAGAGTAGCTCATGGTGTCTTGTCAATGATATACAGGAATTTTTCTAGCAGGGATAAGGAGGTGATCATTCCCTTGTATAAGGCAATGGTTAGGCCACATCTTGAGTACTGTATACAGGTCTGGAGGCCTCATTTCAAGAAGGATGTAGAGCTGCTGGAACGGGTACAGAGAAGGGCAACAAGATTAGTAAATGGAACAAAGGGTTGCTCTTACGAAGAAAGGCTTAAGTTTTGCAAATTACAGAGTCTGGAGACTAGGCACCGGCGAGGTGATCTGATAGAGGTGTATAAGGCTTTGAATGGTTTGAGCATGCTCAATGCCAATGGGATTCTTCATCTTTCTCAGAATAATCACCTCAGAGGGCATAAATTCAAATTGAGGAAGGACGGATGTCGGATAGATGTGCGGAAATTTGCCTTTGGCCAGCGGGTGGTTGGTTGGTGGAACCGACTTCCATCACTTGTTGTTGAAGTTGATAGCCTAAACAAATTTAAAGCTCAACTGGACAGGTATTTCGAACAAACGGAGGGGTGAAATGGGAGAGGGTTTTTTTTTTTTTTTTTTTTTGGCTGATGCTGAATAAGCTTGCTTTCTTGCATCATATGCCTCTACTAATGCTAATACTAATCTTCCTTTTTATTTTATATACAGTTGGACCTCTATATAAAAAATCTGATTGTTCCTTTGAAAAATTCGTTAAACAGAAATTTCGTTATAAAGAAATATAACCTTTTCAATAATGAAAAATACTGTAATTCAACATTCCGAAACAGTAAAAGATAGGAAATAATTCAGAAAAAAGTAGGAATGAATATATTTACTAACATTTTAAAATAATTAATTTATTAATACATACATATTAAGAAATGACTACTTACATGATGCACATAATATATTAGTACACTTAAGAATTATGTCATAAAATATTTGTTTATTTTTTGTTGTACACTGGATTCTACACTTATTTGTTTGTCTGTACACCGTTCATAAAAATATGAATGGTGTATAGACTGAAATCATTATCAACTCCTAAAAATTCGTCAAGAACAATTTCTTCATTGATCAAACCTCGCTTGAAACTCTTCCCAAGATTGCTCAATGTCTTGTAGTAGTTCATCCCTCTCATTGCTGTTAATTAACGTTTTAGCAAAACCTGCTTTTGCGAAACAATTCTTAATCGTTTTTTCTGTCACATCTTCACTATACACTTTCACCAACTCATATGCACATCTACAAATCTATAACAGAATCTATATAAGTTGGCTGGTTGGTTTCTATTCTCAGTATAATTTTTTTCAGTATGCACCTTCGGTAGTGCATTTTTAAATTCTTGGTCCATTGGCTGCAGTTTAGACGAGGTATTCGGAGGAAGAAAACAAGCTCACACTTGTAAGTTTCGAAATTACTAAGTGAAGGTGGGCAGGGCAGTTGTCGACAATCAACGTGACATTTCTGTTTTCTTTCATCATCTTTCTATCGAAATTTAAAATCCACTGTTCAAAAATTTTAATTTTCATCCAAGATTTTTTGTTGTAGTTGTAGTCAAACTGTAAAGACTTTTCTCCTTCAAAATATAGGGGTTGTTTACTTTTGCCTATTACCAAAAGCTTCAGTTTTTCATTACAAGCCATATTTGCACAAACAAGACTGTAATTCTCTCCTTAGTATTTTTACCACCTAAACATCACCTGTAAAAGTCAGCGTCTTGTTTGGCAAACATTTGAAAAATAGATCTGTTTCATCAACATTGAATGTGTCTTTGGGCTCGTAGTCCTCCATAATTTTTTTCAAAACTGTTTCTTTTCAATGGGTACAGTCTTCTTCAATTACAACCCAAATTTCACCAGAAATAACTTTTTTTTGAGTAAGCCATGCCACTTTTTAAGTTTGTCCAGCCAGCTAGAACTGGCTTGGAATGTTTTATGCCCCAGAAAAGATGCATACTCAGTCTTTTCTTTTATTAGTGGCCCTGATATCGGCACATTTTGGTGTTGAATCAACTTCATTCACTTAAAAACTGCTTCATCTTCATAGAGGCATAATTTTGCATGCTTCCGACTGGGTCCTGTTTCCTCAAACAGTTTGAAAATCGAAACACAGTTTTTCAGAATGATTAATACACTACTGGTAGGAATACCAAATTTTAGAGCAATTTCTCTTATTTTTTCAACACCCCGATCTACACTATTAAGCATTGCCACTTTTCACACTAAACTCAACGATTTCCTCTTAGACCTGTACGGTTACTTGCGCAGCAGCTAAACAAATCTGATTTCAGGGCCACTTGTACCTACCATGTAAACAAAGACAGTGAAATTGATTAACATATGCCTGTTAAAATGAGTGGATGACTCTTTTCGAAGAAATGAATCATCCACTCATTTCAATAGATGAATTTCTGGGACAAAGGAAAATCACTCTCTCCTAATGCTCTAATAGGTTGCTCGCTTACAGTAGAAAACAGGTTGACCAGAGACATTGTCCGCATTAGAATATGCCTTAATCTTGGCCAATGGCTGTGAACACATATATAGCAGTTGACTATATATGACCAGCGAAACTTCTCGGTACAGTAATGTATAGGTTGTATAGATTTTACTTCTTTTTAGTCATTGCTGAGCTGGGCAAAGGCCTCTCCTAAAACCTTCCATCTTTTTTATCCTGCACCATGGTTGGCCAGTTTCCTCCTGCAGTGTTTTACGGGCACCACTAAATTGTAGAATGTTTTAGTTCTTAATTCATGGAATTAATCCCTTCAGCTCTTAATTC